>NW_012267221.1:11151213-11276319 GCF_000151885.1 Dipodomys ordii
ACCCCAGACTGTGAATGATCCTTAACATAGTAAGCTCTGTGTACTGGATGCAATATGGCTGTCTTTTGAGTCTGTCCCATTTTGTTTTCTCTGATTTTTTTTGAGCCTGATTAATCACTTTCAGGGAAAGGTCTTTCTTTGGTAGAGGGTCTGTCTGGGGATCCTTGGTTCCTTGTTCGTATAATTTACTGTGTCTAGCAGCCAGGCTGTGCTATTGTCAGGAGTCTACTATTTTGGTGGGGGCAGTCCCTAACTGTATGATTACTCCAGGCTTTCATTTTACATCTTGAATCTTCATGGTCTTAGACTCCAGCTTTCCCATACAATAAACTCAACCTCCACAATGAGGGAAGGACTACTTGTCTTGGCAGGAAATTCAGGTATAGGGGTGGGAGGGTCTCTAGCTCTTCTTTATGTAAATTGTTAGCCCACCCTCCCATTTGGGGCCTCCCTTGGCCATGGCCCTCATGGCTGTCTGGTGTCTCTGTGGCCAGGGCCAGCCCTCTTCATACCCCTCAGCACTCACCTTTCTTGGCTGCTTTGTCCTCTGCTCCTTAGCAGTCTGATTCCTACTTTCAGAAGTCTTGCCTGTGGTTGTCTCCTTTCCCCCTCATGTCTCTCGTTAATCCCTTTTCAGCAACTTAATGGCCTTTCAGAAGGGAACAGAGGTGAATGAGTGTGCATCTGCTCTGCTTAATAGAAAGTGCACACAAATTCTCTAATGAGCAATTGAGGTGGAAGAATAAAACTCTTTAGCTATAAATTTATTTTCTTTTACAGTGTTTGAGGTTCAGCTATTCCTGAAAAGAATTTAAATAAAAGGATCATGTTGGAGAACAGTTGTTAATGTTTACTTCATAACATTTCAACTCCTAGTAAGAGGGAAGATCAGAAAAATAAAAGATAGGTTGCCTGTACAGCTGAGGTCTGTGGACAAATGGTGATGGTAGATTCTGTCCAATGTCCTAATGTTCTGGAATTGTAGGTTTCATCTAGATTTCATGGTGGTGTGTCAGGTGGTGATTCAGTTCATGGGCTTTGGAATTCCTTCCTGCTGTGCCATGTGTGAGCCTTGAGCAAGTTAGCTCAGTTTCCTGACCTAAAAATAGGAGGCATTGTACCTTGCATCTCAAGTTATTTAGAAATGAATGGCTTGTTCCATGTAAATGTTTAGTTTTGAGTGACCACTGAGTTTTATTCACTTTGGTATATTCTAGGTCTCCTTTTGCATCTGACATGATTTTTTTGTTCCTGGGAGCCATATTGGCTCATTTCTGTCCTCATAGATCTTCCCCTGTGGCAAGAGGTTCACTTGCATGTCTTGGGGAAAAACAAGACCTGAATTAGGGGGAGAACAGGAGGGGTGAGGTGTAATAATTGAGCCTAGGACTGTATGACTTCTTAGTTTGCTTTTAACATTCTAACTCAGAGCGCTGAGTACTTAAAGCTAGTGCTTACTCACCCCCTCCCTAACCCCCAGCTTCATCCCAGATGATTAAGTGGATGATATGGATCCCTTCTGAAGGTTCCAGGTGATGTTAGATTCCATGTTCCAGACATTCACATTAACTACTGTAGGTTCAAATTTGAAGAAAGTACTCTTAGAGAATATTGTTAGAGGAAGTGGCGCTGTAGCTCAAGTGGTAGAGCACTAGCCTTGAGCTGAAGAGCTGAGGGACAGCGTTCAGGCCCAGAGTTCAAGGCCCACGACCGACCAAAAAAAAAAAAAAGAGAGAATATTGTTAGAGGACCTATTGGATTGGTGGCTTGGAACCTGGAAATATCTCTCTGGATTTGCTGTTAACACACCCTGAAGAGGTGAGGTGAGTAGTACAGGGATGTCTGGAGCACTGGGTATCTCTACTGGCTGTGGCAGCAGCTTCATCAAGCAATAGTAATAATTAACTGTACTTTCCTTTCATTTTTTACATGGAAGAGACCACATGAAGAAGTTAAGGAGTTGGTGGGCAACAAAAAATGAACATATGTTCTCACGTTTGCTGTGGTTGTGCTTCTGTCTACCTTACTCTAGCCTTCTTCCTAGTTTCTTCTTCCATGGCAAATGTTTCAGCTCTCTCTCCAGCCCCACCTCCCATGCACATTTATGTGTGTGTTAAAGCCTGGATGCTAAGAGGATAGCCTACATTCCCCATATAACTGTGAGCCTAGTTTTTCCTCCTCCAGTAACCATTTCATTAACTTAAAAAAAATTCTAATCTGACCAAGGTATATAAATTATGAAGACACTCATGTGCTTAAATTAAATTTTAAATTAGACAATTAAAAAATCATGGTTCCTAAAGTTTGAAACAACGTCATCCTAAAAGATGTAAAGAAGCTTCTTTGGTAACAGTCTATTTTAAGTGGTGGTATGTTTAAGATCACTGGCTGGGAGTTGGCTGTTTTTTCAGTCATGTAGATGCTTTTGCAGTAAGCCTTTAGATGGCAGCATCTCTCACCATAAACCACATTTTGAACAAAATCTCTCATATGTCTGAGATGTTTGAGGGTGAAGGGTAAGAGTCCACCTGCATTACTCCTTCACGGTGAGGATGGAACAGGGACCCCAGAGGGTGGTCAGGACAGTAGCTTGGGGTGCACAGGGAACAAAAGTTATCCCCCCCCCCATCTGGAGCTCTGTTCACTCCCTTCTCTTAGTGGTACACAAATGTATCTTGTGGCCTTCTTAGAACTATAACAAAGTCACATGTATGACTCTATATCAAGGAGGAATGTGAT
The DNA here is from genome assembly GCF_000151885.1 of Dipodomys ordii. Taxonomy (NCBI): domain Eukaryota; kingdom Metazoa; phylum Chordata; class Mammalia; order Rodentia; family Heteromyidae; genus Dipodomys; species Dipodomys ordii. The sequence goes on from NW_012267221.1 coordinate 11,153,953, forward strand.
GTTTGAAGGAGAACCTGGGGTTTGAATTGTTTTTTTTTTAACTATTTTACATGGGTGTATTCACATGCTATGTAATTCACCCACTTAAACTCTAGAGTGAGTTTTAATGTCTTACAAGGTTGCATAAATGATTTCTAAAGTCTTAATTTCAGAACATTTTATTGCTCTGTAAAGAATATCCGTAGTGATCACCCCACAAGCCTGCATATCCTCGTCCCTATTCCGGATGTTGCACACTGGCTGGGACTCTATAAAGTGCGTGGCTTTTGTAACTGGCTTTTTTCACTTGGCATCATGTTTTCCACTTGTACTCATGTCATAGCATGAATTGGTGCTTCATTCCTTTTTATTTTCCAATAATGTTCCAGCATGTGGCAACACCTTATTTGTTTTCATTGGTTGATAGACCTTTGGTTATTATGAATAATGTTACTGTGCACATATATGTGTATCAGGTTTATTTGTGCACATGCGTGCATGCATGTGCCCATATGCACATGCGCGCACACACACGGACACACACACACCTGCACGCGCACTGCTCTTCAGCTTGAACGTAGGGCCTGAGAGCTGTCCCTTAGCTTTTTGCGTAAGGCTGGTGTTCTACCACTTGAGCCACAGCTCCGCTTCTGTTTTTTGCTGGTTAATTGGAGATGAGTCTCAGGGACTTTCTGCCTGAGCTGGCTTTGAACTGCAATCCTCATCTCAGGCCCTTGAGTGACTAGAATTATAGTTGTGAGCCACCAGTGTTCAGGGTTCACACAGGAGTGGAATTGCTGGGCTGTCTGGTAACTTTGTAATGAGTCTTAAGCAAGCTAAATTGCTTTCCAAAGCGGTTGTACCTCTGTCCATTTCTAGCACTAGCAGCAAAAGGGTTCCTTTCAATCTCATTAGAATTCCAGATTGTCTGATGATAGCAGGGTTGAGGGAGGGAGACAAGACTCTCAGTCTCTTAGGTTGTGTCCCTGAATTATGTGCTGGGCTGACTGCCGCGCCCCTTTTGAAGGCAGCTGTTTCAGCTGCCAAGAAGACAGTCGACTTCTGAGCCGTGTGCATCACCAGCCTGATAAATTGCCTATGTTCAATGGTTGCTCATCGTGTTGCTGGTACAGCCTGGCTAGTTGTAATCCTTACCTCTAGACTTAGGAGATACCAAGCAACCAAGCCATTGTTATCCCAGTTCGAAGAAAATGGTGTAAAAAAATACTGTTAGCCATAAGCCATCCACGTTTGAACATGTCAAAATCACCTACTTGCTACACAGTGAAAGACAGCCGTGGAGGCTTCACAGCAGAACAACAGCTTTTGTTTCTGTCAGAGTTTACATTCTCCAAACCCAGCTTACCCTTTTCTTCACTGGCAGCTGGGACTGGACATTCCAGGTCTGCCCTGAACTGGTTGTGTGTGTTCAAGGGAGGGGAAGGGGCTGGCTCTTCCTTCAGGCATATTTGTGTCCCGGTCAGGACACACACTATATTCTGAAGCTTTGCTTGCATCTGGAAAAAATTAGCCACATTCAGATCTTTCCCACTGCAGGTCCGGTCAGGAAGCCCAAGTATGTGGAAAGCCCCAGGGTGCCTGGAGATGCAGTTATAATCCCGTTCAGAGAAGTGTCCAAGCCTGCAGAGCCCAGTGAGAATGGTAAGAAACCGCTTCCAGTGATTTCTCCCTCCTCTCCTAAAGATCACAGAATGGCACTTGCCATTTTGGAGTGAAAGCCTAGTGTCCCCAGCAGGAATGCTTCACTGAATTGAATGGATTGAGGTGGGTTTTTCTCTTGGGCCGTTTATAGAGATCTGTTTAGCTAATGTAAATTCTTGGAATAATATTCCCTAGTTAAGAAAATTTAAGTAGGTATGTATGTTTAAAGGCTTGGTCTTATTTCCTTTGGATTCTCATCTACCTGAGCACATGAAAAGTCAGATGATACATTGCAATAGGTTTTTTTTTTTTACTTGTTTTTAATACTTTACCAATTCAAAATGTGCAAAACAGGCTTTGCCTGAAAAGTTGAAACTTTAACTAGACAAAGCTTACAATAAACTTAAGAATATTGGTGACTTTTTTTTTTTTTTTTTTGCCAGGCCTGAGACTTAAACTCTGGGCCTGGGCGCTGTCCCTGAGCCTGTTTGTACTTAAGGCAAATGCTCTACCACTTGTCACAGCACTACTTCCAGCCTTTTTTGAGTAGTTTATTGGAGTCTCATGGACTTCCCTGCCAGGCTAGCTTCTAATCACGATCCTCAGATCTCAGCCTCCTGAGTAGCTAGGATTACAGAAGTGAGCTACCATCACCTGACTGATTGGTAACTTTTGAAAGCTGTCTGCTTGTGCATTTGTGTGTCTGTGTATCTGTGACAGTCCTGGAGCTTGAACTCAGGGTTTGGGCTTTGTCTCTGAACTTTTTTGCTCTACCACTTGAGCCACAGCTTCACTTCCAGCTTTTTAGTGGTTAATTGGAGATAAAAGTCTCCTGGACTTTCTTGCTCTGTCTTGCTTCAAACCACAATCCTCAGAACTCAGCCTCCTGAGTTGCTCAGATTATAGACACTGGCACCCATCTTGAAAGATTTTCTAAAGGATTAAACATCTGAAGTTTTTCTGTAGAGGGCGTTGACATAGGAAGCACCTATTACACCCAAAAATCCAATTTGAAGCCTTTTCCTGAAGTCATTTTATGTATTTTTGTGTTGTTTTGTTCTTAGTCTACATTTAAATAAATAAAAGACGTATAATGGACATTATGTATTTAGCAGATGCATTAATAGTTTTCAATCAATTCAAGAATTTGCTTAATTTTTCTTACCTGAGAAATACCCGCTGACAACCCTATGGCTGTTAATTTGGGTGTTTTAAACTTGTACCCTTTTTTTCATGCAAAAACATGTGATTATGAATCTGTGCTTGGGTATAGAAGCTCATTTCGCCCTCAGTGTGAATATGTGTTTATGTAGTAGTACTGAAAGTGAGTTTAGGAAAGAAAACACATTCATGTTTCCACTTTGAAATACGGGGTGCTCTTTTTTTCTTATTCATGAGTGTAGGGGGAAAGAACTCCTTTCTGTTGTAACTGTTGTGTGTGCATTTAGAGATGGTTGTCGGTAAGTAGGACATGATAGACAAGTGGGATGGAGTACTGGCAAAAATATAGCTAGAAGTGAGCTGAGAAGATAGCGTGGGAAGAAGCAGAAACCAAGAAGAAATGAGCTGAGCAAAGCCATTAGGGAGCCATTGGCAGAATCATAATTTAGGAAGTTTACAGTGGGTGGAGGAGGAGATGGCACTGGGGCATGTTGGACAAGCAAGAAGTTCTGTTGCAGGTGTTCTGGCACAAGACAGTTTGTCCTTGTCTTAAATTTAAGGCCAGGCATCCAGTTGTGTGGTTGAAGGAGCATGCATTGAGGACTTGGGCTGGGAGGAACATGACATTGGGTACATGTGGTAAAGGTGGGACTCATCATGCTGTCCAGTTAGAACAGCTGTTGGTAGGTCTCAATGGTGAATTCTCAGTACAGCTAACTTGTTCTCTCATTTCTGTCCCTTATGTTGAAAGGAATGCAAAAATCAATTCCTTTGAAGTGACCAGCAGACATTGGATTTACTGAGCTGTCTGTCCAGTTCAGATTAAGCCTGCCACCTCATACCCTCATCACCATCCACTAAACTCTTTGTAGTAGTTCTGGCTGATTATGCCCCCAGTCTTTGACTAGACTAGACACTACTGTGAGAGGATTGTTGGGGTTCTATGTAGAGTTCTCCTCATGTTAGAGTAGGAGGTTTAGGGGTTATATTGGACTAAGAAAGGAGGTTATAAATAGTTCCCATTGTCAACTTTTCTCCCCTTGCTGGAGGCAGAATTGGCCACTTTTCTTGCCAAGAGGAGGTATGCTTGTGTCTGGCTTTGGGCCGAGCTGAATTCAAGAGCAGCCAGGCAGCCTTGCTAGAGTGGCCAAAAATCACATGTGTGCTCACTCCTGAGCCTTAAGCTGCGATTCAACTTCATCCGGCTCCACAGGGACCAAAATTATGATATATAAATATATATACATGAGCTGCAACGAGAGGACCAGAGGTTTCCAATTCAGCTAAATTAAGAAACAGGGTATGTTTTCACTTTTTTAAGGTGTGAGTTGGGAGATAGTTTGCTTGTAGACACATGGTCACAGACAGAAATGGCCACGATGTGTTGCAAGGCCCAGCAGAATTATTGTATTGGTTGATGAAGTGGTTGCCTAACAAATTATATTTGGCAATTAGCAAAGGTGATGTGTTTTTTAATCCTCATGGAATCTCTGAAGTGTCAATGGAGTTAATTAAGACTGTCATATTCAAGTGTAAGTTTTTTTTTTTTTGTCTAGATCATTAAATCTAAAGGAGAGACTTGAGCTAACTAAAACTGAGTTTGAGTTTTAACCCGTGTAGGTACAGGGGTGTGATGGGCAAACTCCAAATTTCTAGGGTTTAATACCACCAGAGTCACCAAAGTTTCACTTTTTTATTTGAATTTCTGCTTCTTATTCTTACTTTGGAATTTTTATTTAAGTGTCTGTGACTCTTTGGGTACTGTCAATAGTAGCATGAACAGAGTCTCTGGAAACAACATCTTATAAAATGCCTTTGAAATTTTATGTAGACTTGTGGAATAACAAGGTATTCCTAAATGTTTAAAATACTCTTTCAGCCTCTGCTGCCTCACTTTATTGACTCATGATTCTTAGTTCTCTGAAAATTTAAATCAAAGTAAAGAAAAAAAACGAGTGAGCACCTAGAATTTATTTTATTAATTTGAAAGTAATACTGATTGATGGTATTTAATTTGTATATTTTCCCCATTTGGGAAGTATATTTAAACTAATGAACATTATTTTTTGTTTATTAAAGCTTGCGTGCCTAAAGATGTTTGCATCTTTAGGAAATATAAAAACATTCTGCCTTGACACTATTTTAAAATATTTTTGAAACACAGAAAACAAAGTGACTTATAGAATCCTTACTGTACAAAAACCTTTTGCCTATCAAATGTTTCAAATAAGCTGTGTGTCACATAGAATAGGACCTTTATAAATAAGCTTCCTGTTACTGGCCTGGCATGTTTTTCCCCCAAACAATACCTCTTCCTTATGAGGAAAGAACTCCTAGACAAATGAGCATTATTAAATAATAATAGAACTCATAGCTTTATTTCTTTGAATTTGAGACAACCACATAATTCACTCAGATTTGCTTTAATATATCATTAACAACTTAAGCAAGCTGTGCTAGGGAGGGGTGAGAAAGTTTTCAGTCTTATGAGTCATTGCAGATCAATCTTAAAATATGATGCAACTTTTTTCTCTGGTTAGCAAATAAAATTAGCATATATTAAACAACAGAATAATATGTATCGGAAAAAGGAATCCTCACTTTTATTATTATTATTACTATTTCAGATATTCAACAATATATAGAGGATTAAGGAATAATGGTATAGAGAATTAAAGAATAATGGTACTGATCTACCTTCTACTGAGTTTTAGAAATAAAATGTAACTGTGTAGTTCCCCTGATCTTATTCTGCTTCCTTTCTCAAGAAATATCCTTTATTCTGTTTTGTTTCTAGCTTCTTAGATGGTGAAACACCATTCTGCTACTGGTTGAATGAGATTTAGTTAGATGGAGGTATAGAAGCGGGGCTTGCCTGGTATGTGTCCAAGGGAGACTAGAGGCAGACTTTTTCTTAGTAAATATTAAAATTTTAAACAGTAGAAAGCATGGTGTTGAATGCTATTTGAGATGAGTTATCAAGCATAAATTTATTCCTTCACTGAGTCTGGTAGAGTATTAAACACCTGTATACAGAGTGATTATAATACAAAGGAGGAAGAAATGCAGACTAATTCCAGTTGTGTGGTGAACTTGAAGTTCAGGTAGGGATCCTAAACATGGAAAATATTTAACTAGTGCTATGCCTTAACATTTACCTTGCCGTATAATCCATTGAGGCTGCTGTAACAAACACCAGATATTTTATAAACAGAAGAAATTCGTGTCTCACATTTTGTCTCACATTTTCTGAAACTAGGAAGTCAAAGTCAGGTTATCTCCAGGTTTTGTGTGTGAGGGCTAGTTTTGTGGTTCGTACATAGCCATCCATCACCAATCACCTCCTGTGGTGGGAAGGGACTACAAGTTCCTCTTTTTGTAAAGGGTACAAATCCCATCTAGAGGGCTCCACCCAAAAGCCCCGCCTTCTGATACCATTACCCTGGTCATTAGGGTTTTACCACATAAATTCAGTGCAAGGGTTGCACACACATTTATATCCTAGCATCTGGCAACAAAGTAGGATGAAATGGGCAGGAAAAGTCTAACATCAGGAAGAATGGTGAGAAAATTTAACCAGTAGTGAAGTGAGAGTAAGATCTGGAAAGGCCCCAGGGTCAGGAAAGAAGAAGTGGTGAATGAGATGTTGAGCTATAAGGACAAAGATTGCAATTTGCGTCTGTAAGTATACTGAAGGAGAGATCGCCAAGCATTTTGGTTTGAATTGTTTCAAGAACGTTGACTTTAAGTGCTGGTAGAAACATCTAAACAAAATTGTCCATAGTATATGAGCATATAAACTGAGCAACTGTTTGTTTGGCGATCATAAGGTGATATCTAAGTTAGACTGTGGAAAAAATGTGGTCTGTTGAGAGAAGAAGATAGAGAAACTGTTCTATTTGTGAGCTGTGAAGAAGAGCTGGGTGCTGCTGCATCACACTTGTAATCATAGCTATTCAGGCTGAGATCTGAGGTTAATGGTTTAAAGCCAGCCTAAGCAGAAAAGTCTGTGAGCATGTTATCTCCAGTTAGTCAGCAAAAAAAGCCAGGAGTGGAGATGTGGATCAAGTAGTAGAGCACTAGCATTGGGTGAAAAAGTCAAGCAAGAGAGTGAGGCCTTGAGTTCAAGCCACAGTACCATCCCCCTACTCACCTACCTATAGAGCAGAAGAAACAGCAGAAAGATGAATAAGGAAACAAACCTAGTAACTGCAAGCTTTTCCTATGTGTCTTTTACAACAACCTCTACTTTCTCCATTACAGTAGAGTTTGCAAAGTCAAAATCTATAGAAAAACCAAAAGAAATGTAGTTTAAAAAGAAAAAGAAGCCAGTTGCTGGTGGCTCACTGCTACTGCTCACTCCTAGCTACTCAGGAGGCAGAAGTTTAGAGGATTTGGTTTGAAGTCAGCTTAGGCAGAAAAGGCTGTGTGAGACTCCATCTCTAACCATCAAAAAGCCATGCTGGAGGTATAGCTCAAAATAGTAGAGAGCTAGTTATGAACAAGCAAACTGAGTCAAGTATGAAGCCCTGAGTTCAAGTTGTGGTACTAGGGAAAGAAAAGAATGTGCTTAATGGTGTTGTTTTAGGAGAACTGTAAGGGTGAATGAATAGAAGTTATATGTAAGTGATAAGGAAATGGTGAGGACAGACCCTTCTAAACCCTAAGAAGTTGATGAGGGAGGATAAGAGATCAGCTATCAGAGAGAGAAGTATATGGCCATGGGTTTTGTCTGTTTGTCCTAAAGGAGAGTAATTTTCTTTATCCAAATTGAGACTTAATGCAGAGATTCCTTAATTTGGACTATGGACTTCAAGGATGTCCCTGAGATCCTGTCAAGGATTTTTCAGTCAAAACTGTTCTTCTACTAATAAAAAATGAGTTGTCAGTAAAACTTCTATGCCTGCTTTCCAAGTCAGGGCACTGGCTACTTGTCAAAATATCCTTCACTACCAAATACAGCAGAATGAACAATTCAGTGAAGAATGTTCTTGACAAAGTATTATAAGTAATAAATGTCATTAAATCCTGGCCCTTAAATACCTATTTTTTAATATTCCACATGATGAAGTGGGGAGTCCTTATAAAGCATTTCTGCTTCTTGCTGGAGTGTGATGGTTGTCTTGAGGTAAAGCATTTGTGTGATCGTTTGAATTGCAAGCAGAACTAGCTGCTTTTCAAATGGGACATCATTTTTATTTGAAATAATGGCTGACAGATCATGCCCGCTCAGAATTGGGTATTTGTCATACATTTTCCTCAAATGGAATGAAAGGAGTCTTCACCTCAATTAAAGAAAAACACCTTACAAGCTTAGTTGTCATACTGCTAAAATTTGACCTTTCATGAGAAAATTGTTTTTTGGGGGAAATTTGCATGTCACATTGAACTTGATGGCTTCCCAAGAATATGCAGTTAAGATCTGTGGAAATATTGATAAATGTGATATTTTGGCATTGTGTAATGAAGTGTGTCAAGCATTTTCAAGATCTGAGAAACCACTATTTTTCAATTGACCCAATCCATGATGTTACAGAATCTTGCATGGGTAAAAGATCTGCTTAAAACAGAAACAGGCTCTGGGGTATAGCTCAGTGGTAGAACATGTGCTTGTTTAATATGCACAAGACCTGGGTTCTGGCTGCAGTCCCAAACAAGATAAAGCCATAAAATAGATAATTGGGTGTTATAACAACAGTATACAAAAAGTTTGTTGATGCATGTTCAAGATCAACGTTGGAACTTCTAAGAAATTTTATTCATCAAGTTTTAGTGGTTTATCAGAGAAGAACACATATGTAACTAAAAAGATTCCTCTGGGTTTTTTTTTTTTTACAACAAATCTATTGTAAGCTGAAGTTTTTCACATGTTTCAACCACAAGAGCAACCTGGGGAGGTATGTGATACATCACATACAAGGTTCAGCCCCCAACACCAAATTCCAACAGAGAAGATGTGAGAATCCAGCCATCTTCTAGTTATCACTAGAGATTTTTGCAAATATAAAACAATATCATTTTTTCAAATTTCTTAAAATTAGTTTTTTAGCTTCAATTTTAAGTGTTAACATGTGGTAAGTTTTTTAAAATTTTTTATTGTAATGTACAGAGGGGTTATACATACATAAGTCAGATAAAAAGTACATTTCTTTTTTTGTTGGTTGTGAGGCTTGAACTCAGAGCCTGGGCACTGTCCTTGAGATTTTTTACTCAAGGCTAGTACTCTACCACTTGGAGCCACATCTTCACTTCCAGTTTTCTGGTGGTTAATTGCATATAGGAGGCTCAGCTCATGGACTTTCCTGTCCAGGCTGGCTTTGAACCATGATCTGAGATCTCAGCCTCCTGAGTAGCTAAGATTACAGGTGTGAGCCACCTGTGCCTGGCTCAAGATTGTACATTTTTTTGGACAATGTCACTCCTTCCCTCACTGTCTCCAAGTTTTTCACTCCCATCCCTAACCACAAGTTGTATAGTTCATTTTTCAACATAGTGTCTAGTGAGTATGTGGTTTTTAATCTTGAATCAAAGTATATTTAAAAATTGTTAATTTCTGGTGATACAACAATGTTAACACAGCCCTTGTAACCCAAAAGCTCATTGGGGTCCTTAATTTTTGAGAATGAGTCCACAGGTTAATATATTTGAGAATTCACTGGCTTAGAAAATAACAGAACCCACTATACCCCATTAATTCTGGCATGATTTGATGTTTCAAATCATACTGCTTATTCAAGGGAGAGATGGACTACTTTCTCTATGAGCAGTCCCTCACTAGCCCTTCCTGGTGTTCCATCTTCCCATCCACAGGAAGTGACTTAAAGAAGACAAGGAAAATAGAGATGAGACAAGATATTAAAAGTCCAAAAGCTACTATACTTTAGAGGATGGGGACTTACAGCTAAGTCACAATAAGAGTGAAAAGGGAGATACTTTGAAAGAACTGGCTGGGCACTAAGGGCTCATGCCTGTAATCTTAGCTACTCAGAAGACTGAGCTCTGGGAATTGCAGTTCTATGCTAGCCTAGGCAGGAAAGTTTGTCATATTCTTATCTTCAATTAACAAGCAAAAACCCATAAGTGAAGCTGTGGCTCAAGTAGTAGAGCCTTATCCTTGAGTGAAAAAGCTGAGGGACAAGCCCTGAGTTCAAGCCCTAGTATGTACACACACACACACACACACATGTACACACACACACACACACACACAAAATGTAACCCAATTAATAGTGCAATGTATACATGTGAATTCCCAGGCATTTAATCTATCTCAGAATGGCATTGTCAGTGTTTACCCAGGGATCCTTTTGCCAGAATGAACAGTTCAGTTAGAGAAAGGCTCACATGCATTAGAGAGAGACATGGACAGCTGGATAATAAGGAACTCAGAATAAAAGCAACCTTTTAAGGAGAAGGTTCCTAGAATGACATTTTAGAAGTTAGAGTAAGAAGCTGGTGGAGTGGCTCAAGTGGTAGAGTGCCTGTCTAAAAGATAGAATTATATGAAAAGACAGTTTGGAAATCTCTGGAAGAAATACATTGTGTTGGCTTAATGGATGCAAAATGAAATTATTAAATGTTCATTCATTCTGACTCCTAGTAAGGTTTTTGAACTTCACTAGTAGCAAAGTACAGGTTGAATAGTTATGGGAACAGTCAATCATGAATTACTGTCTCTTTTACTCACCCAGTAAGCCTGGAATTGCCATCATTCCCCAACTCCTCTGAAGAGAGGAGAGTAAGATGATTAATTTTTTTTTCTTCCCAGAGCTGAGGACTGAACTTCAGGGCCTTGTGCTTTCTAAGCAAGCACTCTTCCACTGAGCCCCAACCCTAAGATGTTTTTTATTCTTAATGAAAACTTGAAGAACCTAGGTATTTGTCTGCACTGTGGAGGAAGCAGTGGCTCCACTGGTCGGGGGAGGGGGTTGTAGATATTAAACAGGACCTAAGGCCTTCAAGCAAGTCTAAAGTGAGCCAAAGGCTGTGGTATTTTTATTTGTTATCTGGGGTAAATATTGTAGCAACCAACCCTGTGTATGCAGCTGCCTCTGGCTCTACAGTAACTGCCAACTGGGAGATATTTCTGGCTCTTTCCCCAGAGTGTTTCAGGTTGAACCAGAAGCTAGACTTTCTGGGGCACTGTCACCATGGAGCAAGATTATAGAGATTGACTCAAAAGGAAGGAGGCGACATTGAAAAACAGCAGCTAAGATCTTTCCCCTTCTCTGCTTCTTCCCTTTTCCATCTTCATCTTGATTCCTTCCACTCCAGCTGCCATCACTGTTAAGTAACCATACTTGAGACCTTGCTTATGAGGGCTGGAAGTAGGGATCTTGTCCTCTGTGGTTCAGCCCTGGGTGTGCCTGGGTTGTGTCGATTTGGTTTGGTTCCCACCCTCCTTTCCCAAATACCATCTACCTTGAGAATCTAACTGTGGTTTGAAGTCTGGTGGGAAGGGACCTTTTGGAAGGCAGTGTTACGGGGTGTGGTCGACCTGCCCTGAGGTGGCTCTCTTCCCATCTTGGCACAGGGCCTTCGTGTTATAAGTTTAACTGAAGTGATCCAGAAACATCAAGGTTCTATACCCAAGACAAGCAAGGCTTGGTTAACTTATTCCTGCAGTTTTCTAGAATAACTAGAAAAAAAATCCAAGCATTAAGGATAAGCCAGTGATAGATGGGCCTTGTCTTTCCTAAAGATATTTTCAGTCTGACTTCTTTCCTAGCTGCCATCTAGTGTATGACTTAGCAAGACTTCTGTGTGATTGAGGATAATCTGGATTGTCTCAACAAGCTGTTGATTTTTGTTGTTTCTTACAAAGACAAAAAATTGGCATTTCACTTTGTTGATGATATCATAGTTAAATGGTAATACCACCATGTTGTTCTTTCCTTACTTTTCTAAGATCTCACAATCTTTATGAATGTTTGGGTCTAGGTTTCTAAACAATTAACCCCAAAGAGGAAAACATTGTACATTTCATATTAATCTTTAAGTTCCAGTTTGCATAAGCACAGTTTGTGTCTATTTCATCCCAGTGGATGTGATTTAAGAAGTAAGAGAGGTGTTAGAATGATGTTGATATTATTTGTCAGCTGTAATTATCCTTAGGCCTTTAGAGCCTCCAGCTCGACATTTAAATCAAATCCCAACAATAAAATTTTCTAAAATACAAAAGGTTTTAATAAAAAAAAAAGGTCATGCTTTTTAGCACTGCACATGGAACATTCTGAAAAAACAAGTTGATTTTTCCACATCTTTGCGTGGATAGGACTAAAGCCTGTCTCTTGGGATGTGTTTCGTGGGATTTAAAAATTATTGTTTCAACACAATTCCCAGATTAGAATACTGGTTGTGACTTTCAGTGGAATATCCACTACCAGTTTTCCACCAAACTCCTCCTGACTGTCCCTGTCTTGTTTAATGAGAACTCAGATTTCAGTTTTAGCTCAACACCTAAATAGTCTGGGCCTCTGCCAACATGCCACTTGGGTTTTACCTTATTTTGGCTTCCCATGGCATTGGTTACACAGTGTTCTTTAAGGTAAAGAAGGCTTTTCTTACCCAGAGGAGTATCTCAAATGCCCATATTTCACTTGACATGGGTATAGAGATGCTGTCAGATCATGAAAGTAGGCTTTCCTGGTTCAGGTCAGAGGTTTCACCCTTTGCACTTGAAGTCTCTCTGATACTGTTTTCTTAACCTGTCATAGCCACCTAATTAAAATGTACTATTAGAACATAGGCAGCATTGCCAAACTTTATGCATTTTATAGAAACACACAAAAGCTCCAGACAAGCAGCTGTAGTGCGAACTCATCCAGATGTGATATGAAATTCCCCAGAGGTGCATCTTCATTGTTTTCTTTCTTTGTTCCAGAAGCAAAGGCCGATAATGAACCGAGCTGTTCGCCGGCAGCTCAAGAACTGTTGACAAGGCTGGGATTTTTACTGGGAGAAGGGATCCCCAGTGCCACACACATAACCATTGAAGACAAAAATGAAACCATGGTAATGCCTGAGGAAGACACTGCATTCCATACCTGCTCAGAGGAGAATGAAGTGACCACCATTCCCTTGTCTCCACCCCTCTACCCCACTGGGGCATCAGTGGAGAAGTTAATGTTTGGTCAAATGAGTTCTGGGCCATTGTGTATTGAAATTCATTGCAAAAATTTGTTCCTGGGTTTTTGCTAGGGGAAGGTGATCAAAGAAAAGCAGAAGGGAGCAGAACTTAAGAAAATGCCCACATTCGCCTTCTAGTCACTACCTGGAGAATAGTGACTGTGTGAATTAAAGTGACTAAAAGAATTGTTTTGTAATGATGTTATGATTAGCTTTATCACAAATGTTCTTTTTGTCTGGCTGCTTCTGGTTGTGTGTGTGTGTGTGTGTGTGTGTGTTTTCACTGTTAGGACTGGAGGTGGGGAAACTGTTAATAGCAGAAGAAAAGATTTATAGGTGATGAGGCAGAGACAAAATGAGATGAGATTAAGTGGTTTGTCTCCTGGAAGGCATGCTCCCCAACCAGAGGACAGCAGCCACCACTGAGCTGTGTGGATGGCCATGAGGGCCTAGAGCTTAAGCCCCCCGCCACAGGGTCTCTGTGCAGAGGCAGTAGGGGTTGATTGAGACTACAGTGGTCACCAGTCTCCTTTTCTAAAAGCGAGCCCATAAATCTAGGAATTGAATTAGGCTGCTGTGCTTGTGAAACATGACAAAAGCAGAGTCCCCAGGTTTCCCGGACAGAGGTCAGATAGCCCATTTTTCTTCTGCAGATTTTAAACAAGGGGAAGCCTACATTCTTGCCATTTCTGTTTTAAAAGTATACATTTCCACTAAATTACTGCCAAGACTACTGTTTTATTGAAAAAAAAGGGAAATTACAAAGATACTTCTCTTTTGAGTGCTTGGAAGGCCGTGTGTTTGTGTGTTTGTGTGTAAATACACATATCTGTAGCTGCTCCCACTCTAGAGTTTAAAAACTGCTTTCCACTTTCCTGTTTTGGATTTTATTGTTGTAGTACCAAAAAACAATACCTGTATTAAAGCATCTCCTGTGAATGTGCTAATGCCTCCTTCCATTCATCTTGCAGTGCACGGCTCTGAGTCAAGGCATCAGTCCTTGCTCCACACTAACAAGCAGCACCGCATCTCCTAGCACCGATAGCCCCTGCTCAACCTTGAATAGCTGTGTCAGCAAGACAGCAGCCAACAAAAGTCCCTGTGAGACCATTAGCAGCCCTAGTTCTACCCTGGAAAGCAAGGACAGTGGAATTATAGGTAAGAAGCACACAGCTTGGCATGGTAATGGCTCAATGCATGTCACCCAGAGAACTCACCTGACACTTCTTCAGAGAGGTTTAGTGTGGTCCATGAAGGTCGAGCTGCCAGCCTGCCCTGTTCTTTGCAGGCTGCACTGGGGCAGTGTGCAGGTGAGAGAATGAAACATCTTCAGCTTTTACATTCCTTGATAATTTATTTTATAACACAGAGCTCATGTGGTAAGAAAAAAATTCCAGATTAGGCTTGGCCTATAAAATTACAAAAATTCTTTCTCCTTACCAGTCGCTTCTATTTATTGGGTAACAGGTATGCCTAAAACAAATACCAGGGTGGTGAATTCTTGCATATGAAGTTTTTCTGGCACAATCCCAAAGTCTCTTATTTGTCAGGTCAGGCACATATTCTGTTTAATTTTTGTTTGTTTTATGCCAGTAGTGGGATTTGAACTCAGGGTCCCACATTTTTGCTTAGCTTTCTTGCTGATGGCTGGCACTCTACCACTTGAGCCATCCCTCTCATCTCCTTTATAGTTTCTTATAGTGGGGTCTGAGGACAGGATTTTCTACAGAAGGCTTTCCAGAGCAATACCCAACACACACAATAGGTGTGCTTCTTCTGAAGCAAGTATCAGGGGAGAGACAGTTCTAGGTGATATGGGAAAACATCTGGTTGACGTCTTTACATGCTCCTATTTTATTTTATTTTATTTTTATTGTAAAGATGCTATACAGAGGGGTTACAGTTACATCAGTAAGGTAATGAGTACATTCCTGGTTGAGGATTCGTTCAGTGGTTTCTAGATTAGGTGTATATTAGAGTCATTCAGGGAATTTAAAAGTGCCCCTCCCCCTTGTTGTGCTGGTCCTGGGATTTGAACTCAGGGCCTTGGTACCACTTGGCACAGCTCCATTTCCAGAGGTTTTAGTAGTTCATTGGAGGTGTAAGTCTCATAGACTTTCCTGACTACACTGACCTCAAACCATAATACTCGGTCTCAGCCTCCTGAGCAGCTGGGATTATAGGATTGAGTTAGCAGTGCTCAGCTGAGAGGCCTTATTTTTATATTGCATTCCAGATAAGTTACCTGGCTGCTTCTGTAGGTGGGCTTCAGTGTCTGTGTCTTGGGTTTCCAGCGTGGCACATTTCAGATAACAGACAGGTCGTTCCCTGCAGGGAATCACTCAGGCCTTCATCTGCTCTAAAATTGCATTTTGATTTTACAGTGGAGCTCTTCTAAGCAATTAACATCTTCCCTTTTGCTGGTAGCACACGTCTCAGAATGTGTTTTATATGACTGAATTCCACTTCCACATTAATCTGTAATCAAATGGAGTGACATTTCAGTTCCTCATTCTCTTAAGTCCCTTGCAGTTTCCTTCAGCCCTTCAGCTGTAATTTGGAAGACAAGTGGCACTTTCTGCCCAGTTTGTACTTCGGAGATTATTCCAAAGACCCTAAAGGTCTACAATCTGTAGACCTTTGGGTAGGTTAGTGAGGGATTCCACAGCTTTGGGAAGAAGACCTCTTCCCTCTGTGTTCACATTTCTACTCATTTTTAATTACTCTATGTACCATATTAGTTACCCATTAAACAATTGAAAGTTTTAGTGCATCTATCACCAGTCTAATACTATAACATTTTTCACCATCCCCTAAAGAAACCTTGTACCTATTAGAAGTCATTCTCTGACCCATGCCTCCTCCTAAGCTTCCCAGTCCTAGTCAGCCTACAGCTTACTTTGTCTGTTAAGCTTATGTTCTGAACATTTCATAGGAATGGAGGGAAAGTTGCTTGTAGCAAATTCAATTTCTTTCCAGTTAGCTTCAAGACCCTCCACTGGGCCTATTCTGCTGATTCCACATTCTTCTTCTTCTTTTTTTTTTTTGGTCAAAGGGCTTGAACTCTGGACCTGGGCGCTGTCCCTCAGCTCTTCAGCTCAAGGCAAGTGCTCTACCGCTTGAGCCACAGTGCCACTTTCGGTTTTCTAGTGGTTTATTGGAGATAAGAGTCTCACAGACTTTCCTGCCCGGGCTGGCTTTGAACCGTGATTCTCAGATCTCAGCCTTCTGAGTAGCTAGGAACAGGCGTGAGCCACTCGTGCCCAGCTTGATTCCACATTCTTATCTACACTGCCTCTCTGTCTGCTGTGTATAGTCTATGTCAACATAATTCTTCCAGTGTTTTATTTTTCCTTTGTGCCCTAGCTTTCTGAGCTGTTACTCATGGCATATTGATCTGTTATGTGGTAGCCAGGTGACTTGTCACTGCTTTCTTAGCTCCTGTGAAATCTGATTTCCTTCAGGGGGTTTTATTGTCCTTCAATGATTTGGCCAGTGCTACCTTTTTTGGACAGCCCTTCTGTTTTTATTGTAAGTTCTACCATGGGCATTATATGCCTTTGGTTATAAATAAGACAAGTTTTTGTTCTTACACTTACAAATATTCTTAGTAGCAGAACCACTCATTCATTCATCCATCTGTCTATCAATCCATCCCTTTGTGCCAATTCTCCCAATTTGGTCTGACATAATCATTGAGATACAATGCTGCAATTATATGATTACTTTTTATTTTTTGAGTAATACTGGGAATTGAACTTCAGGTTTTGCATATGCTAGGCAAGTGCTCTACAATTGAACTACACCCTCAATATTTAAAAAAAATTGATTTTGGCTTTTGGTGTTAATGAAAGACTGAGGTTCTAGAGACTCTTAAAATAATACTTGATTTAATATAGTCCTACCCTATCCAAGAGTGATCAACCCCTCTACCACATGGTCTGAATGGCACCTCAGTTTTCCTTCAGTGTACACTCGTGTGTGTGTGTGAGAGAGAGAGAGAGAGAGAAAGAGAGAGAGTGTGGTATATAGATAGGATTACAGCTATGCACTGCCACACCTGGCTCAGAGTATCTATTCTTTTGATAATTTTGTCTTCATATAGACAAGGGTTCTCATTTTTCAAACTCTGCCAACTTCCTAGCCCAATGTTGGCAATGAAAAAGAATTGCTACTACTATGAAGTTGCATTGAAGGTGGGAACATTTAATTAGTTTTTAAAGAACTATTCAGGATTTTCATCTTAAGTGAGTTTGTCAAACCTTCTAATATCTATATTTTAGCCTTGCCTTGATGGTAAAGCCATCATACATTTCATGTCATTGAAACTATCCTTTATTTCCTGGCTCAAGCAAACATGCTCCATCAACTCAGATAACCATGAAAAGTTGCAGAAATTAAGATGAAGATGGAAGGAATAAGGAAGGGGTTGGTGAGCCCCTTTATCCTGGGAGACCCCAGATGCTGGAGATCATGTTCATTACCTCATTAGCTGATCTGGCAGGGGTGTAAGATTGTAGATAAATGAGAGGAAAATATTGGTCTACTGACAACATGCCTCTGTTGTTCTTTCCTTCGTGATCAAAAGAATTAAAACCTGTTGCCAAGGCATACATGGAGGTGTGGCAGGGAGGAGAGGGAAAAGGAACAAGAATTTCCTCTCTGGGTAGACCTTAGCCACAGGTGTTTGATGAGACAGGAGTGGTGAGACCAGAGAGGGAAAGAACTTCCTCTGCAGTCAACACTGGGCAGGCGAACTCCTGCGCCTCTTGTGAAGCAGGTATCGGGGACATACTTATGATCTATAATTGCTGGGCTTTTTGTGTGCCTTTTGCCTTCTGATGAACATGCTGACTTTATATGGGTATACCTTGGAATGGGGCAGCTGTGGGGCACCTTAGATATTTAGGAGTGTAAAATGTTCAAGAGCACTGTGGTTTTAGCAGGCAGAGATGAAGGTGAGACACGCTAGTGTCTTGCTCTGGAAGACCTGGCAGAAGCTTGTGAAATGAACAGGTGAGGATCTACATTTTAAATTAAAATAAGGCATGGAGAAGGGAGAATGTGGGTTTCCATTTCGTTTTCCATTTTAAATAGTCAAAACTTGCCCACCAGTAGAACTGTGATGGTATGACAGAGGCTTTGGGGTGGGCTTTCCAGAGTGCACACAGCTGCCACAGTATTCCATGCTTGGGGTTGTACAAGGCTGAAAGTGATGCTCCGTGCACAGTATTAGCACAGCTTATTCAGGGCATTCTGGGGACATTTCAGACAGTGGTAACCCATCCTTAAAAATTCCTTGGCCTTCCTAACTATTTAAGCTGATTTCTGGCATGCTGATTATATTTAATCTAAATACTTTGCCCAGCAGATGCAGGGATGGGAAGCCTGTGTTCCCACATGCCCGGGCAGCCTCCTTAGAGCTGCTATCAGGTGCCCTGCCTGTGTTCTGTTTCCAGTGCTTGGTAACAGAATGGGCATGCCAGTGACCATTAGAAGAACTTTACTGGGCCCCTTCCAGTCCTGCTCTGTAGAAGCCAGGGCTTAATAGGCTCTTCCCACCCCCTTTTTAACTTTATTCTGTTATCCAGAGGGGAGTCCCACTTTATCCTATTTCAAGAGGTTCAAGTTCTTCCAACATAAATGTCTTTGGAAGTATAATAATTCTGTCATGTAGAAATACTGTCTAAGCTGGATGAGATTAACTGAATTCCCTGAGTATCATTTAAAAAAAATTTAAAGTGAAGGTCTTTATTCTTTACATATTAAAAATCATTGGCATTACCTAGAAGTATCTGATTTTCAAATTTGCAGTGTGAAAGTCTTCCAAATGTGAAATCCAGCTGTACCAAATCAAGATAAAACAACTTTCAATTACTTGTATTGAGAAGAAAACTTTATATTTCTTTATAAAGAAGCTTTTAAAGGTGCTTCCTGTCTGCCTGAGAAAACATATTTTTCTTGGTGACACTCCTTGGAACATAACTTGGCTTCTAACTATTACAAGTGGAAATTATAATATATATTAATCTCAGCTTAGAAAAAAATGTATATTTACTGGAAAGCATATGAAAGCCAATCTGACTTTTTTAAAAAGCACTGCTGGAAATAGTGGATTTAAAATACTTTGCACCTATTTATGTGGATGTGTGTATATGTGGGGGGGGCTGGGTTATATTTCAAGACAATGACTATTTCTCCATTTAGGAAGATAGAGGATAGAGACTGGATGAAGAGAAACAAACCAACCCCAGACTTTTTAGAAAAAGTTTCTTCTTATCCATTTAACATATGTGCCAAGAATTCCTTGCAGATAGCAATTAGCAAACTTCTGGTTGAGGATGAGCCTCTATAAAGCAAATCTTCCATCACAAGCTTTTCTTTTACTGTCTACATTTACCTGCCAACATTTATAGTTGCCAAGCCTTTGTGTAGCATCCTGCATTTGCTTCCTCTTGCAAGGCAGTGTCAAGACAGTGTTTGAAAATAAGACTTCAACAGTGGCCATGTCTCCTTGCTGTGCTTTCCTTCCACTTTATCCACCTGCCTGTCCCAATCAATACCTAAACTGGAATGGGGTGAGCCATCACATTCCATCAAGCAAGCTGGCTTTCTGAAGGGTAGAATGCTCAGCTCTTTCAACTGTTTTCCTCTCTCCCTTTCCTTTCCTTTCCTGTCCTCCAGGTTCTGGCATTCTGCTTTACTTTGAAGCAGGGATGCAGGTATGAACTTTATTTAGTAGGGAACACCTTTGTCAAAATGTTATCCTTCAAAATGACTTACAGTAAATAATATTGGATATATGGTTAGTGCACTGCTGCTGCTTGCTCCAGTGTGATAATATTTGCGTAGGACATTTACAAAAAAGTTATCATGGACTTTTATCTTTCCTGACTCTCCTGCCTCCTCCCAGACTTATGAAATGAAAGTGATTTCAGGGTAGTTGGAGACATTTATTTCCTGGACTTTGAGTCCCAGGGGAGATGAGCAGATGCAAAGACACACAAAGATGAATTAATTGCACTTTCTCTTCATTTTTAACTTGTTGTAAATCCTGCCCTTTTGATTTTATGCTAATACTGCTTTGTTGCCACCTGTATTGCCCCCGCTTACTACTAAATTGCAATGCTTTGAAATTGATTTGGTAATAACTATTTAGAGTGTTTCAAATCTAGGTTAATATTCATTTTGCTACATTGCTTGCAATTTAAAAATCATCCTTAATTATAGAAGCCTTTTTTTAAAAACCTCTTGGGTGAAGAAGGAAGTTTTTTCTTTACATCTATAATTTGGTAATATATTCGATGTGGGAAAGAAATCCTTGGCAGTGATTCTAGTCAGCAGAGTGCCTGATATATTTTTACTCACACTGTGATTGAAGTTTTCAGGCTGTTCTTTTGGTGCAGCAAGCATTTAAGACTACCAACTATATTCTAGGAGCAAGTTTGTTCAGTACTGGGATAAGATAAGGCACAGCAACTATTTTAAAAACTTTTGAGACTACTACCTTATTAACTGCTGAGAGGAGTATAACACGTGGTATTAATGGACATCTCGATGAAAGATCCTTGCTGTAGGGACATAATACCAATCACTGAGCATCTTAAGCTCTTTTCTAAAGACGTTGAAACTTCATAGAGTCATTAGACTGTAACAGAATCTCCAATGTGAATACATCTGTGTACAGGTATGTGAAGCTTTGCCAGAGCACCATGCCTCATACCCTTGCTAGAAAATGTCACATCGTTTATAATCCTGACACCCTTTCTGGAAGCTGTTTTCTACTGTACCAGGCTACATTGGGCAGTGTTCTTGTTGAGAGAGGAGAATACAGCCCTCTGCCTCCCCCACTGCCCTTCCCACAGCCATTCCCTTTAGCGTTTCCATAGTCAAAGAGTATGATAAATGTGTTGGGAACTGTAGCTGGGTCCCTGGCCTTGCTGCATGTTGTGGCAGAGAACACCTTGCGCAATGCAAGCAAGCATTGAGCTAGAGATTTGGTACAGAGATCTGGCTGTCACAATCCAACGCACAGGGTTCCCAGTGCTGTGCCAGAAAAAGACAGGACTAGCCAGAAGTGCCAACCTGTCCTCCTGGGCCTGCTACAGAAGGAAAAGCCAGACAGGCTCTGGAGCTGACGTTCTCTGAGGCACCCCCATCCAGGTAATCTATTCAGCATTCCAGGAGAAGCTGCTTGCCTGCCTTTCTGTGCCCCTCTCCTTTTTGGACCCAGGCAGGTTGAGCTGTGATTACAGGTAAGCCAGGGACTTTTCCGTGTGGCTTAGAAATTTGCAGATGGGGTGGGCCTGGGATGGGGTTTGGAGAGACACACATACCAAGCACCATTCAGAAAGGTTCAGGAAGGTTGTTTCCCCCTTGACTACAGTGTTTGCCTTTGTTGCCCAGGGCAATCCACAATGTGGCCTGGCAATCTGAACCACAGTTGGGTGTGAGGTATGACTACAAAGGAAAGAAGTAAGGCTTCTGTCAGGCGATAGGACCAGAGAACTGGGGCTTTGTTGCCTTGACTTGTCTTTTTGATGTTTTCATGATCTCAGACTTTCTTTGCTGTAGTAAAACATAGCTTTGTAAAGTTATGGTCAGGTCGGAGGAGGCAATCTCTACAGTAGTAGTTGGATTTTCCTTTTTTTATTTATTTCTTGCCTTCTCCCACTTTCATATGCAGCCATTATGTTCCTTTCTTGTTTGATCTTTAATTCATTAGTCCAGTATTTTAACTTTTATACTCTTCCTGTCAGCCATTAAGCTTAATATGGAAGTTAACAAATGCTTGTTACTTTTTTTTTTCTTCAGTCATGATTTAAGAGGCACTTTAAGTATATGTCTTAATTGTTCCTTTCCAAACCCAGGGAACAACTGACTATTTAAAGCAATTTTTTTTTTTTTTTGGTTGGTCGTGGCTTGAACTCTGGGCTTGGGCACTCACTGTCCCTGAGCTCTTCAGCTCAAGGCGAGCACTCTACTGCTTGAGCCACAGCACCACTTCTGGTTTTCTAGTGGTTTATTGGAGATAAGAGTCTCATGGACTTTCTTGCCTGGGCTGGCTTTGAACCGCAATCCTCAGATCTCAGCCTCCTGAGTAGCTAGGATTACAGATGTGAGCCACCGGCACCTGGCTAAAGCAATTATTTTGAATATAGAGAATGCAAGACAGTCTATGGAGTACTTGAAGAAAATTAGTTTCTACTTTCCCCTCATTATTTAAAACGTATATTTTTGTGTATGCGTTGAGGTATAATAAATGAGGATGGTACTAAAAATAATTTGTAAATGTATCTGGAGCCAGGCGCTGGTGGCTTACTCCTGTAGTCCTGCCTACTCAGGAGGCTGAGATCTGAGGATCAAAGTTGAAAGCCAGTCTAGGCAGTAAAACCCATGAGACTGTTGTCTCCAATTAACCACTAAAAAGTCTGAAGTGAAGCTGTGGCTCAAGTGGTAGAGCACTAGCCTTGAACAGGGACAGTACCCAGAGTTCCAGGCTCCCCTCCCCACACACGTACACATACAGTATCTGTGAGTGCATATCCAGATTTTCTGTAAACAGCATGAACACTTTATAGCACAGCAGCAGCTCCAGTTTTGTGGGACTTTGCTTACTGGGCTGTTTTGGGAGTCAGCACGTTAAGCTGTGATGGGGGTCACGGTGCACATTAGTCACTGTTGTTATTCCCTCAGGATACTTACTTATTCTTCATTCCTACTGGGTGGATGAGAAATGCTCAGGCATAAACATGGCAAAAAAGGATTTTTCTTTTTTTGTGAAGATATGAGTTAGAGAAAAAAAATAACATGATAATGTGACAATTCATTTTTCTAATAACTAGGCAGAAATTTTATTGTTAACTTTTCTGGTAGCCAGTGGGAAGAGAGAAACCATATCATTTGTATAAGGTGATATGTGTAAAGAAAAAATGTTCCCTCCTAGATTAGAGTCCATATAGCCATATGCCTTGTGGTTCATCAAAAGGGAGAAGCCTAGGTTAGAACCTAGACCCCCAGAGCCTTCCCGCACTTTGTACCTCTTGTCTTTTTCATAGCTCAAGGAGCTGGCACCTCTGTTTATTTGTAGGAATAAAATGTTTGCTGCCTTCAACATGTTTGGTCTTTAGTTCTTAGAAATTCTGGATTCACACTATAATCCATTTTTAAAATTGATTTTGTGTGTGTGTGTGTGTTTGTGTGTGTGTTGTGTGTGTGTGTGTGTGTGTGTGTGTGTACACGTGTACACCAGTATCAGGTCTTGAACCCAGGACCTCTCAGCTTTATTGCTCATAACTGTGCTCCACCACTGGAGCCATGCCTCCACTCCAGCTCATTAATTGGAGATGAAGGCACAGACTTTTGTGCTCTGACTTTGAACTCCAGGTCTGAGCCCCCTGAGTAGGTAGGATCAAAAGCATGAGCCACTGGTATCTACCTTCTTGATTTTTTTTTATTTTTATTTTTATTTTTGTCGGTCGTGGGACTTGAACTCTGGGCCTGAGCGCTGTCCCTCAGCTCTATCAGCTCAAGGCGAGCACTCTACCACTTGAGCTACAGCGCCACTTCCGGTTTTCTGGTGGTTTATTGGAGATAGGAGTCTCATGGTCTCTCCAGCCCGGGCTGGCTTTGAACCGTGATCCTCAGATCTCAGCCTCCTGAGTAGCTAGGATTACAGGCGTGAGCCACCAGCGCCCGGCTTGATATTTTTTTTAAACTACAATTTGATTTAGATCTCACCATACTCCTTGGTCCTGTAACTATATTTTTGTTTTTATTCCAATTTGATTTTAAGAAGAGGGGTGAATAAAATTTGAGTCGAAGACAAAATGTTTTATTGTAGAACTGTACCTAACAAAATATTTGATGACTGGGTGATACCATTTTTTAATTAGGTTACATTAGCTACATAGATAGGATTTCATTGGGATGACTATTTTGTGCAAGGCACAGACTTCATAAACCTAAAATTTTGTTTTGCATTTATTGTTATTAAGGAGTTGTACATAGGAGTTTCAGTTCTGCAAGTAGATAATGAATATAATACTTCTTGGACGATGTCACTCCTTCCTTTGCTTTTCCCCATCCCCCCCTTGTTCCTGCCCTTAAGTTACATAGTTCATTTTTACATAGTATATATTGAAAACCATGACTGCATTTGTTCGCCATTTCTCCCTCCATTCCTCTGTCTCCTTTTTGCTCTCCCCTAAAAATACAACAACCAAAAAACAAAACAAAAAACAAAAAAAACAACCAAATAAAACTTTTTTAACTATAGATACTTACAGTGCTCCTTTTATGTGCAGTGCCTGTGCAAGCAAAGGGACTTTAGAAACTTGCTGTGTGTGCAGTGATAGCTAGTTGGTGTTGGATATGCCACGAACCATGTGCCATGCTTGTGAAAATGTATGGCTGTTAGCCTGGCTGGCTTCTTCTCACTCATGGTGATGATTATGTATATGTGCCTTGATATCTCAAAAAATTACATTGGCTATTTTTGAGCCCTGTGTACTAGCAGATCTGCTTACATGTACTGTTACTACAGAGTCAGATTAGTCTCCTGGGCTATCAGAATTTTCAAACTAGGTACATAGAGTGAACAGTAATATGAGTGAATCAATGAGTGGCACCACGCCCAGTTTAACACTAGCATGGTGCAGTTTAACCTGACAGTTCAATGAAATATAAGGCCAACAAAGCCCTCATGTTACAGAATTTGAAGAATAGTTAAGATATCTGGGTGACTATGATAAGCCTTAATTAACAAAAGCTGGCACCTCAATTTTATTTATTTATTTATTTTTGGTCATGGGGCTTGAACTCTGGGCCTGGGCACTGTCACTCAGCTCTTCAGCTCAAGGCTAGTGCTCTGTCACTTGAGCCACAGAGCCCACTTACGGCTTTTTGTGTTTATGTGGTGCTGGGGAATGGAACCCAGGGCCTCATGCGTGCAAGGCAAGTACTCTACCGCTGAGCCACCTTCCCAACCCACCTCTATTAATTTGTAGGAATAAAATGTTCTTAAAAATAGAGTTGTTAGGGCATTTTAAAACTTATTCAGAGTTTAGAAGATGTAAAGTACCATGTTTTAGATTATTTTTAAGTCCTCATACATTAGATACTATGTTGAAAATGAACTATACAACGTGTTGTGGGGGGGGAACAGAGGGGAAAAACTGGGAGAAAGTTAGGGAAGGGGTAACATAGTTCAAAAGGAAATGTATCATTACCTGACTTAATGTAACTGTAACCCCTCTGTACATCACCTTCATAATAACAATAAAAAGGAGCATATTTGACTACACACACATATATACATATTTGAATACATACACACTGCATTTTCCTAGGTTAATTAGAAGCTTATATTTCTGTTACCATGAAAGAAAAATATTTTTGAGTAGCATGGTTTTATTATGAGAGATTGGAGATGTCCTATTTGGTGTGCAAGGAAACCAGCATTTATCTGCCCCACTGATCTGCTTTGAGCTTAGAGAGAAGCTGGTTTGGGATGAAAGTTCACTGCCTAGGCTTTAAGCTATGCAGGCTGTACCTGGAATGAGAAGAGCCTTTGTGGGATGGGATAGTCTCCCTGTGGTTTCCAAGCCTCTTGCCTCCCTGCATCTCCCCGTGGCCTGGTGTGGATGATGGATGCCCCTCTGATGTGAACATCCCATCCGTGATGAGAAGATTCCGAACTGGAATCTTCTGCTAATCAACATTGAACTTGTGATAATCTTCTTTTGAAATGGCTACTTCCTGCATCTCAGAGCCTTCCTCCACACCCACTTTCCTTTCTCTTACTGCCAGGAGAGGAGAGTTTCCACCCATCAGAAACTGGGCAATATGTGGAGCCCTTGCTTCATGGTGAGAATTGGACCTTCAACCTATCCTGCACTCTAGCAACACCACCCAGGCTTTCCTGGCTCTCCTCAGCTGTTTCCTGAGGGCCTTGCAGCTGCAAGAAGCGAGCCAGTTCAAATCCCTGTTCACTCCCAGATACAGGAGACTATTAGGCTTTGACTCTAAACTGTGTGGCACCTAGGCAGAGCAAATGAGGGAAAATGCCATTTTTATTTTTAAATCAATTAATTTATTTTTGTCAGTCATGAGGTTTGAACTCTGGGCCTGGGCACTGTCCCTCCGCTCTTAAGCTCAAATCTAGCATTCTACTCCTTGAGTCACAGCGCCACTTCTCATTTTCTGGTGGTTTATTAGAGATAAGAGTCTCATGGACTTTCCTGCCGGGACTGGCTTTGAACTGCAATCCTCAGATCTGAGGAGTTCCTGAGTAGCTAGGATTACTGGTGTGAGCCACCAGGTGTGAGCCCAGCCATTTTTATTTTTTCACTTAAAATTATATCCCCTCAAATGAAATAGCCACAGCCATAAAACCAAGAAAAAACACCCTCATCCCCAGTTTGGAACATTTCCCTCTCAGGAACCTCAGCTATTTCTAGTATGTCCCAGAAAACCATGCAGAGGTCCAAACACTGGACTTAATAACCATGTGTTACTACTACAAGTTCTATTTTTGTTTTCAACTTAAGTTACTATTAATAATTAATTACCATAAATAAATAATATACTCATTAATAAATTTTTTGTAAAGCATTAACACAATTTCTGTCATATAGTTAATCTTTAATGTTCGTTGCTGACTCTTCCCACTACCCCCACCATTTTTATAGTGGGAAGAGATGTACTTATTATACTAGAGTATGGTCCATTGGAAACACAGTGAAGGCTGTGCTTAATTTTAGAGAGCTGGAAGCATGGTTTGTTACCATTAGAACATTCAGAAGTGATGTACTCCCTGAAGTGAGAAGACCCCATCCCATACCAGCTTGTACTTTAGTTAGAGACATAATGCCAACAGTCTTGACTAGAGAACAGCGAGGTTACTGAGGTGTAGTGTCTTTGGCTACAAGTGCAATTGGAGTTTGTTCTTCATTTGCTTTTTCATTTAATAACCAAACATTTATTGAGCACTTTTTGCCATGTATATGATGCGAGCTTCCATGCATAGGAGGGTTTTTTGTTTTTTAATTTAATGAGGGAGGAGACCAGAGGGCAGTAAGTCCAGGCTGCAGCAGCAAGAACCATCTTAGAATTGTGGCAGGGTTTCCTGTGGTGTGGCCATAGCAAGGAAAATGTTTTGTCTTTACTTTTAAACCTTAAGGAGCATTCTAACAATAAAAAAGGGCCTCTCAGACCCTCTGGTCCTAAATAACGGACTCTCTTGGAGCTAATTGGCTGGTCTGCTGATGCAGTATGCTCTTCATGATGAGTGGATGAAGCCGCTCCCTTAAGGCAGCTGAGTCTGAGTGCACTTTGGCCAGCCGCTCTCCCATTTGCCAGGCTCACAGAGACCTGGGCTGCTGGAATCCAAACAGAGCATCCGTAGACCCGACCCCTGCCCTTAAGGACACAAGTTTGCATAAGGTCAACAGTGGGAAAGGGGCGTGACCTTGGTGAGCTGTGGTTGCGGGGATCCCACACAGCTTAGTGTCTGTATGTTAGGAGTGGTTGTCTGTAGAAGCCATATGGGGTGAGTATTGTACTTTTCTTTTATCTTCTCAGCTCTCTCTAAGATGTTTATAAAAGGTTTTTCAGCATTGTGTTGTTTTTTTCCCCTCTTTCTCTGTTGGACTTTTTTCTAAGAGGTTAAACTTTAATTCTGTCACTATGTTGGTACTTCCCTGTATTGCCCAGAAAGAGATTTTTTCCATTCTGTGACTCTGGAGGAATAAGTCAAGTTGATCTCTCCAGGCCAGGCTGAACAAATGTTATAGATACTGACTTTTAGGATCAGATTCTCTCCTTGATTTTGTAAATGTACTTTTGTTACTAAAGATTTTTCTACATTAACTTCTGTATTGCTCATTCTTCCTCCAGATCCCCACCAACAAATAATTGTTTGGTTAAGATATTTATAGATTCAAAAGGATTTAATGTGATGAGCAATTCATCATGGGTAAAGATGGAATATGTCATATCCATATTGCATAGATTTGCTGTTCAATGTCTGATGCCTCTAGATAGCTTTTTCTTTATCTTCTTGAATCTTTTTCCTGTACAGTGATTTTGCAGTGTTATTTCCCCTGATAAGCAACATTCTTTGAATATACCAAAATACATGGTATGAAACATACTTTGATAAAAATCTGTGTGGACTGGAAAACTTTCCATTGATCCTGTGAGGGGGAGGTGTGTGTGTTTTCACTCTCAACCACTCCAGCTATGCCTGGTCTCCTTCAAAGTATTTTGATCTCTCATTTCAGCCACAATTACAAGTTCATCCGAAAATGATGACCGGAGTGGCTCCAGTTTGGAATGGAATAAAGATGGAAGCCTAAGGTTAGGGGTTCAGAAGGGAGTGCTTCATGACCGCAGGGCAGATAACTGCTCCCCCGTGGCAGAAGAGGAGACCACTGGGTCAGCGGACAGCGTGCTGCCTAAGGCAGAATCCTCAGCTGGAGATGGTCCGGTCCCTTATTCTCAGAGCTCCAGCTCGCTAATAATGCCACGGCCCAACTCAGTTGCAGGTAAGGCCATGAATCTCCCTGGAAGGGTTATGTCAGAGCCTGAGGAACCCGCTGTGCACTGTCTTCTAATAGGAATCTGATCCAGATACCATTCAGTGTTCTGATCTTACTTTTCTTAAGTCTCAGTTTACCCACCAGTAAACACAATAAAGCTGCAGTTAGCAGTCTCTCAGTGACCTTTTCACTCTAGAATTCTTTTTTTTAAGAAAACTTTTTTAAAAAATTATTGTTATAAAGGTGATATACAGAGAGGTTATAGTTATGTAAGTCACATAAAGAATACATTTCTTTTTGGACAATATCACCCTTTCCCTTGTACTCTACTCTAGATTCTTTAAATCCATTTTTTGGACAATTTGGCTCATTGTATATAACGGAAGAAAGCTAAAAAATTCTTCCCTTGATGTCTGTTATTTTAAGCTTCAGTAAATGTATGACTTCTTATTTTATCTTGGTAAAGGAATTATTTAGAGTGAAGGTGTTACTATCAGCATGGGGAATTTTGAATCTAACTTTAAAGCTTTCTTTTGTATAATTGAAGCCTGTCATATAGATAGGAGATCCGATGTTTCTGCATAATTCAAACAGTGGTGCATACCATTTAAAGCATATGCAGCGAGGCTGGGGAAGAGAGAGAGAAGCGTGGTAGCTGGGAAGAAGGAAGAGAGCCACAGATGGCAGTGCAAGGAGTTGGACTGGTTGTCAGGCAAGGAGAGGAGTCTTGTGCATTGGGAGAGGCACTCCTGCTTTTGAAGGTCTTAACACTTGCACTCAGTGCTGTTGTGCTGAATTTAAGAGAGGAACTTTCATGGTAATTCTTGGTTACTAGCATAGCACTTAAAACATCCTCTACTAATACATAGACTCAGATTCTCTCCCCCTACATCAAAGGATTTTTCTGTGATTTATACTGCTCCTGTGGGATGTGCTAGGTCATTCTGGTTGTTGTTAGGTGTTTTTTACGATGGAACTCTAAAGCAGCTGGTAAATAAATGGCCTTAATGGAAAAGTTCTGAGGTAAACTTTAATTCACTTTCAAAGGAAGCAAAATGGCCTTGTTCCAGAAGAGGGATTTGGTGTGTCTGCCAGAGAGAAACACTAGAGAACATTACTTGTTCTGACTGATGGTTCTTCCAAAAGCTTTTGTGTTTTCCCACTATAATCCCACCCCTTGAACATAATACGTTGCACTCAAGTGGTTTTAGGTCGTAGTTACATGGTTAGGATGAATGGGTCACTCATACTGTCCCAGAACTTGACAGCTTTATTTTCTTCAAGAAAATAGCAAGTTTGTCCTCAATATGATCAAATCTTTTCTAAAATTAGGGAACACATTAAGATGTTACTTTTAGCAGTGTTAAAAGCACCCCTTTGGGGTTATGTTTTCTGCTGGATGTCCCTTTTATATGTTCTCCTGCCGGGTGAAGTGACAGTAGGTGTGAGCTGATCCTTTCCAGTAGACTGCCATAATTCATGGAGCAGAGCTTTCTGATCTCTGCGGTATGCATTTATTATGTGTGCCCTGGGGCTGGATCTCCTGTGGAATAGGAGGATCTTACCTTGAGGTTTGAGCAGAGACTACCTTGCTCATTTCTCCTGTTTTGTATGTTTTTAAAACTATGTATGGAGTTTGAAAGGAAATAGGCAAGTGCCTATTTGTTAGTAAGCTAGGAATCTGCTAAATCACTTCCTGCTTCTAAAGCTTAACCTCAATCAGGGAATAATGACAAGTTGTGTCAAGGGTCATGGGAAAGAATAAGGTTCCATTGTGTGAATTACTGCAGCACTGTTTGTTTAGTAACTAGAAGGCAGACTGCTGCAAATATTAGAAGGACTGAAATAAAATGTAAAGTACATCATACTGAAATCTCTTGGAAGTAGTGGTATGCTAACATCTATGTAAACAAAAACTGCCATTGGATAGGAAAGGTGGTTCCATGGGAATAGAGTAGGATTGGCATGTGATACTAGGCCTGTTTGGCGTGCACATGTGCATCTGTACATACTATTTGTGCTCCTGCACACACACATGCATGTGTGTGAACCTGCCCTTGGTGAAGCTGCAAAATTAGTTGCTAAAATCGCTAGCTTTCAAGGTCATTGGGCTTGCTACCAAAAAAAACCAACCAAACAAAAAACCTGTGGTTGTCTATTAACTATGCAATGTGGTAAGCTTTTTTTTTTATCAAACCTTATAAAAAATTAATTGGTTGCATTTGGAGATTGTTTCACTCTGCAAAGTGGTTCTTTGTAAAGCTATTTGTTAGTAGGATTGACTTGCAGTATTACAAATCATGTGAAAGTGGATGACATAGACACTTTTCAAAAAAAAACGGGGATGTAGAACCTTTAAAATTAGATATTGGTTATTCTACAAGTTGGGCAATAGGTTCTATTTTTGGAGGCTTTTGTTTTCTCTTGAAATATTTTCTGAATGGATCATAGAACACTGTTTAAATCTCGAGGAAATGAACAAACAATTACCAACTGAGTTCTAATTTTCTTGAAACACTAATTGGTAAGTGCATTTCTGTTTGGTAGGTTAGTTCATGACTCACTTGGACATGGTACTCCTTGTTTAGTGTAGAGAGGACTCAACACCCCACCGCTCAAACAATAACAACAACAACCTTTCCTGTAGCATTATGAAGTGTGCTTCTCTCCCACATCATACACAGCATCTGTGTATTCACGTGAACACACAATTAATAGTAGATTCATTACAGTGTGAAATTGCTTTACTTCCCATTTTCCTCCAATAGTTTTTAGGCCTTGAAATCCTTTGTTGTTTATACTGAGTGCAAGTCTGACTCGCACACTGGTAATGTGTGAGGCTCTATTTTAAGCAGAATGGTTGTTCTCAGTCACCTGGTGTGCTAGGTGGGAACACTTGAGTTCATAGCTCAGTTCAACTATCACTGCACTATTTGCTCTCAGATGTCTGTGTGGCTTTGAAAATGCTTCAGAAAGCAGAGGTGGCTGCAGCTGGTCACTTGAAGTCCTGATGCAACTTTCAGTTCTGCTTTATCATGTTTGGAATGGAGAATGAATCCGCAGTGGAACCAAATCAGCCAATTGACAGTGTAGCTGCTTTGCTGCATAGTTTGGCGGCGATGCTCTGATGACTGGAAATATGGAAAAAGAGGCTCTTGAAATCTCACCATCATCTGCATCCAAATCAGATGAGGGCTTTTTGAGGTGTTTTTATTTAGAAGTGGGGAATAGAAAGCCCTTTGAGGATCTGTGTGTCTTTGTAACATGAGCTGAAGTAGCATGTGGGATGTCTGCGCTGTTCAGGCTGTAAAGTGAGTTTATGTTTATAGCTATGATGGCACCTTATGTCTGAACCACTGTTGGTGAATTCACTATGAAGCGTGTGGCAACAGTCTGCAAACATGTTGCAAGCTGTGTTTTGTAGTGAGCTTGGAGACATGGGGGCCGGGAGAGGAATGGTGGTCCTGTTGCTCCTCCATGAGGTTTCATTCTCCCCAGTTATGAATGGACTAGAGAGACACTCCAGGCTGCTGTTGGATTAGCTTACATTACGTCTGGTTTTTGCTGCATAAGAAATTGACTCTTTCCAATGGGAGAGATGTTTGTGGTCCTTGGCTATGGGCATGGCATTCATTTGAATGTGTTGCGTAGTGTGTCATCGGGCTGTGGGTAGACGTGGAAGGATGCAGAAAGTACAGATGCACGCTCTTCTGAAGGCAGTTTCAGGTACTTCTCTGCTTCCTGGGAAAGTAAGGAAATAGGGCACATGCTTGATTGCTCTCTGAGGGGATGATGGGGCATTTCTGATTCAAGCTTGGAGCCCCCTACCTAGGTGCAGATGGAAGAATGGAAGAGAGTGGTATGGACATGAAAAAGGAAAGATGTAAGCCTTGTGGAAGTAGGAAAGACTTGGGGCAGATGATGCTGGGTACTGCTGACACTGGATCTACCAAGCCTGTGGGATAGCCAGAGAGTTTTCAGAAGATAGATGGCCCAACTTGTGTTGCATCCTGATTGTGCTAATGACTTCACCAGTCCTTAGAAGACTTAACCTTTGGGACACAACTCCCTCTGCTCCTTCGTGTTCCCTTGAATTATGTGTGTATTTTATTGTCCTGGAAAATACTCATATGTCTAAGATTAGCAGAACCTTACATTGGATTATTTAATCCATAAACCAGTTAGGTAATTTTATTTAGAATTCCCTAATTTTGATCTAGGATGAAATGTAAATCGATGTTTAAGGCAAAACATGTATGTATATTTGTGGCTATGGTTTGCTGACACTTAGCAAAGTTACTTCACAGTAGTTACTTTTATAATCTAATTTATGTACATGTGTGAATAATCCTTACCACTTCTTAACTATGTGCTATGATTCTTAGATTTAATCAGAAGTAGGCATGATTGCTTATTTTTAGAATTTTAGAAGAAATAACATACACACCAGTGTAACATAGTATATAGAATTTGTATATGTGAAATTTCAAGTTTAGGAAAGTGTTTGTAGGGGCTGGGAAGGTGGCTCAGTGGTAGAGCACTTGCCTTGCATGCCTGAGGCCCTGGGTTCGATTCCCCAGCACCACATAAAGAAAAAGAAAAAAAAGCCGGAAGTGGGGCTATGACTCAAGTGGTAGAGCGCTCGCCTTGAGCTGAAGAGCTGAGGGACAGTGCCCAGGCCCAGAGTTCAGGCCCACGACCGGACCCAAAAAAAAAAAAAGAAAGTGTTTGTACTTTTACTGGCAAGGGCTGACGTTAGTGTTCTGAGTGCTGTGGAAATGTACATACAGAATCTGCTTATTAGCAATGTTAGAATTCCATGCCACAGAACACTTTGCAGAATTGCAGAGAAGAAGCAAGGACCAGGCCATGTGTTTACAGTGAGGACTGGAACTTTCCTATATAATCCTTGATTGCTAGGCCTTTTCATCAAAAAAAAGAAAAGGGCTGGGAAGGTGACTCAGTGGTAGAGCGCTTGCCTTGCATGCCTGAGGCCCTGGGTTCGATTCCTCAGCACCACATAAGCAAAAAGAAAAAAGCTGGAAGTGTGCTGTGGCTCAAGTGGTAGAGTATTAGCCTTGAGCTGAAGAGCTGAGGGACAGCGCCCAGACCCAGAGTGCAGGCTCTATGACCGGACCAAAAAAAAAAAAGAAAGAAGTTAGGGTGATGTTGTCTGCCTTCTTCCAGGAATACAGGAGAATTCTGGCAGCTGTGTCAACATAATTTGGTTTTAAGTATAAGTACCTCTTTTTTTAATACCATTTTAAATAAATTGGGGCAAACAGATATCTTTTGTGTGTGTGTGTGTGTGTGTGTGAATATACTGTACAGAGGGGTTACAATTACATGGGCAAGATGAGTACATTTCTTATCAAGCATTGTAGCCTCCTCCTTTGTTTCCCCTTCCCATCCTCCCCCTTCTCCCCTACCCAATCCTCCCCACTTCCTCCTCCCCCCCTGCGCCAAAGTTGTAAAGTTCGTTTTCGACATAACAACTTGTACATCTCATTGTTGCAATCGGTCTACCTGTATCCCTATTTAAACGATTTGCAAACAGATATCTTTAAGTAAGTCTTATTGAAAGCCTGAACTGAATACCTTAGCAATTTATAACTCACAGCAATTTCCTTATGATATTAAACTGTATTTTTATATTACAGCTACAAGCTCTACCAAATTGGAAGACCTGAGTTATTTAGATGGACAGAGAAATGCTCCTCTCCGGACTTCAATTCGGTTACCATGGCACAATACGGCTGGAGGTAGGGCACAGGAAGTTAAAGGTACCTATTTTTTGTACTTACTGTCTTAGTGGATTTAATAAGCTTGTTCATAAAACATTGAGCATTTCTGATAACCAGCTTGGAAACCAATGCTATTTTTAAAACACATGGTGGGAAGTCCTGTCATGCTTTAAAAAGAAAACCAGAAAAGTATCTCCCAGATGCTGGTGGCTGCTTCCTAGAATACAAGCCACTAATAGAAGGCTGGGACCTGGAGCTATTTGTTCAAAGCCACCCTGGGCAGAAACATTCAAGAGAATCCATCTCCAATTAGCCATCAAAATGCTGGACTGGAGGCATGGCTCAAGTAGTAGAGTACCAGCTGAGTTTAAGCCCCAGTACTAGCACAAAAAAATAAATTAAAAATATATTTCCATATATAATAGATATTATTATAAAAATAAAGTATATATTATAAAATTTATTTTATATAAATAGAAAAAATTATGGATATATATTATATATTTTATATTATATATGGAAATGTAATATATATATGTTTATATAATGTATTGTTAGTTGATCTCTATTAGGGCTTTCTTTTATTTAAGTAGGTGTACAAAGTTTTATATAATATATACTTTATAAAATATTTGTATAAATATATTTAAAAGTAAATGTTTATATATTTAATATATTGTTTATATTTATATGAAATATATTTTATATTATATGGAAATATAAAAATATGCTGTGAAACAATCCTTGATAATTTTGTACTTCTTTCTTAAAATAGGTGATTTAAGTTGCTTCTGTCATTGAAAAATAATTTTGTTTACTTGTTACTCATTCAATTTTTTGCTACTGATAAAGGATTAGTTTTGTTTTAGTACTTTGGACCATGACATTCACATCCTGTATCTGCCTGAAACACACAAGTGTGGGCACCTCATCATGTGCGCAAAGTACCATTGCACCTAGACAAGAGCTGTGCCCCCTGGGTGTATGAAACTGTTTTTGCATCCTACTCATGCAGGGGATGGAAGAAACATGTCTTAAACACCATTTCAGATAAAACCTCTTGTATTGCTTTCTCTCTGAGTCTGCCTTGAGTCATGAGAACAACTCAAAGTTGTGAAAGGATCACAAGATCATTGTAATAAGATATGTTCTGGTACCACTAGCAAGATACTAACAAGATACAGAAATATTAATAGAACCACATTCAAAATACTGACTAGTATTTTTAAGTGCATAAAATCGACATTCTTCTAAAATGACTTCTTTCTTACAGCACGATTTGCTCCCTACAAGCCCCAAGACATTTTGCTGAAACCTCTGCTATTTGAAGTGCCGAGCATCACAACAGACTCTGTGTTTGTTGGAAGGGATTGGCTCTTTCACCAAATAGAAGAAAACTTGAGGAACACAGAACTGGCAGAAAATAGAGGAGCGGTTGTTGTTGGAAATGTAGGATTTGGGAAGACAGCCATCATTTCCAAGTTGGTGGCACTGAGCTGTCATGGAAGCCGCATGAGGCAAATTGCATCCAACAGTCCCAGTTCATCACCTAAAAGTACGTCTGTGTTTAAGTATCTGTTTAACTTATTACCTTAACATGTGGGAGATGATAGATGTCAGAAATTGGTGTTTGGGTAGACATGAATCACTGCATTCCTTAAGTTCCAGCTACTATATCAGATTTGCAATCATGTGTGAAGTGAAGTCTCTGAATGCTTCCGTCTGCCATGTTTGTATTTGCCGCAGCCTGGGGTGAGGCCAGCCTTTCCTCATGTCCACCTGACCTGATACAGGAACAGATGGGTCAGAGAGGCCTCATTTAGTACCTCATCGAGTGTCCTGGGGAAATTTTGGTCCTAAAACAAAGAAGTTGTGTTTCTGGAAGAATAAGCCAGATGAAATTTTTTTTCAGGGAGGTCTCTCCCTCCCCATTTTTTTTCCCTATATAGAACTACTTTGTATCTGTTCCTCGTACCCTTTGTCAACAATGCTGGTTTTACTAAAATTACAAAGACAAAGCCAGGCATGAGATAGAGTAGACAAAAATACTCACTTTTTTTGAGAAAGGTCTTGAACTCACTATGTAACCCTAACTGGCTTTACACTTGTGATCCAACTGCTTGTCTTCTGAGTGCTGGGATCCTAGGCATATATTGAGCTTCACTGCTTACTGTATATGCAGTAAATCCAAAGAAACATTCAATATATGGTGAATAAGAACAAGGAGCTATGTAAGAGTCTTTTTTTTAAACAGAAAGGCATTTTATTTTGTTGGTTTGGGGATTGCTACTGTTTCTGTTGTTGTTGTGCCAGAACAAGGTCTTTTGTTCTCACTTAGCTTTTTGCTCATGGCTGGCACCCTTGAGCCATACCTCTACTTCCCACTTTTTGCTGGTTAGTTGGAGATTTAAGAGTCTCCAGGATTTGTCTACAGCAGCCAGTTTAGAACTATGAGCCTCATATCTCAAGTCTCCTAAATAGGATTACAGTATGAACCACCAGTAGCTGGCGCAGAAAGGTTTTTAATAAAAGAAACTAGGGACAGCCATTCTTCAGGGAAGGAACTGGATGTTAGCGAGATGGGGTAGGGACTAGTGTGATCATTTGGACTCTCCTGTGGAGCCATGTTCATTTCTTATGTATTAAAATACTCTTGGGAACTACCCCCAGAAATATATTACACATCCTGTCATACCTGTATGCTGATGCTATCATGCTATGATGTCTCCTGTCATACCTGTATGCTGATGCTATCATGCTATGTCTCTCTTCTCTAGCGTCAGATCTCACCCAGGATCTTCCTTTCACTCCACTGCTCTCACCAAGTTCTTCCACGAGTGGTCTCAGCACAGTGAAAACAGCTGCAGGAGCTAACACTTCTGAAAATCAGAGGCCAAAAGAGGATTCAGTGAAATCTCTTGCTTCTAAGGTAAACCTTTGTTTTGGGGAGCCTTCCAGTTAGAGAGAAAATTGTTTATCTTGTTTTGAGAGGTACATTTAGAATAGGAAGTTTAAAAGAGAAACAACTTCTGAAAAAATTGTCATAAAGTACTACAAATGAAATGTACAAATGAAAATAAAGACTTTGGCAGAAGACTTTTGTCTGTCTGCAACAGTAAGTTGAAAGAGTTTCCAAAAGCAGCAGCAGAATTATGTGTCTTCACACCAAATCCATCCTTTTAAGTGGATGTATTTTAACTCTGCATATGAGCAGAAGATTGTGAGCTTCTAACTTGACCCACCTGTGCTATGCTGCCTAGAGCCTGTGGCTCGCTGCATCCTTCTCTCCTGTCAGATTTCTTGGAAGGTAATATGAGAGTCTTGGCAGGCTTTCCCTCCTTAATGCATGGTCATCGAAGAATGGCTGGAACTTTCCTTCTGTTCCACATCCATCAGGTTCCTAAGCGGCCTTCTGGAATTAAGTGGTCACATCTCATGAGCTGCTTAGGTCAGTCTCCTGTGGCAACAGTGGTGTGAATTCCAGGACCTGGAGGACCACTAGAGATGGCAGTGATGCGCAATCCCTTATGAGGACACTGGGCGTGAGATTGGTTTAGGAGAACTGAGAAGCATGCCATCTGACATCAGACCCCTCTTTCTCTGTTTCCAGACAACAGCTGT
Source organism: Dipodomys ordii (assembly GCF_000151885.1). Lineage (NCBI taxonomy): Eukaryota > Metazoa > Chordata > Mammalia > Rodentia > Heteromyidae > Dipodomys > Dipodomys ordii. Next base: position 11,191,790 of record NW_012267221.1, read on the forward strand.
TCTTGGTGTGGTCAGCTCTGATGCAGTGACCACTGCTTCTAAACTCCCTGATCATGATTGGGAAGACTGCCATGGGGGTTATGCAGATTTCAAAGCTGCCTTCTGTTATGATGGCTTCTCAAACCCTTTTGTTCATGACCACATACATCTTACATTTCAGATCTAGCATGTGTGAACATAGTACTGCATGCACACTGGAAGTAAAAAATCAGTGAACTGTGCTGTGTCATACATGTGTTCTATAATTTAAATTCACTTACTTGAAAAAAAAACCCTGTCTGTGGCTACAGACTGGTTTCATTATCTACTGTTGGGTTGCCAACCTACTTTTGTTAAACATTATGCAAGACCATGGTACCAGACATCTTGTGATGGTTTGCACAAGTTTATTGGGGTCCATGTGTAAGTACCTGTTAATATCTTTCTGGGTGAGAAATGAATGTCAATCAGCATTCCTCTAAGTATGAATATAAATGTAGTATTAAGTGTAATTCCCATGGTGGTTCCAAGTTCACATGCCATTCTGCATCTCCTCCTCTACTTGCCTTCTTTGAGTGCATTCCTGGGACCTGATCCCAAATCTTGGACTGTCCTTGTCTCCTTGGAAAGGCATTTAACCTGTGTCAGTGGCCCTCAGCTGTTCATTGTGGCCAGTGTGGTTTCCCAGCTTTCTGTAAGGATTGCACAGTTGAGCAGGACAGTGGTGACTCAGACTGCTGAAAAAAAAAGGAAAATATTCACTTCCCTTACTTCATATATTCATTTTTTCTTCATTTGGCAATATATAGGATTTTTTAAAATTCTTTACAGTATTGAGCTCTTTCCTTGGAAGGAGTCTCTTAGATAACTTGCTTCCATAGCAACTCTGCCGTAATAAAGGGACCACTCCTTATCCTCTGGTACATGGCCAACTCTCCCTTTCTCTCCCCCACATACATGTGTGCCTCACAGGACAAGCAGAAACCTGGAATTGCTAATTTCCTCCATTAGTGTCCTTGTTGGCACTTTTCCACAGTGTGTCTTGAAGAACTAGGTGTGGGGAGAGACAGGGGTTTGAAAGCTGTGACTTCTGGCTCAAGTTTGATATCTGCAGACTGGATTATGTGCTTCTGAGAACTGAGCTGCAGGACAAATGGCAATTTGGGGGAACACTGGGATTACTGAAGATAGCTCCACACAGGCTGGGCGTTAGGTATTATGAATAAGTTCTCATACACATTCAGTGCAAAGTAAGTTGTACCAAGTTTTGTGCTAATCAAGATGGATTTGTGGCAGCAGTTCATGGTTTGCAGAGTTTAGGAAACCACAGGATTGAAGAAAAGATTGAATGAACCAATTAAGCCAACTATACTCAATCTGAATGAATAGGAGCAACACATCTTATTCTCTCTGTGAAGGGATAGTAGTGTTCTTGTTTGAGGTCATGGAAGGAGCTGTAGAGAAGATGGGATGATGCTGATGGCTCTGTTTCCCCTGTAGGTGGTAGCCTACCACTACTGCCAAGCTGACAACACATACACGTGCCTGGTGCCAGAGTTTGTGCACAGTATCTCAGCTTTGCTCTGCCGGTCCCATCAGCTGGCCGCATACAGAGACCTCCTGATCAAAGAGCCTCATCTGCAGAGCATGCTGAGCCTTCGATCCTGTGTGCAGGATCCCGTGGCTGCTTTCAAGAGGGGTGTGCTGGAGCCACTCACAAGCCTGAGAAATGGTATGTCCCAGAAAGTTCCCTAACCTCTTCCCCAATAGTGATACAGGATGCCCAGTCGGGTGGCCCTCAGAGGGAGACCACTCACAAGCCTGAGAAGTGGTATGTCCTGGCCCTCCATACCCTTGATGGAATAGTTTCAGTGGAATATCTCTAGTCAGAAAGAGCAGTACAGTGGAATAGTTGTTAAGAAGCCAGTTCTGACTTCAAGGGAGAGGGGATGTTCCCCTTGCCCTCTGATACTTGATGTTTGAGTGAAATGAACCAAGAGTAGATAATGTTACCAGGAGAAAGGTAAGCAAGTTAATTACCACCTGCAGTGTATGCATGTGGAAGGAACCTCAGCAGATGGGTAACTCAAAGAAAGGCTTTCAAGCTCTGGCTTTTAAAGGATTTTTCAACAAATTACAATATATTTTAGAGAAGTGGCAAGACCTGAAAGAAGGCAGCTTTAGGCTTTTAGAAGCAGGACACTGTGGAAAGGTAAATATATGGGGAAACTTAAGCTGGATTCTTCTAATGCTGTTTCCACCCATTGGGATGTGCACTTATCTCCAGTGATTAACTTCAGTCCTTCCTGGTAGAGATAGCTAAGGGGACATCTTTACAAATTTATGTCCTGCTTTTAGGCTAAAAGCTCAGGTAGAGCGTTTGTCTGCACCTGCTTCTTTATTGTCTTTAGCTTAACAGTTCTTCATATTTGGGCGGAGGTGAATAACTTCTGTTCTTCCCCATAACTGTAAGCTATAAGCTGTCTCCATGACTGTTGCCTGTGTATTTTGTACTCCTGGTAGCAGGAATACAGTGTGGGGGGCCCAGGGAGGGGCAACATTTTTTTCAGGGCCTCAGCTGAGTGGAAATGTAAAGCCATTTCCAGAGATTGTTATTTGAGAGTTTTGCTCCCCAATATTCTACAAGGTAGAAGTTGTTAGTGGCATTGTAGTGCCTTGAGGTTTTTTACCTACCACTCCATTGCTCTATATCTTTTGAGCTATCAGGTAGTCCTTTTAGGCTCCGTGTCTAACATGGGCACTTCTGCCAGAATGTACTAGAAACGGGTTGAAACATATATGTCACCCTTTCTCTTTTCGTTGGGCAGAAAACTGGCACTACTAAATAAATTAAAAACAAAAAACTATTTGCGGAGTGGAGCGGGGTTGGGGGGAATCTTAGTGTAGGAGTCTGCCAAGTGTTCCTTGCCTGGTAGCCCCTGAAGCATTCTAATGGGCATTTTGTGTCTTTCCCAGATTTGGTCTCTACATGTTAGTTACCTTTGCTACAGGGCACCTAGTGACAGTGGTTTATGAGGAACTAACTGTATTGTATACGTGATTGAGATTCTGCTAATGTGTGTAATGCGTTATGTTTCTGAAAACTGTTTTATGCGAGAATTGGTTTTCTTTTGGCTCTGTACTCCAGATTTCATTATAAATTTAATAGAAAATATGCTTCTGTGAAAATCATGTCTTCTACCATATGTAAACCTTTCAGTTTTTTACTGACATTTTAAATGTGCATTAAAATACACTGGGTAGTACCATCTTATAGAAATGTATAATTTCTTAATTTGAAAAAATGATTTTATCCTTTAGAACAGAAAATTCCTGAAGAAGAATACATTATTTTGATAGATGGCTTAAATGAAGCTGAGTTTCATAAACCTGATTATGGAGATACGCTTTCTTCATTTATTACCAAAATTATTTCTAAATTTCCTGCCTGGCTGAAGTTGATTGTGACTGTAAGAACAAATTTTCAGGTAACAAAAGAATTCTCAAATTTCTTTCCAAGTCACCATTTATACAGTGATCAATACTAATAACTTAAACTGTTGTAAACCATTTTGCTGAATTGAGAACTATGTCAGGACTTTGAAAAATTAGCCCAGAGAGTCTCAGATGGACAATACTCTGACCTTTGAAGCTTCCAAGGCCTATTTATCAAGTCAAAAAATGTCCTGTCAACATTGAGTTGTACCTGCACTTCTGAAATAGCAACGTCAAGCCTGGTTTACCTGCTTTACCTTGACTTAGGGTGCATTGGCTATGGTTTCTGGCCAACTAGTCAGAGTAACTTTTAATTTAAAGTTATTCCTGCCAGTGGTTATTTCCATTTGCAGTGGTCTTTGTGCTGTTTGTTTTCTGTTTTGTGGTACTACTGGTGATTTAACCCAGTACCTTGTCATGCAGAGCAATGCTCCACTAAGCTATAGCCCCAGATTTGTGGGTTTGTGGTTTTTAGGGTGTTTTAAGGGAGGGAAAAGTGAGGGATGAGAAAAATTTTAAGACTTATTCTGAGACAGAAAACTTCAACATGTTGTACGATTTACAGAGGTAAAGTGATTTTGCTTTTCTTTCTCTGTCTTCCCCTTTATTTGAACTCTAAAATTGACCCTTAATACTGTCCCTTTTCAGGAAAGACATTTAGATGGAGTTTGACTTTTGCCCTTTTATGATGATAGCTATTTAAAAGTCACATCTGGTTATAGTTTTTTTCCTCATTAAAACTTGGATTCGACCTCAGTTGACATTGATGTTTGTTTTTTATGGAAATTTGATTCATATACTTTCTAGTCATTTTCTTTTTTTTTTTTTTTGGATCCGGTTGTGGGGCCTGAACTCTGGGCCTGGGCACTGTCCCTCAGCTCTTCAGCTCAAAGCTAGCGTTCTGCCACTTGAGCCACAGCACCACTTCCGGCTTTTTTCATTTTGCTTATGTGGTGCTGAGGAATCGAACCCAGGGCCTCAGGCATGCAAGGCAAGCGCTCTACCACCGAGCCATCTTCCCAGCCCCTTTCTAGTCATTTTCTAGTTAGCAGACATAATTTGACAGTCAGAAAAGGACTGAAACAGGTCCTGTGTTAAACTTCCTGGCTGAGTTTCAGAAGTTCAGTTAACATTCATGCAAGATGGGAATGAGCGTACTGTGCCTTACTCCTAAAATTACTACATTAAAGAAGGTTTGTGCTAAAATACTTAAGAAATGAAAGTGGGATGTGTAGTGGAGGAAAATCACACAATCCTTCTCTGCTCTTAAGGGTTAGAATTGTGCTTATTTTGGAATATGGGAGAGGTTTGAAGTTGTAGGGAGAACATGGGCTTCTGAGAGCTGTTGTTGGTGTTTTCTGGCTACTGGGTACACAATTTTCTTTGGGAAAATTAATGGCACTGTTCAATTATGATTGTGCAAGTGTATTTATTCCATTCAAAAGTGGACTTAAAATTAAGTTCACTGTATGCAAGTGTCTCACACCTATAATCCTAGCTACTTAGCAGGCTGAGGCCAGAGGATCACAGTTTGAAGCCAGCTTGCACAGGAAAGTCTGGGAGATTCTTATCCACAATTAACCACTAAGAAACTAGAAGTGGAGCTGTGGCTCAAGTAGTAGAATGCTAGCTTCGAACACAAAAGCTCAAGGACAGCACTTGGGAGTTCAAACCCAGGACCTAGAGAGAGGGAGACAGACAGACAGACAGACACACAGACACAGACATAGACACACACACACACACATACTTTTTAGATTTAAAGAATGACAGCATATTATACTAAAGCGAACAGCTTTTTTACCTCATGCTGTCGAGCAACACAGCCTGGAGACAGTCTCAAATTTCCTAGTAGGGATACACAGCCCCAGTATCTGATGCCCAGAGAGAGATACCCCTTATCTCAGCACCCGTCTGTATTCTTAGATGTGCAGTGCTGCTTGTATTTGTCCTTGTTATATAACCACTTGCACAGAATAAAGATGATGGGTATTGGGTCACCTGCAGGGTCACACCACCCCTCTGTTTGGGTGACCTGGTTGCCAGAGTCTGCTCGGAGCTCTCCCTCTGCTCACTTGGCTCTGAGTCCTCAATGAGGGCTTTAGGAAAGCCTTTACTGATCCTATCTCACACCAGGATTTCTTTCACATAAGCTTTTTATCTGTACCTTATCCTATTACACGTTTTAATACAAAACAATGAGTCCCTGTAATCCATGAAAATCCTCCTTGAAAGAAAACTAGTGAACCTGGCTTAAAATACTGCCTAAAATTTAAGGAAAGGAATCTCTGTGGAGTGACACTGTGAGTTTTTGGATTTTTTTTCTTTTTGCAGGAAATCATAAGCTCACTGCCGCTCGCCAAGCTCTCCTTAGATGACTTTCCAGACAACAAAGACATTCACAGCGACCTGCACGCCTATGTCCAGCACAGGGTTCACAGCAGCCAAGACATCCTCAGCAACATCTCTCTGAATGGCAAGGCCGATGCTGCCCTCATCGGGAAAGTCAGCAGCCACCTGGTGCTGCGGAGCCTCGGTTCCTATCTGTACCTCAAACTCACGCTAGACCTCTTCCAGAGGGGACACCTGGTCATTAAAAGTGCCAGCTACAAGGTGGTGCCTGTGTCTCTGTCGGAGCTCTACTTGCTGCAGTGCAACATGAAGTTCATGACCCAGTCTGCCTTTGAGAGAGCACTTCCTATTTTAAATGTGGCCCTTGCGTCCCTCCACCCCATGACAGACGAACAGATTTTTCAGGCTATTAATGCCGGCCATATCCAAGGCGAGCAAGGCTGGGAAGATTTTCAGCAGAGGATGGACGCCCTCTCCTGCTTTCTCATTAAGAGGCGAGACAAAACCCGCATGTTCTGCCACCCATCCTTCAGGGAGTGGCTGGTCTGGAGAGCAGATGGTGAAAACACAGCCTTCCTGTGTGAGCCCAGGTACGACAGGCGCTTCCTGTCAGCGCTTTGCCGGGGTCTCCTGGGCCCTTGAGAGATGGATTCCAAATGTGATCCATGGGTTTAATGGAAAGGCAACCCACGATGAATAATTCAGTTCTGCTGCTTTGTGTTCAGACCTTTTTGGCAGAAGGAGGGGCAGTGGAAAATTTTCTCTCCCTCTAAACAAAAGCTTCTTTCTTTTGATTTCTAGAGTTTCAGTACCTGTAGTATATTTGGGTGGAAGAGAAGCTGGGCAGTACCTGGAGGCCCCTCCTCGCTGCCAGTTCTCTCTCCCATCCCCGTCAGCTCTCCCACCGACTTTGACAAGGTCGAGTGTGGGTCACATGTGCTCTCCGTGCTGGGAAACAATGGCTTCTGCAGAGTGTTTGCCTGGGTGGGTTCTGTCTTACTTGTGCAGCACTTTTGCTCTCCCACCTTTTGATCATGCAGCACCTCGTCCCAGGGATCAGAGGTGTTTGTCGGCCCAGAGGAGAGCTGAGTTATCCGTCCTGGCTGCTTCATTGTGTATTAGTATTGCAGCCTGGGTCATAGAGGATGTGGCTCTCCTTGCTTCCTAGGCTGCTTGAACCCCTGGAGGACATGGAGGCAAACCTCTGTCATGTGGCCTGGTGTCAATTAGAGTGACAGGTTTCCCAACCTGTCACCTGTGGGTGCCTTCAGATGAGGGTATGCTCAGGCCCTCCACTGCCTGGCTAGGCCTTTCTCTGAATCTTTGCCCTATTGCACAGCTGTGCTGTCTGAGTCAGGATTGCCCCCTACTCTGGTAACTGGGCTGGCAAGCTGCTAGGCTGTCCCCTCAGGAATGTAGTGGGCATTGGACCAGATGTCAGGGCACAGAAAATAAGAGGCAAGTAAACACTCGAGCTTCACAAACACCTTCCACATATACCAACAGATCCAGAGGTCCAGCTGCTATTCCACATTGAAGCTGTTTTCTTTAGTGACATTGGACTCAAGATTTGTTTGTTTTCAGTATTAGGGGTTAAAGCCAGGATCCTTTTGTTTTATGTTTGAGTTCAAGGTCAAATTGGCCTTGCTACTGCTTCTGCCTCTTGAGTAGCTGGGATTGAAAGCATGAGCCACACTATATGTACAAACTGTGACTTTGGGTTACTTAAGTCAGACTATAATAGCTAGATGAAAGATGTGCTGTGACATAGGTAGCCAAGTCAGTTATTTCTCAGGGAATGTCAGATCATTGTAGATAGAAGAGTAAGTTGGAAGACTTTAAGGAATGTAGGTTTGTATTATAGTGCATCCTTGCTTTTGTTAGCATTGGTGGGAAGGCACAAGGATAACTTCATAGGTGGTGGTATACTTCCAATAAGTCTCTATTTTTTTTATTTTTGGGCCAGTCCCAGTGCTTGAACTCAGGGTCTGGGTACTTACTGTTCCTAAGATTTTTCTCTCAAAGCCAACATTATCACTTGCTTGTGCCACAGCTCCACTTCTGGCTTTTTTTTTTTTTTAGCAGTTGTGGGGCTTGAACTCAGGGCCTAGGTGCTGTCCCTAAGCCTCTTTGTGCTCAGCTAGCACTCTACCAATTGAGCCACAAGGCCACTTCTGGTTTTCTGTGGTTGATTGGTGATAAGAGTCTCATGGGAACTTTTCTGCCCAGGCTGGCTTTGAACTGCGATCCTTAGATCTCAGCCTTCTGCGTAGCTAGGATCACAGTGTGAGCCACCAATGCCCACCCAGCTTTTTTTTTCTGGTTAATTGGTAGGTAAGTGTCATAGACTTTCCTGCCCAGGCTATCTTTGAACCGTGGTCTCAGATCTCAACCTCCTGAGTAGAATTACAGGGAGGAGCCATGCTCCACTAATATTTTTCTCTCTTCATGATGCTTGGACTTACTCATGACCATTTCTGGATCTGTTTATTCTTTTGCATTGTACAAAGATTCAAAATCAAGAACAATACTGCTGTTTTTCCTCTGCCATTAAATGAGGAACAAATAGATGGGATATTGTAGACAGAACAAGGCTATTGCAGACAGAAGGAGCTGTCAAAGGTGTCATAGACCATGGGCTAGCAACAACACATCTAGCTTGGAGCTTTTAGCATGGAGAGTAAGAGTGCTGTTGAGATTCACCTTTTATCCATCATCTCTGGAAAATTTTTGAAGGTTCTAGAGAGTGGATTCTGTGTCTGGCGATGCTTTGCCAGATACCATCCAGGACTTGGTGTACTAGAGTTCAGATAAGAGAAAACTTGCTGTTGTAAGAGAGCAGCTGGATGTGGCTTGTGGTCTGGCTGTCACGAGACAACTGGCCTTGTGGAGAGACTTGAGAAGGAGTTGCTGGTGACTTAAAGTTACACCTCAGGAATTATGAATTACTCTTAGAAGCGGTAAAGCGTAGAAAGTATGGAGTATTTGGGGGTTGGGATGGCTTTGGTGGCTTTGGTTTTGAGCAGTTTGAATTTATGGGGTAATTTTTTTTCAAGATTCCTCTATGAAAGTTTGTAGGCAGATCTTGTCTGAAGATTGGAGAAGTTGGTAGTTGAAGATTGGGATTCAATAATGGAGTATGACCTGATAAGAAAAGAGTGATGTACTTTTACGAGTAGAGAATTCCAGGCAAGGCTGTTAAAGGTGCCAGCAGAAGGGATGTGGAAAGGAGGAGTAAGAGGAAACCATTAGATTTCAGTGTAGGGCAACGATCCTGCCATTCTTAGGCTGTCTCTTCCCTTAGTCTTTCCTCTGAGAACCAATAGCCTGTGAGGGGAGGTGGAAAGGTTGAAAGCTTGACTTTGTATTTTTATGGAGGAGGGTTTTGAGTTTTCATAAAAGAAAGTTGCAGTCTTGTTGGGAACATCATTGAGGCAGTGTCTAGAAATTTACTTTGGGATTTTCCAGTTTACTGGCATATAAGTTTAGAAAAAATATTCCCTCGTGATCTTATGTCTTTCCTATAGATAGTGGAACAAATCCTTAAGGATTTGTGAGGGACAAATTGTGGTATTCAGTGCCCACTATGTTTCTTTCCTTGGCCTGCCCACAGGAATCAGTGTTCAGTCTAAACCTTGAATTCTAGCCATGACTGATCACAAGCTGTTGTCAAATATGGCCTGGGGTTGGTTAGTTTTCCTTTCAGTTGGCATTTAAACTCTGCCTTAAACTTGCTAGGTTGGTGTGCTACCACTTGAGCCACACCTACTTTTTGCTGTTTGTTTTGGAGATAAGTCTAGAAAAAATTTCAAACTAGAACCTTACATATTTTAGCCTCTTGAGTAGCAAGAATTACAGATGTTAGCCAACAATGCCTGGTTGGCTTTGTGCTGTAAAGTTCTGTCCTTTGGCCTACGTCTACCTAAGTGGTGATGACCTTAAGGGGATTTCTGAAGGTCAGTAGGATTCTGTTCCATTTATCTATTCATGCATCCCGTCCATCTAGCCATACATCTATGCATCCAGGAAATACCTATTTGAGTATGTGCTGAATATTAGGCACTTTGCTAGAAATTGTGATTATATTGTGACTTTGACAAGACTGCCTCATAAGGTTTGTATTTTCATGATAAGCATAAACTCAACTCAGGTGATGAGAGTGATGAGCAGAGTGTGGTTCTGAAGGCACAGACTTGCCCTGTGCCAGAGACTTAGTGTAGGTTGATAACAGAACTCCCCAAAAGTCCTTAAAAATGGTTTGAAGCAGCAGCAGCATATGCCATCTTTGTAAAGTGGCAATGATCTGTCAATTCTATGTAGTGGTAACAAAGCCACAGGAAAAGAGTTCATGGGTCATATGGCAGTATACATAACCAATGACCTGTAGTACAATGAAATGGAATCTTGTTCTGAACTTTTGTATTTCTTGTTGTAGGAATGGACATGCTCTTCTGGCGTTCATGTTCTCACGACAGGAGGGCAAGCTGAACCGCCAACAGACCATGGAGCTTGGCCACCACATCCTGAAGGCTCACATTTTCAAGGTGAGGAGAATACCAGTACAGGGGAAAGTTTCTTTGTTGTCATTTGGTGGTTATGGGGAATTTTAGACATCTTTGTGAGCCATCTCAAAGGTCCTCCCAGAGCCACATCCCAAACACGACTTCCTTTTCCTCCCTAAAAGTAACCGCAGTTTTGTTTACAATCACTTCCCTGCATTTCTTTGTTGTTTATCACACAAATACATCTACATTCTATGATTGAGTTTAACTTTTTCCTCTTTTGAAGCCCTTTTAAGTTTGTTTTTTTTTTCATCCAAAGATCCCACTTTATTCTTGCTTGTTTCCTTGTTTTTAATTGTCAAAGAATTTGAATCGTTGAGCTATATGATTTCATGCCACCTGGGTGTTATTTTGGGTTTTTTGGGGGGAGAGATAGCCAAATGATTGTCTTAACCCATGATTCTCCCACCCCATCCTCCAGAATGCTGGCACTTCAGGCATTTGTTCCACATCAGGCCCACCTGGATTTTCTGATTGTGTGTTTGTTTTACAGGGAATAGTTGAATATGTTCCTCTTTCCCCTGGATTTCCTTTCATTTGGTACCTGCACTGAGCACTTTTGGGTTTGGGTTGACTTTTTTTTTTCTCCCCCTACAAGGTGTCAGGATTACATGATAGGGGTAAGAATTTCATGTGTCAGGAGACACAGCATTTCTGCTTGCTTCTTATTTTGTGATGCTATCAGCCATTATTAGTCACTGCCTGGACTCATTCACTCATTCATTAGTGGTTGCAGATGGTGATTCTCTAATTCTGTCATTTAGCCTTCCTCTAATGTACTTCCATGAAAGGAACCTTTCTCTTCTATGCCATCCTTCTCCCCAGGTGTACAGTCCATGTAGCAAAGGCAGGTGATTTCCTGCCTTTTGGTTTGGGGCAGGGAAAGCTCACTGGTCCAGGCATCCTGTGTGCAAGTGGCCTTGTGTTTAGCATGTACCGACACCTTCTGGGGAAGGCCCACTTTTGAAGTAGGTCTTCAAATGATTCTATTGAAGGTTAATGCTCAGAGAGATTCTGTTTATGGTCATTTTCAGGGCCTCAGTAAGAAAACTGGAATCTCCTCAAGCCATCTTCAAGCCCTGTGGATCGGTTACAGCACTGAGGGGCTATCTGCTGCCCTCGCCTCTCTCAGGAATCTCTACACTCCCAATGTGAAGGTGAGCAAGGCTCTTCTTCCTAGGAGCCTTAGCAGAGCCCTAGCCTGGCTCTGTTCCTTGTCTGTCAGTCCTGCTCCAACACCAGCACCAGCTAACATGAGAGTTGCAGAGTGCCCAGTGATGCTTTTCCCTGTGTGAACTATGCACATTGTCTGCTAAAAGATAGACTTTTGCTCTACAGGAAGATATGAGGAGTCAAGGCTGCTGTGTGAGCCTATTGAGATTGTTTCAGAGTAGATATGATGAGGGAACAATTTACAAAGGTTACAAAGGTTGGGAGAGACTTTCAGGGAAACTGGGCTTTTTTGTGTCTTAGATGACTGATCTAGACAATCTCCATGCTTCATAGGAAATTAATCATTGACAAGTAACACAGAGTGAAGAGTTCACAGAAGAACTGTGACTAAAGGCTCTAGGTACACATAGATTTCTGACTATGGAAAGAGTAGTAGCACTCTCATTACACAATATTTTATTCTGCTTTTGAAGGTAGATTTTCTATCTCCCAATTTAATGTAATATCATACATCAACAACACACAGAGGCCAAATATTTGGTGAAGGCCACAGAGACATATGTAGGCCTCTCAGCCCCAGGCCGCTGGTGTACCTGGTAGCCTGCAGAAGCTCTGGGGCAGTTTCCCAGTGAACGGAGTCTTCTCTCAAGGCACATCTGTGAAATGATCATTGTACCTGTCTGTCTTAGGAACACAAAGAGATCAAGCAGTGAAGGATCATTGTCAAGATCAAGCAGGCTCATTGTCTAGGCATCTGGCATCTACTTTTTCTTGATTTGTGGTGTTCAAACTCATCTGGGGAGGTGGGAAGTCTGTGCTGGAGGTGAAGCCATGAGGCCCAGCCCTGGGACTTTGGGTGCCTCTCCTCTTCAGCTCTCCATTTCCTTAGCTTGCTCTCCAGGCACTAGTCTTGAAGTGTTTCCCATACCTGGTTAGAGGTACATTCTTCCTCTTCTTCCCTTCTCCATTGCTTTGGTGAGCTTGAAGGGTAAGTGAATCACCAAGCTGCCCTGAGGTTCCTGAGGAGGATCCAGTTGTGTTCTGAGTCTGGGGATCACAACCCAAAGCCTGCTGCCCTGTGCAGGGCCTCAGTGTGGAATAGACAGAGGCTGCCCTTGGGTGCAGACAATGTATTTGCAAAGGTAAAAGTATTACCACATTTAGGTTGACTTGGTCCCCATCAGAATTGGAGGCTGGTAGGAAGAGGGCATGTTGGATTTCAGCTTTGATGCTCCCTTTGACTGACACTTCAGTGCAGAGCACGCTGTAGACCTGTGTACGGGACCCTGTGCTCAGCCTTGCTCAGAACATATTATCATTCATATTGCAGACCTATACATATCAGTGCTTGTGACCTGACTGAGTCCTACCTGTGTGTTTTTGTGGGTAGACAGGCAGGATGCAATTTTTGTAGTGCAGAACTAGATCCAAACTACTGCTCTTGATGAGAGAGAACATTTACTTTCTTAATGGAGTTCCTCTGAAAGAAAGGCAGACTTTGGATGTTACATAAAGAAGAAGCTGTATTAAGAACTTTTCTTTTAATCCTAGCTACTTGAAGCAGAAATAGAATGATCATGAATTTGAGGACAGTCAGGCAAGGGTAACAAGCCTTCTGTCTAAAAAAACAGAGGACAAATAAGCAAAAGGGGCAGAGGCATAGTCAAATGGTAAAGTACTTGCCTGTATGTACAAGGCCCTGGATTCAAGTACTAGTATTCAAGTTGTTTTTCACTTAGATTGATTTTATTTCAAGTTAGGTTATAGTAATGTTATTCATCTGTCTTGCTAGCTGATAGTGCATCTTTTGGCTCTTCTCTAATGAGTAAAAACATTTATGTGACAATAAATAAGGAATAGAAATTAAATGACAGTGTCTGTTTTGACTAATGAATGACTAATGAAAAACTTTCACTTTTTTTTTTTTTTGTTTTGCTGGGGTTTGAACCCAGAACTTTTTTTTTTTAATTTGATCATGCCATAATGTATTTTTGCCCTTTTACAATGATCATGACTAACTAGATCCCAAAAAGTTGAGTTACTTTTTGGACAAAGGAGGGGAAATAACATTTTTGACTTGAGGCAGTTAATAGCACACAACTGAGTCATGGCTTCCTAGACAACAGCTGAATAGGCAGAGGACTCCAGGGAGCATTTTTTATATTAAAGGTTATTCCCATCTCTTTGCTTGGTTGCTCCTTTATTGAGGAAAGGATCTTCTGTTTCTTCTGTCTTTCCCTGATTGGATTTATTTTTTTAATTTTATTTTATTGTAAAGATGCTGTACAGAGGGGTTACAGTTACATGAGTAAGGCAATGAGTTCATTACTTGTGGATCATTGTTACCCCTTCCCTTGTTGTTTTCCCACTTTCCCTTCCCTCCCCAACCTCCCATACTCCTCCCCACCACCCCACCCCACCTCACGCCACCGGAACTTGTAAAGTTCATTTCCAATATACTGTCCTGTGGGTATCATTGTTGCAATGGATCATCTTGTGTCTTTGTTATTCCCCTTCCCCTTCACAGATTAGATATATGTATATATAAGATTCAGAGTACCAGCTGGGTGCCAGTAGCTCATGCCTGTAATCCTAACTACACAGGAGGCGGAGATCTGAGGATCACAGTTCAAAGCCAGCCCGGGCAGGAAAGTCCGTGAGACTCTTATCTCCAATAAACCACTAGTAAACCGGAAATGGCACTGTGGCTCAAGCGGTAGAGCGCTCGCCTTGAGCTGAAAAGCACAGGGACAAGACCACAACAGATGCTGGAGGGGATGTGGACAGAAGGGAACCTTACTGCATTGTTGGTGGGAGTGTAAACTTGTTCAACCACTTTGGAAAGTAGCATGGAGGTTCCTCAAAAGACTACATCATAGGGATGACCCAACAATCCCACTTTTAGGCATTTACCCAAATGATCACAAACAAGACCACACTAAAGCTACCAGCACAACTATGTTTATTGCAGCATTATTTACCATAGTTAAGATATGGAACCAATCCACATGCCCCTCAGTAGATGAATGGATCAAGAAAATGTGGTAAACAATGGAACTCTATGCCTCCATCAGAAAGAATGACATTGGGGGCTGGGAAGGTGACTTAGTTAGTGGTAGAGCGCTTGCCTTGCATGCCTGAGGCCCTGGGTTCGATTCCTCAGCACCACATAAGCAAAAAGAAAAAAAGCCGGAAGTGGCGATGTGGCTCAAGTGGTAGAGCGCTAGCCTTGCGCTGAAGAGCTGAGGGACAAGGCCCAGGCCCAGAGTTCAGGCCCCACGACCGGACCCCCCCAAAAAAAAGAAAGAATGACATTGGTCCATTGTTAGGAAATGGAAAGACTTGGAAAAAATTATATTAAGTGAAGTAAGCCAGGCCCAAAGAAACATAGGTCCCATGGTTTCCCTTATTTGCAATAACTAGTATATGTCTGAGACAAACAGAAACTGTCAGACAAGTTGATGTTAGGTGAAATGAACCCCAAGATAAGGGTTCAAATGTTTTTTCTTTCTTGTGATTGTTTCCAACATATTTATAAGATGATTTCTTTGTTGCTTTGTATGTACCTCCCCCAGGGTATAAGCCCTGCTTTCACTGTATTTGATGTCGGTAAAATTTGTGGAGGGGAAGGGGAAAAACAAGTCGTTTAAATGGGGATACAGGTGGACCCATTGCAACAATGAGAAGTACAAGTTGTTATGTCGAAAACGAACTTTACAACTTTGGTGTGGGGTGGGGAGAGGATGGGAAGGGATGGGAAGGGGAAACAAAGGAGGAGGCTACAATGCTTGATAAGAAATTTACTTATTATCTTGCCCATGTAATTGTAACCCTTTGTACAGTATTTTCACAATAAAATAAATAAATAAATAAAAAGAAAAGCACAGGGGCACAGGGACAGCACCCAAGCCCAGAGTTCAGGCCCCACGACCGACAAAATAAAAAAAAAAGAGAGAGAGAGATTCAGAGTACCAAAATCAAGTACAGTGAAAACAGGGAATGTGCCTTATGGGGAAGAACATACAATGGAAACAAACAGAAAAGAAATCACATAGTACATTTAAAACAATAACAATAAAGACAGACCTCTTGTGTCCATATCTTGAGGTTAATTTCACTTAGTATCATCTTATGTGGACATATGTACATAGCTTTTGAGCTTTTTAGCTCATCTGATAATATTATCCTATATGTATACTAATTATTGCAAGTAAGGGAAACCATGGGACCTAAAATTCTTTAGGACTGGCTTACTTCACTTAATATGATTTTTTTCCAAGTCTTTCCATTTCCTGACAAATGGGGCAGTATCATTCTTTCTGATGGAAGCATAGACTTCCATTGTGTGTATGTATATGTGTGTGTGTGTGTGTGTGTGTGTGTATCACATTTTCTTGATCCACTCATCTACCGAGGGGCATCTGGGTTGATTCCATATCTTAGCTATGGTGAGTAATGCTGCGATAAACATAGTTGTGCTAGTAGCTTTAGTATGGCCTTGTTCGTTTTCATTTGTGTAAATGCCCAAAAGTGGGATTGCTGTTAAACCCAGGACTTTATAGGCAAATGCTCTACCACTGACTTACCAGCTCAAGTCCAGGAAACTTTTCTTTCTTTCCTTTTTTGGGCTGGTTGTGGGGCTTGAACTCAGAGCCTGGGTGCTGTACCTGAGCTTTTTTGCTGAATGCTAGTACTCTACCACTTGAGCCACAGCTCTACTTCCAGCTTTTTTTGGTGCTTAATCAGAAACGAGTCTTACATACTTTTCTGCCTGGGCTGGTTTTGAACCACAATCTTCAGATCTCAGTCTTCTGAGCCGCTAGGATTACTTGGCGTGAGCCACCGATGCCCTCCACCCTAAGAAGCTTTTCTTTTAAGGTAGAAGGAAACATATTCACATGAATAGAAGTTTTAAAGCAGCAAACTAGAAGGTCCAACATAAAAATGAAAGGAGCTTGACTTTCAGTGGTAGAAACTTCTCTTTAGCACTGAAATTTTAAGGGCAGTTCACTTTTACTTAGTTTTATTCAACTCCAGTGTTACCCATATCTCCATAATCCTCAAAATTATGTAACTTATAGAATCTTAAGGCTTTCCATTATCCTCCTCCTTTTTTTTGTGTTTAAGTCTTTCAAAGAGGACAAAAAGGTTTTCACAGATTCTTGGGCAAATTACAGTAATTTACAATTATGCATGCAATTAAGGAACTTTTTTTAGAGTATTAAATGTTGTCATACAGGAGTGAATGTCATTTTGAGCAATAATTGCAGTTTGCCACTTTGGTAAATTAAAGTGACTTGTTCTGGAGTGATTACTTAGTAATTTCAGAGGCATGCCAGGGATTTCTAACACTTTAGCCTCCCGATACCAAGCCACGGCTGGGCCAGCCTGTGCCTGACTGACCTGCTGCACACTGGGGTCCTTGCCATCAGTGCCTCTGGGCTCTTGTCCAGCTGGATGTTTTTGTTCATGTCGCCTTGTAGGACTGGCTGCCAATCCCAGGCTGTGGACTTGGAGAATTCAGGTTGTATTTTTTTTCTCAGCGGCAGACAGGGAAGAGACCCCCGCCTCCTTGGGGGGTGGGTGGGAAGGGGTAAGGGGGGAGGCAGGGAGGGTATGCAGGAATCAGTCATATTCTGTATCACAATTAGACACTGTACATTTTTAAATGGGAAAGGAACTGACTCATACTTCACAGCCATGTTGGCTAGTGCCTCTTGTTTCTCTTGGTTGTATCACTTGGTCTGCCCCCACTACTTTGCTGTGTGTGTTTTGCATTTATTAAATCCCATGTTTATAAATAATATTGCTACTTCCAAGTATTAGCCAGGGAGAACTTCTGTAATGAGGATTAGAAAATCTCCACACCATCGGAACAGAATGTATTGGGTGAGCCAGGTGTGGTGGTACATGGGTCTAGTCCCGGCACTCAGAAGGATCACAAATTTAAGGTCAGCCTGAGGATGACCTTGTCTCCCAAAACAAGAAGAAATGCAGAGAGTCAACTGACGACCTTCCTTTGGACCCTACAGTCTCAACTGGAGCTGTCACTGCTGCTGCACTCCATCCGTGGCAGGAATAAGCTTTGTGCTCTGAGCTAACATCTGTCCTATTCACTCTGAGCCTCAATGTTTTTGCCTATAAAATGGAGACAACAAAAGGACAGAGTCATGAGGAAGATCACTGTTAAAGCTCCTGGGAAAGAACCTGGCATGGTTTGTGTGATCATGTGGATTATTTTGGTGCTTTGCCTTGTCTATGGAAACTGACTGCACAAGAGCCACAGGTACCTGGGAACTTCTGGATGTGGCTGTAAACAGGAGTAGCCTGCCTTGCGGTCTGACGGCTCCAGGTGTGGCACATGTCTCCTTGCTGCTCTGGGCTATGAACAGACTGAGATACAAAAGGCCTTGTGGACAGGAGGCCAGACCTCCACATAATTGGCAACCTGTTATCTGAAGACTACACAACAGCGTGATTGTTGCAATAGCAATGAATATTTATTAGGCACTTACACAATACTGAGTACTAGGCTACACACTGCCCATTTGTATATGTACATACATATGCTGTTTTTCCATAATTTTTCAATTGGGGAAACTGAAAGTTGGGACAGTTGGTAGCATTCCCCAGATGACACAGCTAGAAGACACCTGATGCTCAGCACACCTGTACCATGGCTGCAGGTGCCTTTATCACTTGATATGTTTACAGTCCTGCCTGCCAACTAGATTCACTTGGGAGCTTTTGGTGCCAGAGCTCCAGTCCCAGTTAAGTCAGAATCTCCATGGTGCAGCCCAAGCATTGGAAACTTCACACTCCCAGGTGGTTTCAGTGCTTGCAGCAGTGCTAAGGAAGGTATGGTACAGGATGATCCACAAACTGTTGGGAGGTTAAGTGGTTAAAAAAAAACTCAGAGAATTGTACCAACAAAGGAAATGTTTTCCTGGCAACAAATGAGGTAAACTGATGACAAGCATATATAGCAAAGCTCTGCTCCTAAAATCATACCTTTCAGGAGAAATCTTGTAAGGTATGCATGATATGAGAGTAATAAATATACACCTTCCCACCTTATTTGCAAGACCCTATTGAAGAGAATAGAGTAATAGCCTGGGTATCTCTTAGAATGTACCCCAAACACAAGAAGTTGAGTAATTTTGAGAGTCACACAGCAAGTTAAAAGTGACTTGGGGAGGGTTCAGACTACTTAGTCCATCTTCTGTGTTTCTCTTAGACCCATGAGTATCAAAGATGGATGGGGTAGGTAGAATGGGGTCTTGATAACTGGCTGGTAGAGTTTTGTAGGGAATTTACAAACTATTCCTACCTGTGGTGGTTGTAGTCTATTTTTTGGGGGGGTGGTCTGGTCATGGGGCCTGAACTCTGGGCCTGGGCATTGTCCCTCAGCTCTTTAGCTCAAGGCTAGTGCTCTACCACTTGAGCTGCAGCACCACTTCCAGCTTTTTTTCTTTTTGCTTATGTGGTGCTGAGAATCAAACCCAGGGCCTCAGGCATGCAAGGCAAGCACTCTACCACTCAGCCACCTTCCCAGCCCTGGTTGTAGTCTATTTTTGTGCTTCATATCTTCAAAACTTCTTTGGTCTGAATTGATATACTAGGCCCTGATAAAAGTCATTGCTATTTCTTTACCATAATTCATTTAATTGCAAACTAATAATTATTCAGAGGGAAGTTTTAAAGCCCTTAGTCTTTATTTATCACTTAAGGTTTTAGAATGCCTATGAATTATACTGATGGTGTTTTAAAGGGTGAAATTGTTAAGCTTTGTAGTGGGGCTTCATAAGTCATTTCCCCAAATTTTACATTCTATATCTGTGTTAGGACCAGAAAGCCTTTTCTGATTTCCCATCTCTCTGTGTGTTTTCTATGGTCAGTGGAAGACTAGGTTGGTGCTTACCTGCGTCTGGCTATATGACTGTGCCTCTGATAGGGTCAACAGAGTAGTGAGATCGGCCAGCTGGCTCAGCAGAGCCTCTCATTATATGTATGTGCCTTGACCTTTCTTACAAAGAAGGGGTAGTCCCAGAGACGTGAAAGAGCTGACTGTAGAGGGGCTTGAGTGCTTCTCTTCTCTGAACTTCAGCCCTAGGTCCAATGTCTGGTGCAGTGGATTAAGTACTGAAGGGAGGAAAGGCTGGGATGTGTGGGAGGAGGCAAAGATGGAGTATTCTATATGAGATGGGGGATTTTCTTTAGGGTCTTGGTCTTGGAGCAGCAATCCCAAGAGAGAGAGAGAGAGAGAGAGAGAGATCCTTTTGACACATGTGCTGATAAAATGAGTTTTCCGGGCAGAGAGGGCTGGAAGGGCAAGAGGCCATGAGGCCTTGCCAGGTTGGCATTGTTACTCAGTAAACCTCATGGTGTCGGTACACATTATGAGGGAAGTGTGCAGAAAGACCTTGAAGAGGAAGTCTGAAAGGAAGCTGGTGGCCCAGATCACATGAGGTTCGAGGTTTTTCAGCAGCAGCAAAGCCAGCTTCCAATTTTACTTTGGTTCTGACCTGTTGGTATGCGAGTTCACGTGGGCTGCACAGCTCAGTTTGTAGATATTCTGTCAGCTACTCTGGTGGACACCTATCACGGAAGTACCCTGCATTTTATATGCCTGTTGTCTTTCTGTAGCTTTTAATGATCCCCATGTGTCTCCAGTCAAATAAATGACATGGTCTCTGTGGCTTTCACATCTAATGGGCAGCCCTGAAGACCTGCCAGGGTTTGGCAGGGCGAGTGATGGATGCAGGTTGGAACTCTTGGAGGGGACCTTTGAAGAAATGCACCGGGCATGTTAATGGGTGTTAAAGGGGTGAGTTTGTGTATGTGTCTCTGTGTCTGTGTGTGTGGCCTAGAGACTGGAAGGAGATATTGGAATAGCTAAAAGTGAGATATGTTTAGTGCTATTGTTTTAAAATCTGTTGATGAGAAACTTACTGGTTCTGTAGTGTTCAGTGATGGTGGGTGCAATGAATAATAGAAACAGTCTGTGTTACAGGAATGTACCCTTATAAAGAAAGAAGACTATTTGTATTTTCTTTTGCCTTTTTCTAACTGTTAAAATTTAATGTTGTGTTGATTGTTTCATTGCTATAAAAATACATTTTCTGGGTTTTTTTTTAGGCTAAAAGTGTTGTTGTTGTTGTTGTTTTCCCAAAATTTGGTCCCTAAAACCAAAAGCATCAATGTCACCTGGGAACTCATTAAAAATGTGTCACCCAGACCTGGGCTCAGGAAAGGTGGTGTTGAGACTGTACACTTAATTATTTTTATTTTCAATTGTGATTTAGAAAACCTATGTAGACCAGCTACTGGTGGCTCACACCTCTAATCACAACTACTAAGGAGGCTGACATCTGAAGATTAAGACCAGACTTGGCAGGAAAGCCTATGAGACTCTTACCTCCATTAACCACACAAAGCCACAAATGGAGCTATGGCTCAAGTAGTAGTGTGCTAGCCTTAAGTGAAAAAGCTAAGGACAATGCCTAGGCCCTGCATTCAAGCCCCAGCACTAGTACATAAAACAATAAAAAACATGGAAGTAGAACTGTAGATATGGGCTCTGAGTTCAAGCTCCAGGATCAGAAAAAAAAAACCATGATAGAAAACTTACCATCATAACCATTTGTGTGTTCAGGTCAGTAAAGTATATTTACATTGTTGTATTTTAAATCTCTAGAGCTTTTCAGCTTGTGAAACTAAGGTTGTGTAGTAAATAACTCTTACGTTCCCTTTGCACATGACCTAAAAACCGTCATCACACTTTCTGTCTTTGCATTTGACTACTCTAGGTACCTTATAAGTATCATACAATATTTGTCCTTTAGCATCTGGCTTTACTTACAATATTCATGTATTTATCCCTTTTACAGTATGTACTAAGAAGTGTCATTCTTTTCAAGGCTGTATCCCTAATACCCCACTATGTGTATATATGTATGTACACATAGATATGTATATAAGTATATGCATATATACATGCAAATACATATACACATACATACACATGTACATGAATATGTATGAGAGAAGCTAACTTTGCTGATCCAACATTATCCAACAGGTGAGCCGTCTCCTGATTTTGGGAGGGGCCAACGTGAACTATAGGACAGAAGTTTTAAATAATGCCCCCATCCTGTGCGTCCAGTCTCACCTTGGCCATGAAGAAGTTGTCACTCTGCTCCTGGAATTTGGTGCCTGCGTGGATGGTGTGTCAGAAAATGGCATGACTGCACTCTGCTATGCGGCAGCTGCTGGCCACATGAAGCTGGTGTGTCTGCTGACCAAGAAGGGGGCGAGGGTAAGCAGCAGCCTTTCCCATGGCAGGGACAATGGCTAGGGTGTGAGATGGAGTGGAGAGTAACTTCCTATCATTTCTGAAACTGTTATCCTCTGGGCTGATCTTCCTTGTTCTCTACCTTGTCAAACTATTACCAATTGAGAAATTGTAGCCTAGAGAGTGTACAGACAACTGTGTAGTTGTATCTGTGGAGAAGCAATCTCAGGAGAGATGTGGGCCATGTGTCCATGCTTAATAATGCCCAAGTCGAAGCACCAGGAAGATTCTTGGCCAATATCTGCATGAGTAGGACCATCCTTTACAAAGCCTGCAGACAGGGCTGGGATTGTGGCTCAGTGGTGGAATGCTTGCCTTGCATGCATGAGGCCCTGGGTTCACTTCCTCTGTACCACTAAGCAGAAAAAGCCAGAAATGGTGCTGTGGCTCAAGTGGTAGAGTGCTAATCTTGAGCTGAAGAGCTGAGGGACAGTGCCCAGGCCCAGAGTTCAGGCCCCATGACCGACAAGACAAAAAAAAAAGGCCTGCAGACATTGACCTGTAACTCAAGTAACATGGCATCACAATGAGTTGAAAACATCATAAATGTTTGCTTTTATTTCCCTACTTCCCTGGCCTCTTAACCATTTTATTTCATGTTTCTTTTAAAACAATAGCATAGTTCTGTGGGTTTCAGAAGCCACTTGCTTGAGATGCAGGAAGGTCTGGAGTCATGTTTCCACTTGTAGATAGAACAACCCTTAAGGCTGAGACTTTTCATCTGACCACTGGGAATCACAGCAGTGTCTCCTGACCTTGCTATGTACAGTAATCAACATATCACCATTAATAAGAAGTAACTGTGGCTTACTAAACCAGTTACTTTAGAACTATCAGTGCTAATAGATAAAGTGAGAAGAATGTCAAGTTCACAATAAGTGCCATTTACATTTATTATAAGCAGTTCATTGGCAAATCTGCCTTTTGAATAACAATAAATACCTGTTAAGTTAAAAGGATATTAAGTTCAAACCCCCCAAAAGAAAAAGCCCATAAAACATTAGGCTTATGAGTAGCAATGGCGCTTGCTCTCGCTCTCTCTCTCTCTCTCTCTCTCCCTCTCCCTCTCCCTCCCTCCCTCCCTCTCCTTCTCTCCCTCTCTCCCTCTCTCCCTCTCTCCCTCCCTCTTTCCCTCCTTCCCTCCCTCCCTCCCTCTCTCTCTTCCCGTTCCCCCTTCCCCCTTCCCCCTTCTCTCTCTCTCTCTCATTTGGGAACTCTAAACTTCAGGTACTAGAAGGAAAATGCCTCTGTTTCCAGTTCCCAGAAATCCTTTATTCTGAGACTAAGGCCAACAGGCCCTTCTCATTGCAGATGGAAGCCAGCAGTCAGTATTGGTGGCTTCAAAAAATTTTACTGTCATTTATAAAGGTGCTGATATACATAGGAGTTACAGTTTCACAAGTCAGGGAAAGAGCACATTTCTTTCGGACAATGTCACCTCTTCCCTCGCCCTTTCCCAGTTTTTCTGTCCCATCCTCATGTGTAAGTTCTATAGTTTATTTTCAACATAGTGTCTAGTGTACCACTGCTGCCTTTGCTTACCATTTGAAAATCAATGGCTTTTGCGAAGCTCCCAAGTTAAGATTCAGCTCTTAACTGAATCTACATGGTGGACCAGTGCTCTGGGAGGGGGGGGCTCTGGGGTACTTCTTCAGTCTTAGTACTCCCTGAGTTTAAACAGGGCAATGGGTCACTGGGTGCCTATGCTGTGGTCTTTAGCAAGTATGCTGTGCGTGCACTCTCTCTCTCTCTCTCTCCCCCCCCTCTCTCTCCCCCTCTCTCCCTCTCCCCTCTCCCCTCTCCCCTCATATATAAACACACACACACCCTTTCTGGCGAGCTGGCCTCCCACAATTTTGTGTACCTCCCTTACATTCTAACATGTCCCAGGCCACTGTTTGCATGTACTCCCTTTCTGGCCTTCCTCCTTCAGAGGTGTAGTCAGTAGATTTCCTGATCTTTCAGTGACCAAAGAACTGCTCTCCTCTTCCAAACTGCAGCTTCTCCCAGCAGCCTGTGAATTCGTCCTGAGCAGCCCATTGAGTTGCTCCATAGACATGTTCCCAAGAGAACCTGGGGCTCCCTACAGGTTTGCTAGGGAGACATTTGGAGTAAGAGGATATCTCATCATCTCTGGCTATGTACACAGTGAATGTGAGTCCTGAAGTCCTCGTTACCCTGAAAGAAATCAGGCAAAGTTGTAGCCCAGTCTGGAAAGACCGGAACGTGAACCCGTGTCTGGGGTGGGGTGGGATTGCACATGTTCTTTGGGTCCTCTAGTGTTCTCAGAGTAAAGATGAGGCTCACGTGTACTCCTGTGCCCTCCCTGCCCAGGTGGACCACTTGGATAAGAAAGGCCAATGTGCGCTTGTGCACAGTGCGCTGAGAGGCCACGGGGATGTGCTGCAATACCTACTGACCTGTGAGTGGTTGGCAAGTCCTTCCCAGCCCGGGACACTGAGGAAGAGCCAAGCTCTGCAGCAGGCATTGACGGCGGCTGCCAGCATGGGCCACAGCTCGGTGAGTGGGCTGCAGGTTTCCTTCCTGGTTAATGGGAAACTCTAGCTCAGTGATCACGTGTGTTGTCCAGTTGCCACCTTTCAAGTAATAAACCTATCACGTTCTAAAGGAATGAAAGAAAATAGAAATTTCAAAGACTAGCCACTGTCCTTGACCTTGTTTAAGAGTCTCTGTTGTAAATAAATCTTTCCCACAAATGAGGCTCCTGGTCTCCTGCATATGTGATGGAGAGAAGCGGGTTTGTTCTTTCTACCTGAGGCTTCTTTCAGTGGTGCACAGTCTCTGTCTTTCTCTTGTTTCTCTCTTCTTTCCCTGTTCTACTTTTATCCTTAACCCTGCCTTTTCCCCTTTGATTCATTCTTTTGTCCTTGCAATCTTGTAAAAATAATCACATGACATCCTGGTTCTAAAACCATTCTTGAGTATTTGAAGGATTTTTAAAAATAGAACTTGGATGCTTTGATAGCATGTAAGAATTCTTGTCATTTGTGGTTCCTACACTGAAGGAAAACTTCACGCAGCAGTTAAATAGAGCATTTATTTCTGGAAGATGTCAGTATTCCTCCATTTGAAGATTTAATTGTCATCTTCTGACCTGTGTCTTAGCTTTGTGAATTTAATAGCATTTTATTCCTGCTATTTTATGTTATTTCTCATGCTTGTAGTATCTTCAAGCAATTAGAGATGCCAGCATTTGGTAAGATTCTTTCCCCAAAATGGTATCAAGTAAATTAGAGTGCCACGCTGGCTGGCTGACATTTGCACTTAAAACACACAAGGTTTTGGCATTTAAAACACTGAAAACACATGCATAAATATGCAGTGTGTGTGTGTTATGTGTTCATATCTGAAAATATAAATGTTTTTCTTTTTAATGTTCTCTAAATCTGAGTGGGTTTGGAATGTGGGAAAGCATCGTTAGGAGGACTGAAACTCTGTGTTTGACCCTCCTCTCCTCTCATGTGAACCTCTCATTTAAAGACGGCTTGGAGGAATGCTAAGCAAAAACTACCTTGGCACAGTCAAGTGACCATTTCATGGACATTCACCAAAAGATTTGAAGGATATATTGGTTTCTTCAATCTATTATAACATAAGGCCACAAATTTTGCATACTCTGAACAGATCAGAAGTCTAAGATTAGGAGAGAACATGGCTTCTAAGTCTTGAAGCTACCTATATTCCTTAGTTTATGGCCCCTCTTCTGTTATCCCTTCTTCTTCTAACCTGGATTCCTCCTACTCTCCATCAGGACTGTTATGGTTATATCAGGTATGTAACAGATATACTATACACCCCTAACAGGTCAGAATAATCACCCAATATCAAGATTGGTAACCACATCTCCAATTTGCTCTTGCCATTTAAGGTAACACCCACAGGTTCCTGAACTCAGGTTGGGTGCCTATTTCAGAGCCATTATTCAGCCTATCACAAAGAATATGGCTTGGGAGACTAGAACATGGCTTTGTCTTGTTCTCCTGTCACTGTTGCTGCACAGGGTGAATGTTGACTCTGGTCCAGGGCATAAATGCTTTGTCTCCCTGAGAGCCAGCTTTCCTGCCTGGAGACTTGCAACCTGACCTGTTCTTTGACAGGAAAATGCCCAGGAGGGAAAAGAACATGGCTGTCAGTAGAAAAATTGCTTGGATAATACTTTAAAATTCTTTTAGAAAAATAGATATCATCTTGGTTTTTTTTTTTCCTTGTGAAAACTGGATTCACCATCTTCTGGTGATTTATGCAGAAACTGCATTTTATGCAATCTGCCGTGTCCTTTGTTGATTAATCTGGCATATTTGGGTCATGCTAGAATTCATTAGAATTCTGAGTACCTAGTAATCCTAAACAATGTTGCTGAAATTCAGAGACTGCGTTGTTCTTTATTTTATTATTATTCTCCAAGCTTAAGTGTGAATAGCATATGAATTATATTTGAAAACGGTTTTCATTATATTTTCTCTCCTTGTGCAGCATGAGATGATAGTGGCTAAAAACCAACCCTCTCTTCTTTGATATATGGGATATAATAAGAATCTATTGCTGTGAGAACTCATTAAACCCCTTTGCCACTTCTGACAGGTGGTCCAGTGCTTGCTGGGAATGGAAGAGGAACATGAAATCGAAGTCAATGGCACTGACACATTGTGGGGAGAAACAGGTAATTATGCTTCCACTGCTTGTAGTCACCGGCAGCTTGCTTGATGTCTGAGCCAGCATTATGGCCTAATTGTTTTAGGAATGACTTGTGATACATGTAACTCCTATTTCCATTTTATCACAAAGCATTTGAAGTTTAACGCTTTTAAACCTTCCAAACGTGCAGGAAAGCTTCCCTAGAAGCATATAAAACCTGAATCATTTTGAACTACATGAGCAGTTACCCTGCACCTGAAGAATATCAGATGGAAATACCTAAATAAGGCATGCAGGTTTAAGGTTTATCAAGTCTTCACACGTCCTAACCCACTGGACCTTCCTGCCACTCGAGCTAAGCAAGTCTGGCAGGAACTTCAGTCTTTGTTTTCAGGTGAACCAAAGGTAACTCAGTAGGGAAGGCCAGGCCTGCCTTCCTTATAGGATGAGGGCCCTGCCTAAAACACTGAATAGAAAGTTCTATTTCCATTGAACAGGGTCTGTATGTGTTTTAACAATAGTGGGACAAAAGCAAGGGGTGAATGAATGAATTTTAATAAATACTAAAATTCAGATAAGAATTGCTACCCCCAAAAAAGAACTGCTACTTTAAATTTTCTATTTGAATGACTTAGTATTCAAAATCTAAGACTTCATGAGTCATTTTGTTTTTAGTAGATGCAACCAAGAGTGTTTAATGAGCATTTCTAGGCTATGTATACATAATGTGTGTGACTTCTGTTTCTCTTGCATACATTTGTTTCCAAATGCTTCCAAATGATTTTCTAGCAAACCAAATGGTGGTCTGGAGAGTTTATTAGCTAACACATACTTAGTAAAAGCCTCAGACTTTCTGGGTATGCAGGCCTGCCCTTTAGAGCCATAGAGTCCCCTCAGAGCTGCCACCTTCATCCTGGCTTTCCCATCACTCAACTCATTGCAGAGGAGCAGGGTATGACCTATATTGCAGAGACAGTACAAGCCCAATTCTGAATTTCTGTCTCCTGCTTGAGATTCTGCCAGTTGGTTGATGGCTAAAGAGATACTTGAGTAACCAAAGACTTCACACTTTTATTAGCTCATAGTTTCAGTAAGTCAGAAGTCAGGACACAGCAGGGCTGAGTTCTTTCTGTAAGCCCACAGTGTAGGTACTGGCTGGGCCTGTGTTCTTATCAGTCACCAACTTTTTAGTACTGAGGTTATTGGCAGACTGGTTCCATAGATCTCTGTGGGAAGGTACAGAATGACACAGCCCCTCCCTTGTCTAATCTGCAGAACTCTTTAAGACCTGAGAAAAGTTCCCATCTCCCTTAACAGGCATGGAGATGAATTTTATAAATCTAGAACTTTTCCTCATTTTTATCAGTTTAGTAAATTAGTTTTAAATGTTTTTTATTGTAAAGATACTGTACAGAGGAGTTACAGTTACATGAGTAAGGTAATGAGTACATTTCCTATTGAGCATTGTTACCTCCTCCTTTGTTTTTCCCCTACCATCCCTTCCCTTCCCTCCCCTCCTCCCTAACTCCTCCCCCCCCCAAGTTGTAAAGTTCATTTTAAACATAGTGTCTTATACATCTCATTGTTACTATGGGTCAGCCTGTATCCTTGTTTCAGCATTTTGTTATTTCTCTTCCCCTCCCCAAATTAGAAAAATGTATATACAAGATGCAGGGCACCGGAATCAAATACAGTGAAAACAGGGGTTATACCATGGGGGAAGAACATACAAAAGAAACAAAAAAAATTTACATAGTACATTAAAAACAACAGTGACAAAGATAAAACCTCTTGTTTCCTTATCTTGGGGTTCTTCTCATTTAGCATCATCTTTTATGGTCATATGTGCATAGCTTTTGACCTTTCCTGCTTGTCTGGTAAGATTATCCTAGACATATAGTAGTTATTGCAAATAAATGAAACCATAGGACCTATGTTTCTTTGGGCCTGGCTTACTTCACTTAGTATAATTTTTTCCAAATCTTTCCATTTCCTAACAAATGGGGCAATGTCATCCTTTCTGATGGAGGCATAGAATTCCATTGTGTGTGTATCACATTTTCTTGATCCATTCATCTACTGAGGGACATCTGGGTTGGTTCCAGATCTTAGCTATGGTGAATAATGCTGCAATAAGCATTGTTGTGCTGGTAGCTTTAGTATGGCATTGTTTGTGATCATTTGGGTAAATGCCCAAAAATGGGATTGCTGGGTCAATGGGGAGCTCTATGTGTAGTCTCTTGAGGAACCTCCTATTGTTTTCCAAAGTGTCAACCTAGAACTTTATTGAGACACTTCTAACCATTTTAACTATTTAAGCTTTTTTTTTAAAAAAAAAAGCCAGATCAGCATTATTTTTCAGACTTACAGAGCCACAGCAGCTTTCTGTAGAATGCATCTCAAGCAAACCAATCTTGCCTTCTCTCTTTTGCTGTGTGGTACCTCCTTTTATCCATATATTTTCAGAGACAACCACCACTGCCTCCCCCAAGCCCTTCTATTTTCCAGTTTTCTGTCAAAGGAATACTTGTAAGTATTCTGGGAAAGTTTTAAGTTTGAGAACACTTACAAATACAGGGCTTTACACAGATAATAAACATGTCACTGTCCTGAAGGTGAGATTTGTGTCACCTAACTCCAGGCCACATGTAGGCATGAAAACAGATGTTTTATGGCTCACTTTTAGGCTGCAGAGAAGTGACTGCATAAATGAATGGGTCACACAGCTTTTGTTTCTTACCTTCAACTTGAATCAGCAGGGTCTGGCCACTCCCCAGCCTATGTGGGGAATGCTGCAGGGTCTGCTGTTTTTCATCACTAAAGGAGCCTTCAGCAACGAAAGCAGTAGTTTGCTTGGTTTTCTTCAGACCCCTCATTCCTGGGTGTTCTCAATGATGCTTTGTGTCCACACTACCATGGACTGGCCTTTGTCTGTTGTTAGCCACAGCAAAAGCATAGGATCCCTGAAAGCCACTCATCTAGCGTGTGGGAGGGAAGTTGGCAGAACAACTGGAAGCTTTAATGGATAATACAGGCATTATTCCTCTGAAAACCCTTGTATCCATGTACAAGTCTGTTCAATGTAGATTTAGCGGGGAACATCTTGGCTTTTGCTGGCTGACTGGTTGAGAAGGCCATCTCCATCCTTGACGGGTATGTTGTTTTTCATGTGGCACTACCACCTGTTTGGATGACAGTTCCTTCCCTGCCATCTCTTCCCTCCCTCAGCCACAGTTCAGAGGTGGGGGCCAGCTCCCTGTACCTGCACCTCACTTTTCTGCCAGGACAGACTTGTAGAGTCCCTGTGTAGCTGCTTGACAGTGGTGGTCCTGCCACTGTTGTTTGGGAGCATTCGGTTTCCAGAGCGAGGACAGCTCTCAGCCAGAAAAGAAGGCACACAGGAAAGGGTTGGCCAGTGTGAGGTTCCTCCTTACTCTAGCCATCTGGTAGGGGTGGTTGGGAGCAGGAAAAGATGAGCTTTTGTCCTGAGCATCTCACTGCTGGTTAGTCACAAAAGGGGAATAACTCCTAAGTTAGATGAATGGAACAAGAATGTGTACTATAGATTTTGAAGACACTCATCTAAAATGGAAACTGTTTAGTCTCAGGGTTTACTTGAGTAAACCCATAGCTTCTGGAAAATTTGCCAATTGATACCACTGGTAACTAGTAACTACTGGATTTGGAGAACAGAGAGCTTCCCTGAAGAAAGGCTTCCCTTGCATTAGCATCTGGAACCTGTTTTACTTGTCTACGCAGTGTTTAAAAACCAGCCCTGCAAAGTCAGTCCTGTAGTTGCAGTAGCTCTGGAGCATCTTCCTTTTCTTCCTCCTCTTCAATGGAAAATAGGAATGGGATACATCAGAAAGAAGTTTAGAATAATGAGGCGTTAATGCCCCTAATTGTACCACCTTCAAGGTTGCCAAGCCCTTAGCTTTGGGACACCCGCAGACTTGGTCATATGATGGTCCTGCAGTTTCTGGGCGGCCTGAAAGATGGCAAAATCCCATCAGTACTTGGGTTATCTCTGTCTCAGGCATTCCACAGCCATGACGAGCCAGTGCCAGCTCCCACAAAGTCTCGACTAAATCAAATTACTGTTTCCATGTCAGTGTTTGATGTGAATCAGCCCGAGCCAAAATGACCAGGGATGCTTAACTGGTGACCTCATGCTGTGGGAACTGTCAGAGAGACTGTGTTTCCAAACTCTAGGCTTCTCTCCAGTCTGTGAGTCTGTGTTCTGTGCTTCTGGCCATAAACCTCCTAAATTAAAGAGAATAGAGGCCCTTCTATTCCAGCATCTTCCTTTGACATGTACACATTCCTATATAAAAAGCTAGGGGTAGAGCTTAGTGGTAGAGTCAGCACCTATCATGAACAAGGTTCAATCCCCAACAGCACAAGGAAACAAAACAAAATGTGCTGTCCTATAAACAGTCTCCCTGCCTCAGCAGGTTTCCTTTGGCTCATTCTTTCCCTTAGCAGGACTTACTATTGAATCTTATTGTTGATGTTCTTTTCTGATGAGAGGCTCTTTTCTTTAAGTTGTGAGTTTCACGAGACCAGATATTTCTGTGTGTCTCATGCTCACCTGGATACCCCTCATCTGAGGCTGCTTGGTCTGGCTGCTTCTCTGAGAGAGAGAAGATTCTAGACAGATGGAAGTTTTGTCTGTCTCTGTTGTCCAGCATAATAGCCACTGTGCATGTGTGGATACTGAATGCTATTTTTTTTGTTACATGTCTGGCCAGGCGCCAGTAGCTCATTCCTGTAATCTTAGCTACTCAAGAGGCTGAGACCTAGGAATAGCAATTTGAAGCCAGCCTGAGCAGGAAAGTGAGACTCTTACCTCCAATTACCACTTTTTAAAAATATTTTTTATTTTGAAGATAACTGTAGAGAGGGGTTACAGTTACCTGAGTAAGGTAATGAGTACATTCCCTATAAAGCATTGTTACCCCCTCCTTTGTTTTCCCCCTACCATTCCTTCCCTTCCCTCCTCCCCAACTCCTTGCTCCCCTTCCCCAATTACCTCTTACCTCCTCAGAAAGCTAGAAGTGGAACCATGGCTCTAGTGGTAGAGTGCTAGCCTTGAGCAGGAAAGCTCAACTCAGGCTGAGTTCAAGCTCTGGACTGGCAAAAAATAAATTAATTAAAATTACATGTTTGCTTGTGAGTCCTGGCAACCGTATTAGACAGTCCTGGTCTAGCTCCAAGGTTTGTCATGTAGGTGTTGGCCAAGTATTCAAGTAGATTTAAAGAACATGGAGCCATAGAATATTTCAGACAGGTGATATTCAGTTTGTGAAATCATTCAGGAGAGATACTGCTAGAGAAGAGCCGAAGAAGGAGCCCAGTCCCTCACAAGAAGCCAGTGATGTTTCTTTGTGTCATGGGACAGTTACAGGATGCTGGGTTCTAAGATGGCTATTGGACTTTATGCCGCTCTACTCCCAGTGTGGTATGGTCACAGCGGAGGGAATGACATGGCCCCTGCTGGCCTTGGTGATGGTGACCTCTTTCTCCACTGTGCTCTCAGCTGCTCTCCAGAAGCTCCTTCTCACTGCCTCATAGCTGCTTGCCATGGGCGTCAGGAGGGTGCAACACCAGCTGCTCCCAAGGGTCTCCTTTTCCTAATTTCAAAAAAAAAAGCCTATCAGAGGAAGTTAAGGAGACTGACGGAAAACACTGTGTGAAGTACTAAGTCTTTCACATTAATTTGGTACTATTTTAATTGGGGGAGTATTTCCCAAAGAAGTTTAGACATTGTAAATAATTGGTTCTTATCACCAAAGTTGTTAATGATACTTTGTCTCCCTCCTTTCTAAAGAGGAGCTGAGTTTCTCTGCTGTCATCTGAGTAGGCTTTGGGCTGAAGAGCCTACTCTCTTTCATCAGTGCATCAAAGCACTTCAGCTCAGCATGTGTGCCAGTCCCAGTTCACTGTTTGCCAATTCTGGCAGAACCTGGCCTCCTCTGGGGTTTTAGTCGCAAACATTGTCCTGTCAGCAGGAGTATGGTGTCTCTAAAGCCATGCTTGGAGCAGAAGGTCCATTCTTCACAGACATTCTCCATGTGTTTTTACAGAGTTTAGGGAGGCATTATATGTCATACCTTGTGAGTTTTGTTTCCCTTATGTCTTCATGAGGTCACTTTCCTTTCATATTCTGTGTCTGTTTGGCTTCCTTCGTGAGTGCACCAAGCGATGAGATCTGGTCTTACCATCTCCAAGACCGTCCCAGAATACAGGGAACAGGACAGTGTAGTTTTACTTTTAAAAAGACTCCTTATTTACTCGTATTTTTGCTTATTTTCCTTTAATAGAGGAGGAACTTTGTTTAAATTCTTTAATGTGAATTTAAACTCACTAGATTGAGTTTGAGCCTTATATCTACTTGCTTATTATCCCCTATCAAAAATGTTAAAGAAGCCAGGTGCCAGTGGCTCACACCTGTAATCTAGCTACTCAGGAGGCTGAGATCTGAGGATCACAGTTCAAAGCCAGCCCAGGCAGGAAAGTCTGTGGGACTCTTATCTCCAATAAGCCACCAAAAAGTGGAAGTGACACTGTGACTGAAGTGGTAGAGCCTTGAACTGAAGAGCTGGGGGATAGCGCCCAGACCCATACTTCAAGCCCCATGACTAACCAAAAAAGTTTTAAGACCAGAAGAGTTTCAGAAGCTTTTCAGATTTTGGAACGTTTGTATAAACTTTACTAGTTCACTATCCCTAATAAAAAAAAAAAACTAAAATCTGAGAATTGAGAGAATCCCAGATTCTGGATTTGAGAATTAGGAACACAACCTGTACATATTGCCTCTCACAATGGAATTTCAAGTAAGAAACTGGAGGAGAGAATTTGTCAGTTGCTCACTGAAGACTGTGGAAAATATGTGTGACATGTTTTCCTTCTTCTGCCAGTGCTGGTTTAAAGAAGGTGCAAAGAGATTGATGGGTGTGGAAATCCAGATTTCTATCATTCCTGAGCAGTAGAAATTCTTGATTATCCTTGGAATGAGGCATGAAAGGAGAAGGAACTAACTCAGGACCCTAGAGGGGAAAAGGCTATTTCAGGCCTGTCTTGGGGGAAGAAGGCCCTCATGTTTGAGTACAGGAACCCAGAATTGGAGAGGTGGGGGAGAGAAACAGCCCATCTTAGGGCACATAGAATAGTATTACAATACACATACTGGGGCATTTTATGTCCTGACAATGCTCTGCAACCACAGTTAGACAGGAACAAGGTCATTTCAGATTATTCTTAGTCAGGGGAGAAAGTACAATAGTTCTTTAGAAAAATGAGTGTTTTGTAACAATTGTCTTCTGAACAGTCCTCCTAGACAGCTGTTAGGTGAGTGAGATGTCTTAGAGGAGACTTTCTGGAGGCAACAAGGTGGGAGTGAGAACTCAGATGCCAGCAGGCTCTCGCTAGCTGTGTGGCCTTAGGAAGTTTTTTTGTAGGTCTTTTCTTTTTCTCTCCTATAGCAGAGATGAGTTGTCTCATGGTATTATTAAAATAGGCTAATTAAGAGCAGGGGTTTGGGGTAATTCTGCCACCAAGATAAACTCCTGACCCTCCAATACAGATTCGCTTTGTGACTTAGGGTGAGCGTTATACCCAGCTATCACTCAGTTCTTTCACTTCAGTACTTGGTATGACAGTAGACATAACCTCTCATTCAGAGGGCTCGTCTTCCTGATGTAAGCAAGTGTCTATCCTTGGTGTTTGTACACTGTCCAGTGGTAACAAGTGTTCAAAAGAAACTACATGTAGGTTGTGATAAGTTAATATTAATTACTGTAGTAAATAGTAACCATTTAGATCACTCATCTGGTCTTGATAGAGTAAGCAATGAAATCTTATACTTTGTACTTAATTTAGAAAGAAAAAAATCACAGGTGAAGAGAAACACAAGCACCTTTTGATCATGTGTCCGGTGTCCGTCCACTGGCTGTACAGCTATATTTTATTTTTTAAGGCGTTCTTGGCAC
This sequence comes from Dipodomys ordii, assembly GCF_000151885.1. Lineage (NCBI taxonomy): Eukaryota > Metazoa > Chordata > Mammalia > Rodentia > Heteromyidae > Dipodomys > Dipodomys ordii. The sequence continues at coordinate 11,226,352 of NW_012267221.1, forward strand.
CGTGAAGCTCACATTTCATCTTTCAATCCATGCTCAGAGACTTGACAGCACAGTTTATAACACCGTCTGTAACACTGTCAGGGGTCTTCTGGTTGCTCAGATTTGGTTTCTGCCTTCCCTCAATTTCAAACTCTCCTAGATAACTCAATAGAATAGGGTATAAAGTTAGGCATGGTGGTACATGTCTTAAATCCCAATACTTAGGAGGAAGTGGAGGGGAGAGGATGGCAACTTTGATATCAACATGGCAACAGCGAGGAGAAAAATAAAACGCAACCAGTACTCAAACAACAAAAGATCAGAGGGTGATGACGGGGTGTATTCCACAGGATGTGTGGCTGTAGCCCTTTTTACTCTGATCCCTGTTCTTGGCTCTAGCCAGGCTTTCCCTTGCAGGGCTCAGTATGATCCTGTGGGAGTCCTGGCTCTCCCAGGAGAGTTTTTCCAGTGGAGAACAATAGGGAACAACAAGGACTTGTTAGGTTGAGAAAGCAGTTAGGCAGCATTAACTTCTATTCTTAAGGTCACTAGAGCACAGCAGAGCAGAGCCCTTCTAGAAGTTGCTTCATGTGGACTGGAGGCTGGCTCCGGTCCTCCAGCTGTTCAGCATGAGCAATCTTTATTCTCCTTCTGTCCTTTAAGTTGTTGAAGATTAGATCAAGCCCAAGCTTCATAGGGACAAAGAATGTATAGATCTTGGAAAGTGTGTTCTTCTATCTAGTGGAACCTTTCCTCCTACAAAGACAGAAGGGAATGTCAAACAAGCAGCTCTAAGAGCTGGAACTCATAGCTCATCCTTGGAAGATGGAGGCATGTGTTTCACCTCTGGAGGAGGCGCTACTTGCAGATAGGGCCTTGGGGGCTAGCCCCTCTGAGACCCTCTGTGTGATGGCCCAGTGCCAAGTGACCTGGCAGCAAAGCACAGGCCAGGCTCAGCCTCTGGATTCTGCAGCGTCTTAAGACATTGGTTGAAGACTGGATTCATTCCCTGGGTTGAAAAGCCATCACTAGTGTTTACATTTTACCTTTAGATTAAATAGCTGAGAATTTTCCAGCATTTCCTATTATGCTATTATTTGGATTCTTTTCTTTACCATTGAGTGGGGTGTGTCTCATGAGTCTCCGGTCCAGAGTCAAAGATCACTGGCTTTGTTGCATCTAATGGCTCCCATAGTTAAATCACATTTCTGAGAACCCTGCTGCTTACTTCTAAATATTAGCACTTTTGTTTTCTTCTTTTTTAAAAGCTGGGAATGGCCACTATAACAGGAAATGAATTGCACCAGTGACACACATGAACAAGTGAGCTACTCTCCCACGTTGCCCTCTTACCTACAGGAGGTACAAACAATGGGTTCACACTTTTGCTCCTGTGTTCAGTTTGGCCTTAGATTTGCAGGAGAGTGCAGTTGCCTCTGGGTATAGTGACCTTCCACTCTTCTTTCCAGGTTGGGTCCAGGAGCAGAGGGAGGGAGTTACATCCATGGTTAGGACTTGAGCAGAGCCAGCCTGAGCCCAGGTAGCACATCCTATACATTTGAGTGGCAGATGTGCCGTAGCGTTTTATAAACAGCCCTGTCGATGGAGTGACTCTTCTCGGAAGGTTGACAGCTGATTTTTTTCTTTTTTGTAAATCAAAATTTCCCAGAGAACTATAATATGTAAAAGATACCGGCAACGATCCATTTTATTATACAAAGAACTGTTTCTCAGTGATGTTTTCAATAAGTTCAAATGGATGAGTGTCAGTCAGGTTTTTCTTAAAATGAACATCTGTCACGATGAATCTACTCATGCTCTGAAGATGGAAGACAGTATTGCTGAGGTGACATCATTTGGGATTGCCAGCAAACGATATGTGCTTTCTGGGGAATTTAATTACACAAATGCCATCTTGTTAAGGATTTTGCAAGTGAAAGAACTGTATCCAATGTGACTCTGAAAAAGTGCCACATGTTCACAATTGGTTTGAGAGCTTCCATTTCATACCTTGTATTTTGCTGTCCAGAAGGCAAGGCCATTGGCGGGCTGTCTCTTCTCCAACCCTGCCCCCTTCCCCATCTTTATCTGATAGGCAAAGAAGACCACTGACCTTCATTAGAGTCAGGCTCAGGTCAGAGATGAGCCTGCTCAGCAGAATGGTTGAAATTCCTGAGGGGAGTTTTTTATCCTGAGTTTATTTGCTTAATCACGTGGTCTGCCATTCTTCATCTCCCTTGTTTCCGAATATGGTATCTTGAAGTCCCGGCAGCAGCTGAAAGTTGAGATGCATTCTGACCCCCAGAGTTCATAGTGGTGTGGCCAAAAATATCTACTTTATAGAAAAAGGGAAACCCAGGTCCTGTCATCTATCAGACTGTTCTAAAAATGGGTGGATGAGTGTCCTTAGAAATCTGTGTGTAGAATGTGATCTGTTTTCAGCCTGAGCAAAGTGAGCCTGTGCTGCTGACAGCTTCATAATCCCTGCAAAGGACCTTAGCTGGCAAGCCCAGGGCAGGACAGGCTGTAGTGAGAGAGGGTAGATTCCGACCCAGTCTCCAGGCCTGGGGTGGAGCTGTCATCTGCTTGTCAGCTGTTCCCACTTCCGGCTTGTCTGAGGCCTCTGTAAAACACAGACTATTTTTAGTGTGAAGCTGTCGTTTCTGATGTACTGCTGTTGCAAAAAATGAGTAGCAGCTGTAACAGAAATTTCAGTTTAAAAGCCCTGTTCCTAACAGGGATGAGACTGTTTACCAAATAAAAGGACAGAATGTTCTGGGGCATTGGCTACTCTAGTCTCATCAGAAGAAAGTCCTGATGTGTTCTTTTCCAAGGAGTTCTGCCTCTGTCTGCAGCACACATGCATCTGTGTCTGTGTGTACACATGTGAACGTGTCTGTGCGTGTCTGCTTCTTTGATTCATTTCTTCTGCTGGTCAGTGATGACTAGAGGAGGAGGAAGAGGCTCCCCAGGCAGAGGGAACTTGGAGAGGATCGGCAGGCTTAGGGAACAGTTTCGAAGCCAGATCTTCCATCCTACACACTCTTACTGGGTTGTATTCTGATCAGTCTTGATAGTGGATATTATAGGGGAAGAAAAAGAACAAAAAACTTCACCCTATCTTCCATAGCTTCTAGTTCAAGACAGACAGGCTACTACCAACAACAGATACTAAATGACATAGATGTTTAATAACCTGTGAAGCTCAGGTATGTAGAGAGAAGTAAACATGTCTTACAGAGGAGGATTAGGCTTTAGGTTTATTACCCCTCTGTGCCCTGAAACCCACCAAGTTAAGGGTGTGGAACTGACTGCAAGGTGGATGGGGGCACCATGCAAGGATGTTAACAATGTTTGCATAGATGGCTCTCCAGTGTAGAATCTGGCCAGGGTAGAGGGAACCCTTGTCAAGGGAGAATTGCTAAAGAGATGTCATTGGCCCTCAAAGCTTCTTCTGTATCTACAGTTTGTCAAAGTAATCCTGCCAAAGAGGCAGATTCGTATGTGGCATATTCTGGTCTCTGCAGTACAGAAGTGCCCATGCCCTGTGTTATTGAATCATACATGTGATCATCATCATTGTCATGATGGCAAGAAACAACTGTATCCAAGGTTCCCTGCAGCAGGAATGAGGCCTAGCCTAGCCCACCTGGACTTCTGCAGAAATCCCTTAGAAAGGCAGCTTGAAGAATGCTCTGAAGGAGCGGCAGTGCCCTCACTGCTGAGCACACTCCTACCAGGGTAAAGTAGCAGTGCCCTTGAGGAAGGAGCGAGAGATGCTTCATCTTCACACTCAGGGTACACCTGTGTAGGTATACCCGCTCCCTCCTGTGAGTCCTATCTGCCTCTTCGTTTGTCAGGAGGCCTGGGTTTGGATCGGAGCCTGGTGACATCAGGCAGGTGTGACTTGTGAAATAGTAAAGTTGCTGGCCGTACTGCACTGTGGTCCAGAGGACAATCAAGATTTCATTCCGTGGAGGAATTGGGGCTTGCCATAGGACATTGGGCCCAGCTAGGTGTGCACCGTGTGTGAGTGTATTCATACGGCCAGGCTGATGGGAAGCTGGAGTGGCTGTAACCAGATTAAAGGCGGACCCTCCGTTCCCCCCACCTTACGGTGGGCACCAGAGGGAGCCATTACCCTTCTTGGTGCTGCTCCTTCCTGTGTAGCATCCACCCAGGACGCTCAGCCCCATCCTATCCTCTTGTCCCACTGAAAAGCCAATGTCCTGGTGCCTGAGACAGGCTGGGCTGTTGTCCATAGTAGAGGCTAGGATCGGGTCAGGCCCCTCTCTTTTCCTCTGTATTTTTGTTGTGTCCTGGGGTCATCCTACAGCTACCCTGTTTCAGGGCAGCCTTAGGACCACAGTCGGTCCCCCGCCACCCTCATGTTTCTTCCTTGACTTCCTAACTCTTAAGTCTGATTGGTTAGATTCTGAGGTCTGTCCAGGCAGCAGTGTTGGGATACCCTCCTGGCAGATTCAGTGATGATTTTGTTGTTGCTAAGAGGCCAGACTGGACAACAACCTAAACTGAGTTTGTGACACACTGTATTCTGCTTTGTCTCACTATGGACATCAAAACCAGAATTTACAATTTGTCAGAGGCTGGTGGGCCGGCCTGGGTGGCTGTACCCTTTCAGCTCCAGATGATAGAGCTCGACTCGGGAACAGCTCCTGTCTAGGGTCAGCCAGCTGTGCTGGCTATACACTAGGAGCTCACCTGGGACTGTGCAACACAGCATGGCATCCTTACAGCAGGGCATCTGGGTTCCAAGGCAGCTCAAGCTCTCTGTCTCCCGGGCCCCAGTCCAGACCCTGGCACACCTCATTCCCAATGGGCTCTGGTGATCACAGCTGTCACGGAGCCACCTGGACTTGAAGGAAGAGGAAGTGTCTGAGAACTCGTGGGCACTCCCCTTGTGTAACGAGTGATTCCTCCTGTGGCTTTCCCACAGCCCTGACTGCCGCCGCAGGAAGAGGGAAGCTGGAGGTCTGTGAGCTGCTGCTGGAGCAGGGAGCCGCGGTGTCACGGACCAACAGGAGAGGGGTCCCTCCTCTGTTTTGTGCAGCCCGCCAGGGCCATTGGCAGGTAACAGTGGACCCCAGGTTCATGAGAAGCAGCGCCTGGAGTGGAGGTTACTGTGGAGGTCACCTTTGGCCCCAGTCCTGTTCCCCTTCCTTGGTGTCTGCCTGTGCTTTAGGACCATTTGACAGGAAAGCAATCAGCCACACAGGCCGGGGAGCAAGACTGCAGGCAGAGCCACACAGATGCCCCTTAACTTCAGAGGGATGGATAGGGGTTGAGAGGTTTGCTACCACACATCTGTTATGTTACTTTATAGCCTAATGGTCCCCAGGGTATTTGAAAAAGAGCAGTTCAAGGATGCTGTCTCTTTCATAGCTGTCTTTAATTCAAGGGAGCCAGGGATCCTAGGAGTTGCAGCATTCCTTCATTTGGGAAATAGTGACCACATACCCCATACCTGCTACCAGATTTACATTCACACAATGCCAAATAAAGGAATATCATTATGTCCACTATAGGAAAAATGTCCTCTGGCTTTCACTAATGTGGGAGACTAGATCCAGGAACCCTACAAATACCAAACTCTGAATATTCAACTTCCTTATACAAAATGATGTAACATCTGCATATAGCCCACCTACATCCTCCCACGTACTTTAAATCATTCTTACATATCTATAATGCCTGAGATAGATAGATAGATAGATAGATAGATAGATAGATAGATAGATAGATAGATAGATAGATAGATAGATAGATAGAGATATAAAATAGTCATTCTGTTGTTCAGGGAATAATGAAGAGTGAGATTATTTGTATGTGTTTAGTACTAATGCTTTTTTTTTTTTTTGCATTTTCAGTACACTGTTGGTTGAATTCACTAATGTGAGACCCATGGGTACAGAGGGCTGGTTATTCTTCACCTCAATACGAGCTGAGGGCCCAAATATCCTTACTATTCCTGCCTGATATGTGGGGGCTTTTTTGTAGTAATGAACTGGGTTGTCAAAGAATATATATTCTGGAAAAGGTTCTGTGGGAAGGAATACAGTAAAAAGCTTGGATGGGTCCCACGTCTCACAGCTTATAGTGCGTTTGAAAAGCAAGGGGTCATTTATCTACTTTTCAAGCCTGCAAAACCTGTGTGTAGAGAATGTGGCTTAAAAGGCAGAAGGAAGACTAATGCTTAATGCATCTCCCAGATTGTGAGATTGCTGTTGGAACGTGGCTGTGGCGTGAACCTGAGTGACAAGCAGGGCCGGACGCCGCTCATGGTGGCTGCCTGTGAAGGGCACTTGAGTACTGTGGAATTCCTCCTTTCTAAAGGTAGGTTTTTCTCTAACAGATGCTCTCTGTTTTTTTCTGCTTCCAATTTTGTCTGTTACGGAACATGTGCTTTTGTTAAAGGAACTTGTTTTCCTTTCTTTTTCTTTTGGACAGTACTAGGCTTTGAAGTAAGGACCTCCTGCTTGCTGTTCAGATGCTCTCTCACTTGAGTTACTTCACTAGCTACTTTTGCATTGGTTGTTTTTCAAACTAGGGTTTCAGTGGAGCCTAAGCTCTTCTATTTTTTTTTTCTTTTTCTGGCCTGTGCTCTTCTCATGCCCTGAAATCCCCTGATCTCTGTCTCTCAAGTAACTAGAAAGATAGGCTTGATCCACTTTGCCTGACTGTGAAAGGGCTTTTCTAACACACGTAAAGACAGGAGGAAGCGCAGCTCCTGTGCCCATTGCTCTGCTTCAGTGATGGCCTTGTCACCATCAGCTTCAAACTCTGTGCTGGACAGGCCTGCTCCTGAATCTGATGCCCATGCAGGCAGGAGCGTTGAGCTGTGGACGCCTCAGCAACCAGGCTTGAATCTTACAGGACTCGAGTTCTGGGTGTGGACTTTGCTTTCAGGTGCCGCCCTCTCTTCTCTGGACAAAGAGGGCCTGTCAGCATTGAGCTGGGCTTGTCTGAAAGGTCACAAGACAGTGGTCCAGTATCTGATTGAAGAAGGAGCTGAGATAGACCAGACAGACAAGAATGGGCGCACTCCCTTGGACCTGGCCGCTTTCTATGGCGATGCGGAGACAGTGAGTACCCAAAGATGGTCACTTGCTTCTACCTGAAAGCTGCCATGAGCCACTGGTGGAAGAGGTGCCACCGAGTTGTTAAGAATCCTCAGAGACCAGCTGTGCCTGAGTGTAGTACACTGTGCTGTGGTATAGTGGGTCTAGGGAGGAGAATAGTTCAACTCCTAATTCTGTGGCATGTAATCCATTCCAGGACTACAGTCAAGATTCCAGTGTATTGTTAAAAACTTAGAAATACCTGCTTACAAACCTTAGACATAGCCATGAATGTGTATGCCTCGTTCACATGTAGTTGTATCCTTTGTGCAGACAATTCTTACTTCTACACATGAGAGATTACTAGTTAAATGATAAGCTACTTTATCTTTATTGCCTCATATTTTTACTTATTTATTTTGGTAGTACTAAGGTTTGAACTCAGAGCCTTACACTTGTTAGTAAGGTGCACTACCACTTGATGCATGGGCCCAGCCATTCACTTTTTTTTTTGGGGGGGGGGGTTCCGGTCATGGGGCCTGAACTCTGGGCCTGGGCGCTGTCCATCAGCTTTTCAGCTTAAGGCTAACTACCACTTGAGCCACAGCGCCACTTCCGGCTTTTTTCTTTTTGCTTATATGGTGCTGAGGAATCAAACCCAGGGCCTCAGGCATGCAAGGCAAGCGCTCTGAGCCACCTTCCCAGCCCTCACTCCTATTTTTAAGTGACCAAAAATGTTATACATCACAATGTGGATGCTTTAGAACATGTGTTCATAGGAGACTAATCAAATCAGGCTAATCTATTGCTTTGGTTATTTATTATTTCTTTGGGTGAGAACATTTAGATTCCTCTCTTTTAGCTATTTTGAAACAGTACATTATTTTTTTTAGGAGTTTGATGGCTTTATAATTTACTCCAAAGACACAGAATCATTCAAAGACAAATGTAACAAACACATTGAACCTCCACCTGGTTCTGACAATGCTAATAGCTTGCAACATTTGCATTAGGTGGATTTAAAAAAGAACTTAAAGAAAATTCAGTTGAAGACTCGGTAGAAGTCCTTCTGTAAGCTTCCTGGACTGTGTTTTCCTCCTTTCAGAGGTGATTGCCACCACTTGGCAGCACATATGAAACAGTCCATTATTATAGTTACTATGTTACACAATAGATCCTCAGAACTTAACCCCTGCCCTCTGAACTTTGACCCTTGACCATTCCATCCACCCCTTCCCCACCCCCTACCCCTAACTCTGGTAACCAGCGCTCTACTTCTTAGACTTGTTTAAATTCCCCATATAAGTGAGATCATATGTTATTTGTCTTGCTGTGTCTGGTGTAGTTAGCATCATGTCCTCCAGTTGTTATCTAAATTGTCCTAAATCACAGGATTTCCTGCTTTTTAAAGGCTTAATTTTATTCCATTGTGGATATTTACTGATTTGTTTCTAACACAGTGGCATGGCCTAAAAACATTTAAAAAATCTCTGGGTGCTTACTTCTTTGTTCATCTTGGTGATGTCAGGATATATAACCTTAAACTAGGAGCTGCATGATGTCTTTTGGGGAAGAAACATGTCTTTGTCAGGCTGCACATCCGAGACCCCCGGGCTGACAGAGGAGCAGTCATACTTGTGTTTTCATAGTTCAGTGTCTCAAGTGAGGATGAGCTGGCAAGAAGGGCACCTGATACTGGCAGCTGTGGACTGGGGCAGTGAGGGTACATTACTCAGTAGCAGAGCCTTGGCTGGCAGACGTGTGAGGGTTCAGTCTCATCAAAAGAGGAGCAAGAAAGTAATCCTCGCTACTCAGGAGACAGATCTTAGGATCACAGTTTGAAGCTAATCTGAGCAGGAAAGTCTGTGGACTCTTACCTCCACTAACCCACTGGAAAGGCCAAAAGTAGAGCTGTGATTCAAGTGGTAGACCACTAGCCTTGAGCAAAAGAAGCTCAGGGACATCACCTAGGCCCTGAGGTGAAGCCGTAGGACCATCACCAAAAAAGGAGGTGGGGGAGAGAGATATTAAGAGTTCTTGGATAATGATCTCCTTTACCTTATAAACTATTCTTCTCAATTTTAAAAAATTGGACACATCTCACATATCTATACAATTTTTAGCAACCTTACCAAATTCTGTATTTTATCAACATCAGGGAAGAATTTCACATTGTGATGGAATTTTTAAAAGTTCGTTGTAGGAAAAAAGCCCCATCATGTATCTCACCATCTCAACCATTTCTAAGTATTCAGTGTTGTTAAATATATTCATGTTACCACAAAGTCAGTGTCCAAACTGTTTTTATCTTACAAAACTAAACTTCTGTTAAATACTCCCCTTTCCCAATTCCCCTCACCCCGTTCCTAACCTGTGGCTACTCATTTTTTCTGTCTCTTGTGATTTTTACGACTGTGAGTAACTCACATAAGTGGAATCAGTGGCGGCAGGCTTCACTTGGCTTACTGTCCTCAGCTCCTCTGTGATTCATCATGTCAGTAGTTCCTTTCTTTTTAAGGTTCAGTAATATCTATGTGTGGATACAACTCCTCTGGTATCATTTAGTAGTTGGGAAACTGATAGGAAGTATGTTCTGTCAGATCTAAGCCATAGACTTCTTTTCCAGTAACTAGAGGAACTTAACCCAAGTGTTTTTTTCCCTCGTATTGTTGCCATTTAGTCCACATGACAGCTGTTTTTAAAATCACGTCAGATCTTTACCCTAGCCTCAAATTTGTCATCTTTACAGTGCCAGTATTTGTCAGGTCTCTGTCTTGGGCTTAAAGTGACGTCTATCAGGCCCATCTGGTCCCACGCTGCTCCTCTCTGCAGCTTGTCAGCTGGGCTGTGTGGATCTGTGTGTTTCTTTGGTTTCTGTTGTTAAAGCCTGTCAGCATTAGAGCTCATCGCAGAAGCCTTCCTGCTAATTAACTGTAGGTCAGGTGACTGTGTACTGCATACTGTCTATGGGAAGTAGGGTCAGACGGACAGATCAGGCCCCTGTGTCCACCTGTCTGTGTGCAACATGCTTGCTGCTCACTGACAGCAAGCCCTCTGTCAACAGAGAGGGCTTAGCTCCTCTTTCTGAGTTGTGTGTAGGGTTCATTTCTATTCCAGGATCCTTAATGGGCAGAAGGATCTAAAATGGGGAGCACAACCAAGATCCCCAGGCCCAAGTCAGAAAGCAGATTCAGGCACTGGCCACATGCCGCTCTGCCACACGCCGCTCCTCACGCCTCTTTTCTCTTCACTGCTACAGGTGCTGTACCTAGTGGACAAGGGAGCCGTAATTGAGCATGTGGACCACAGTGGAATGCGCCCCCTGGACAGAGCCATTGGTTGTCGAAACACTTCTGTAGTAGTCACACTCCTCAGAAAAGGAGCCAAATTAGGTCAGTGAACCCCACTTCTTTGGCAGGGTGAGAGGGTTGGCTTCGGAGGAGAGTATCTGTTCTAGGGCAAGAAAGAGACAATATTTACAGAGAACATTCTTCCTCGCCCCTCGTTCCCTCCAGTACCATTGTCTCACATCTCATTTAATTACAATCATCCAAAACGTTGAGACAGCTTACACCACGGGTGCCAGCACGGTGGAGAGCAGAGGCTATCGTGGAGAAGTAGAGTCTGCACGCGAGTTTGGGATGCCTCCACAAGGCATCAGACTCAGACCTAGTATTACACAGGCAGAGCATCTGTGCCCTGGAGAGTTCCCGTGTGGTTCTGGGGAAGAGCAAGGCTGGGGTCCTCTGCCGTGGAACTGAGAGGAAAGAGGTGCTTTGGGGGCAGGATTGCTTGAGGATAGAGAAGAGTGGCCTAAACAGGGAGCACTTCTCCATACAACTTACCAGAGTCACACACCATTCAGCGTGTGTGGAGAAAGGAGCAACTGGAATATCCCTGAACTGGCGTGTTATACTGGATCTGTAAGCTCTGCACAGTTCTGGGCAGGGTCTTCAGGAAGTAGGGGCCATAGTATTGGTCAGTATAGAGTTAACAGTATCAGAAACTGGCCTAAGCAGTTTGCCATTTTCACTTGATCCTTCCCACATCCCTGTAAGCGAACAATGGTGTTGCCATTGTGTCACATGGGAAAACCAAGGCCCAGGGAACTGGCTGACCTCCCCCAGGTCATAAAAAGTGCCAGAGCCACGTGTGGCTTGGCCCCAGACCGCCTGAGCCTGTGCTCCTCACACCCTGCCTATGTAGGCCAGGAGAGAAGCTGAGCAGGGACAGAGCAAGGGAGCCATGTTGGGATCACTTAGACAATCAAGGCAGAGCTTGTGGGGGTTTGGGCACTCCACACTTGAGCCCGATGGTGCTCGGGGAGCTGAGAACAGTCTTCCCAGACCAGGTTTCATTTTCTTCCAGATCCCCTGGGAGGGGAGACATGGAATGGGGTCCCTTGGTTGTCTCTTAGTTTTTTCAACCGAACAAAAAGAACAGCTGTTCCCGGCAACCTTCCTCAGCTGGGGTTGGTTCTGCATCAAGTAGGTTGGAGGCTAATGCAGTTCACGGGTGTCCTGCTCCCTTCCACCTCCATGTTGTTCTCTGGAAACCCGAGACACATTGGCAGCTGGACCCTTGCTTGTCTGTGTCATGCAGCTGGGGACCCACACACTGAAATGCTCTCCCTTGGGGCCCTGGAAACACCTCTGAAAACATGTTTGTTTTGCAGGAAATGCTGCTTGGGCGATGGCCACTTCCAAACCTGATATTTTGATTATACTTTTACAGAAATTAATGGAGGAAGGAAATGTGATGTACAAAGTAAGTGATGTGGCGCTTTTGGTGCGGTTGCAGCCGACTCCCAGTTTTCCTTTTAGTGTGGTCTTTGATGGCTGTAGCTGTGCATGTCACATAGCACTAATGGAAGTTCCAAAAGATGCCAAATAACCTGGGTCACGCCCAGCGCTCTACCTCATGATAGCAGAACCTGTGTCTACAATTCTGTGTCTACAAAGCAGTGTTTCTAGCACTCCAGGCTGTGGCATGAAGGGAAGTCACCTCTAGGTCAGCTGCTCCTATTTGCTTAGAGCTCAGAGCACAACACTGAGCATGATCCTCAGACACATGCTTACCCAGAGGCAGTAGAAAAGAGCTTCTTGAAAAAAAAGAGCTATTCAGTCCCCTGAGCCTTCATACTCTTTTTTTTAAAGTAAGTTTTTTTTATTGTAAAACAGAGGGGTTACAGTTACATGAGCAAGGTAATGAGTACATTTCCTATCAAGCATTGTTGCCTCCTCCTTTGTTTTTCCCCCTTCCCATCCCTTCCCTCCCCCCCTCTCCAACTATACACCTATCTCTCCCCTTCCTCCTCCTCCCCTTCCCCCCCTTCCTCCACCCCCCCTTCCCCCCCTCCCCCCCCCCCCCGCCTAAATGGTAAAGTTTTTTTTTTGACATAGCATCTTGTACATCTCATTGTTGTAATGGGTCCACCTGTATCCCTATTTAAACAATTTGTTTTTTCCCTTCCCCTCCCCAAATTATAGCAACATCAAATACAGTGAAAACAGGGGTTATGCCGTGGGGGAGGGACATACAAAGCAACAATTTTTGGATTTTTAAAAACCTAGAGATTACTGAGGAGACAATTTCTTTCTCCTTTTGTTTTGGAAATAGAAATAAGACTTCCAGATTGATAAACCTGACTTTAATTTTTCCAAAATGAGACATAAGCTTAGATCAGAGATCAGCAAATTTTCTGAAAAAAAGTGCCAGATAGTGTTTTAGGCTTTACAGATTCAGTGATCTTGCACAACTATTCAGATCTTCTCTGGTGGTACCAAAGCATCCATGAGTAATGCATAAACGAAGGAACAGGGCTGTGTTCCAATACAACTATAAACTTAGGTGGTGCCCAAATTAGGCCTATGAGCTGTGATAGGCCAAACCTAGGTTTAGATAGACGTATAGGCCATTTATTACAATATTCTTTCCAGATCTGCTCTTAAGATAGAACTAAGAGATGGGGGGGCTATTTAATCACTTTTACTACTGTATTTGTTGCTGTATTGTTGCTGTTGCTTTAATAGTAACAAATAGGCATATAGCATGATCCAGCAGGGTTCCTAGCTTGCAGTGTTTGAAACTGAGTGTAGAGTATGTATTCTTGTGGCTTTGAAGTGGCTTTAATATGGATTTTGGTAGGCAATTATGTCAGAAATAGCAGGCCATTTTCAGCAGGCTTGCATACCTGCTGTGCAGTTGGACGGACTGAGCAAATGGATTTCTTTAGCCTTGAAAATGATGTGGTGCTGTCTTGATTTTTAATGGCTGTGCTTCAGTTCCTCAAATTATAATTCTGTAACAATCTTTAGGTTTATCCACAAGACTCTGCTTGTCTTGGAAACTATCATTTTTTCATATTTCTGTTGCAGTTGGCATTAAAACATCTTTAGATGAGATTGCTCTTGAAATAATTTAAAAATATATAACTGAGAAGATAAGCTGGCGCATTAAGATAGATAGTTAGCAATTTGGCGATTTACAAACACTTCCTTGTAAAGCTGTCCTCTTCCTTACGGTGTGACCAACCAACATGTCACAGGTGTACATAGCACAGGGAGGCTCAAGTACATTAAGACAGGGTAGTGACCGAGTTTGGACACTTCCTGAATCCTTGGATACACTGTGATGATTCTGCAAGGCATCTTTGAGGGGTGGGGGCTTTTTCACCTGTGCTTTTTGACTCCTAGAAAGGAAAGATGAAAGAGGCAGCCCAGCGGTACCAGTATGCATTGAGGAAGTTTCCTCGAGAAGGAGTCGGGGAGGACATGAGACCATTCAATGAACTGAGAGTTTCCCTCTATCTCAATTTGTCTCGATGCCGAAGAAAAACAAATGTAAGCTGGGCCCCATGATCTCCACCTAGTACTTTATCTGTGGGCCTGTGACAGTGGTGTAAAAGCCAGCTCCTGACACAGTCTGTGTGACTGAGGCACACAGCATGTGAAGCTGGCCTGTGGGGAGCTCCTGGTCTCCAGGGACCTCCTGAAGGTCAAGGTGACTACTCACCCCCTGGGTGTTGGTGGGATATGCCTGGGTCTAGTTTCCTCTGCTTTTTAGTAATAAGATGCAAATGCCAAACTGTGCCTGTGACTTCCAAGCAGTGAGAGTGCCAACCATGTCACCAGTTCAACAGCTGCTTCCCCCAAGAGTTGAAAAGTCACAGGAATGTGCTATAACCACCTGCCTCATGTTCTTTAGATTAGCTAAGTGGGCCTGCCTGTGAGTAGTTTATTTGTAACTAGTGATGGTTAACTCGTGTTACTTTGTCACTGCCAGATATTTGGGTACTTTTCTCTATTTTTTTTAAAGTGCATCTACCCAGTCTGAACTTCCTGCTTCCATGGGCACAGAGCCTGCCTGCCTTCTTGCTGGAGCAGATGGGGAGATGGCGGACATTCGTACCACCACAAGTCCTTCCAGCCGTCTCCCCTGCAGGCTCCCACCCTTTCATCTCGCTGCTTCCAGTACCCTTCTCTCTCTAGTTGTCAGTCACTGTTTCTCTTCTGCATTCTTAAGAGTCATCAGTCAGGCGTCAGTGGCTCATGCCTATAATCCTAACTACTCAGGAGGGTGAGATCTGAGGATCTAGCCCAGGCAGAGAAGTCTATAAGACTTATCTCCGAATTAATCACAGAAAAAGCTAGAAATGGTGCTGTGTGGCTCAAGTGATAGAGTATTAGCCTTGAGTAAAAAGTTGCTCTAGGACAGCTGCCTTCTCTCCTTAGATCCCAATGCACTGCTGCCCTTTAGAGCAACAGCAAGGAAGCACTGGCTGTGCTTGTTTCTATGATGCCTCTGACTCGTGTGTTTAACTCTTTATACCAGGACTTTGGCATGGCAGAAGAATTTGCATCAAAGGCTCTGGAACTGAAACCCAAGTCGTATGAAGCTTTTTATGCAAGAGCAAGAGCAAAGAGAAATAGCAGGTACTGTCTGGGATCACCCACCTGACCAGATGAGCTTTGCTTGCTGGGATAAAACTTGCTAATTGAGTTTGAGAAAGTTTTGTTTCATCAAGGTTAATCAGATGCCTCTCGTCCCGCTTTTAATGCTAAGTATCTTCTAAGAGGCTTGTGGTGGGTGTTGTTAACAAGCCTTTTATTGTCTCCGTGGGTGTTGTTTCCCCCTTTCCCCTGGCTAGAGTTCCTAGTCCTGCCAGCCCCATGGCTCAGGATGGGGGCAGTGTCTGACTTCTGAATTAGAGGTAAGTGTGATGAGAGCTGGTAAATAGAACATTAACATGATCGTGTCATCCACTGACGTATGCCTACCTCATTCCCAGTCCTCCCAGGGGGAGGCAGAATTTATAGAGATAGAAAAGGACCCTGGAATGACACAGATCTGGGCTAGAATACAGCACTGCCATTAGCCAATCAACTGGGCCAAACAGGGACCAGGGACCTCACTCGGCTATCTTCTTTCTTCTGTGCAGTTTGCTTGTTTGTGGATTGTAAATACACCTTATGTTTTCATACAAAGGCAATTTGTGGCAGCTCTGGCTGACTTGCAGGAGGCTGTGAAACTCTGTCCCACCAACCAGGAAATCAAGAGGCTGCTGGCCCGCGTGGAAGAGGAATGCAAGCAACTCCAGAAGAGCCAGCAGCAAAAACAGCAGTGCCCACCACCAGCGCCACCCAATGATTCCGATCATGAAGAGGACACCCCAACTTCTGAGCTAAATGACCATTTCCACCTCGAGGAGGCTGACGAGGAAGAAACTTCTCCACAGGAAGAATCCATTTCCCCTCCTCCCAGGTCCCAGCCACCCTCATCTGTCCCCTCCCCGTACATTCGAAACATCCAGGAAGGGTTACAGTCCAAAGGTAGGCCGGTATCACCACAGAGCAGGGCAGGAACCAGCAAGGCCTCGAGGGAAACTGTGGCCCAGCCGGGCTTGGTTATGCAGCCCACCAAACAGGCACAGATAGTGAAGACCAACCAACATCTGGGTTCAGGGCAGTGTGCTGTGAGAAGTAATAGCACAAAAATGCAAGTCTCTTCGCAGCATCCCCCCCCAAGTCCCATGCCAGGTAGGATTCCCGCAGCTGCTGCTGGAGGCAGAAGCCAACATGTAGAGGGAGTGGGGCCCTTTGCCATGGGAGCCGGCTGTGGACACTTTGGGGATCGGCTGGGCCCCAGCCAGAATGTCCAGCTGCAGCGCAGTGAGAGTGGGACTGCATACCCGTTACCAAGCAAGGTCAAAGCTGCAGAGAGGCTCCTGTCTCACGCCTCTGTAGCTGGCGACGTAGCCCCGCCAAGCCAGGGTGGACCAGGTAGTGGCGGTGATATGAGACACCCTGCTTCCCTTGCCAGCTCAGGCTCTTCTGGTTCTCCGTCGAGCAGCATAAAGATGTCAAGTTCCACCAGTAGTCTGACTTCTAGCAGTAGTTTTTCAGATGGCTTCAAGGTCCAGGGACCAGATACTCGACTTAAAGACAAAACTATAAACCAGGTGCAGAGTGGAACTGCCGAGCACAGGCCACGCAATACTCCATTCATGGGAATCATGGACAAGACTGCAAGGTTCCAGCAGCAGAGCAATCCTCCAAACCGCACCTGGCACTGCCAGGTGGCAGAGGGGCTACTGACAAACACAGCTGCTGCAGCTGGCCTGCAGCCTTCTAACTCTGAGAAGCCCTCTCTCAAGCCAGGATATTCCCACCAAGCCAAGCCCTCTTCTGTTTCTACCCTGGGTGGAAGTGTTCACAACGGGGCGCCGGTGAAGGAACTAGAAGAAAACAAGTGCCAAATCCCAGTCCATTGCCCAGACATCAGGATAAGTAAGAGTGTTTCTCATCTGTACCAGGAAAGCATCCCCAAGCAGCCACCTCACAGCACTAATGAAGCCCACAGAAGTCACCTCACTTCAGCGAAACCAAAGCGCTCATTCATAGAGTCAAATGTGTGAGCCTTAAGAGACGCAGTCTAAAATTGGAAAAGCCTGTTGGGCCCTGGTGGTAAATACTACCAGAACTTTTTTTTCATCATAAGAAATTTTAGCCATATTTTTCCATCCTCCAGGGTGGATCTGATGCCATTGACATATTAAAAATGTAAGAAAACAGTTCTTTTCTAAGCAGCTAGAAGTCACCATAAATAAGAATGCTAAACAGAGCTGAAAACTAATTACTCATACATACATATATATATATATATATATATATATATATATCTCAAAATAAAAATTTAAGACAGCCAAGGCATTAACTCTGCTTTTCTATTACAAAATCACTTGATTTTTCTCCTAGTCATTGCTATGTTGTAAGATTAGTATTTATCTAAAGGAAAACATCCATTGTTAAAAGAGCAATAGATTTTGACTCCACATAATGCCCAAATTATTCTGGAAAGGTAGAGTTTTTTTTTTAAGTTACAGTTCAAACTCATTCAAACCCCAGTGTGTTTGTGTATGTTTATGAGAGAGAGAGAGCTAAGTGATTTTTTTTTAGAAAATGAAACTATCATATAGTTTTCTGTTGTTCTTTAAATAAAAAATAAGAGTATCAAAGAATTATTTCCTTTATTGCAGTTCCTTTAGAGGGGATTGAAATATAATTTCACTTTTATGGCTCTTTTTTATAGGACCTTTATAGGAAGTATGTTTATGCTTCAAGGTATTTTTAATATGTGGAAGCAGGCTAAATAAGCTATTTGCAATCTTGATTAGTAGTCAAGTCAGACTTGGCTAAAATATACTGAGAATAGCATTCTTAGTGGCACCTAAAAACTAGCTATCAATGTGTTCCAGAACTGTTTTTAACATTGGGTACTTTCCAAAATCCAAGTGGGATACTTAAGTATGTTTGGTTGTTGCTTTTATTTTGGTTACTAAAGGTATGGTTGATGCTTGTTTTGGTTACTTAAGGTATGGTTGGTTGTTGCTTCTCTCTTGTTATACAATCATTACTTCATAGTCACATTGTATATACTAGTTAGCCCAGTTTTATTCAGATTTGTAAATACAACTATTTGAAAGTAGCTAATCTGTAAACAAAAACAAACCACACACCCCCAGTCATATTTGCATGTTCTTTGTTAGGCTTCATTCATGCTGGTTGTTGCACTGAATATGTTACTATGGCATGTTAACAGTATACCAGTAACGGCACTTTATCTCATTTATATGAACACCTGTGAGGTGCTACTTAAGTCCAAGCTGATGTATTATTCATTTGTAAAGATAAGGTACAGGAATGAGCCTTGGCTTAAAGGTATTTTTATATGAAAATGGTGTGTTGTTGGAGGATGTTAAAATGCTAGTTTGAAAGACATGGGAATGGACTTGTTTTATATGTCAAGATGTGAAATTTATTTTCTAGAATTGGGGAGAAGGAAGTTCTATATTTGCAGAATGTTCTTAAATGAATAGTTACAAAGTTCTTGTGAAGATCATTACAGTTTTGTACGAATGGGAACCTTCTGGTATCATTCTTCAATGTTCTTGAGTGTATACAGTGTACTTTGTACAAACAGCTTTATCATTTTTTATAGGCTTTCTGTGAGTTCTGCTATAACTACTATGGCTTATTTATTTTCTTTAATATTGTGGAAGTCTGACTCTTTCATTAGTTTTGTTTCTGCACAACTACTGTACTTTTCCATAGGAATAAAGACTATTAATAGAATTGGGTTGCATTCACTGATTCAATGGATAAGGAGAGAATATCTGATGAAACCTATCTGCCTCGGTGTAATCTTGGTTACCTTAAAAAAAAAAAAACAGAAAAAAAGTACTTTTACCAAATGCACATTTAATTTCACTTACTTTCAGAGTAAGTTTGGCAACTTCTACAAATTCCAAAATGCCCTATGGTCACAAGTCTTTTTTACCTAAAATATAGGACAAAAACGTGAAGGAAAGCAATCTGCTTTGTCTGTTTTAATGACAATGGAGCACCTTCAATACAGCAGCTTTCAAAACCTTTTGGCAAAAACAGTCACATTTTCACAATACCGTTATTTTGGTTGAGCCTAATTTATCTTTTATCTTCACTTTAAAATGGGTATTTCTCTTTATGCTCACATTTTCAGGTCCAATGCAGTGTGTTAATATTGCTGTGTCTTGATAAAAATCCTAACTTGCAATCTTAAGCCTGATAGTACTTTACATTGTCTCATTACTGCTATTGCTAGAAGCTTAAGGAAAGTATTTTCAGTTCTTTAAATTTTGATATTTAAAGTTTAAAATTGAAAGAAAATAGGGTAGGAGGGGAAATACTGATAATACAAAATTCTTGTCCTGCATTTTCTGTAAAGCAGCCAGTATAGTGAGATCAATAAAATATTATCTTCATTGTTGATAGGACATTTTCTCAGGTACTGAGGGAAGAAATGAACTCTTGAGAAGGTCACATCAGGCAGCACTGGGCAGTGCTTCTAATGATCCTGACCAGTGCTGGGACTTAGGGCCTATGTTTTGACCCTTTCTATAGATGGCCTCAGGCTTGGTTTTTGTCTACATGTTTGGAAGATGGGGTTGTTTGGCTTTGATTTGTGTGTTTGTATAAAACAGGTGTTTAAATTTGGAAAATTACTCCTTTACAAGAAACTATAGAAAGCGAAATGTTTGGGTTGTTTTGTTTTCCCCTCATCATGGGGCTTGAACTCAGGGCCTGGGTGCTGTCTCTGAGCTATTTTGCCCAAGCCTAGTGCTCTACTACTTTGAGCCACAGCACCAGTTGTAGTTTTTGAGTGGTTAATTGGAGATGAGTCTCACAGGGACTTTTCTACCCAGGCTGGCTTCAAATCTTGATCCTCAGATCTCAACTTCCTGAGTAGCTAGGATTACAGGCGTGAGTCACCACAGCCGGGTTAAAAATGCCTTTTTTGAAAAAACACGTCTGCAAAACCTACTTTAGAATTAATTTTTAACACTGATTTTCATTGATCCTTTGGAATATGTCTGTTACTTATCGAAGCAAAATGATATTGTGCTAGCTAGTGGTGGTCTATTAAAAAAAAAACTTCCCTGAATGTTAGAATACTTGCTTTACAGAATACACTTGTCAAAGGACACCTATTTCCAACCTTTTTCCTTTTTTTTTTTTTGTCTACAATAATGAGAGAAGTTTTTGTAATGTGCAAACAAGAATTATTAACCTCTCTATCAAAACAGTATGAGGATTCTAGTTAGGATGAAGGCAACAGAGCCATTAGGTTACAGATCTTACAAAGCAGTATGATGGATCCTGGGACATTTTTGTAGTAGGCAAGTTTACTACTTTCCTGTGACCATCTGCTATGTTAGCTATAAATTTATGAAATACATTGCTTTCCCCAGTCTTTTGAATTTGAATATTCTTGAAAATTCCAGGAAGTTTTGGGCTCATTGTGCAGAGGTAAGCATCCTGGTCCCTGCCTGCACTTGTGCTGTTGTTCCAACAAGCCTCCCATTTGAGCAAATCAGCCTGTATCAGGTATGTGAGAAGTCACAACAGCTTTCCTTTCTGAACTTGAACTTCTGAGTGGATGTTAGTCAGGGTGATAGGTGATCTATTAAATATCAGGCTATTGTATACTAATGAGAACTTCTAAGAATTCTAACAATTCTACCACAAAGTCTATCTGGTGTTTACCTATCTAGTATCTGGGTTTGATCAAAAGAGAAAAACTCTTCACTATATTGCAAACTTAGAATCCATCAAAATTGCATATTTAATATATTTGAATAAATGAAAGTATAAACTCAAAAGTATCTAGAGGAGTCCACTCTTGTTATACCAAGAAACCACCTATACCCAGCAAGAAAAAAAAATTGAGAATTACAATTTAAAACCACAGTGAAATTTTATTTCTACATAGTCTTTTTCACAGGTACAAAAAGATATATACTCTATAGTAAAAAGGATAAAATTAGTGTAATTCAGTCCATTTGTTTAAAGAATGTAAAGTGACAATTTTTATGTGACTAGTTTTAATTTGCTTACCTTTTTCCTTCTGTTTTGATATTCCATATTTAGGATGCAAAGGCATCCTAACTGGAATCCTCACACTATTTTTGTAGAGAGGTTAATTTGATTTTAATCCATGTTTACCTTTAAATCATTCAAGCAAGATCACTAATTTTTGGTTGTTGCAATACTAGGGTTTGAACTCAGGACCTTGTGTTTGCTAGCAAGCTATATAATAGCTGAGCCATGCCCCAGCCCTTTTGTAGTTGGTCTTTCAAATAGGTTCTTGCGTCAACTTTCCTCAGGCTGGCCTTGAGTAAGGCAATCAGGCGGAGGTGGTCCTTCTACCTCTGCCTCCCAAGAAGCTGGGGGTTACACTACACCACCACGCCCAGCCCAACAACTTTATTTTTGATTTGTCTCTAGCCATCGGTTGATGGCCATTTTCAGAGTTCTGTTTGGTGTAAGTACCACTGAAGTAAGGACAAGATTTGTCATGGGACTTGTACGTTTCTTTTTGCTGATCCAATTTTCTATTGCTTCTTTTTCATATGAATAGCCATCTAAAAGTCAAACATATAAAAATGAGATGTCAGAAAGGCAAGTTACCAAAATGAGTCTAAAGATTATATCAAGGCTCCTATTGTGACTTAAGTGGTATTCTTACCATGCTTATACCATTCCTAAATATCCCTGCCACAAACAATCCTCCCATCATTGCTGTTAAGACTAGATAGTGCTTTGTGAAGCTTATCTGATCCTTTTGAACAGTACATCTGAAAACAGGACCTTGTCAAAAATTCAGACATAGAGGTAGAAAAGAAAGCAAAACAGCTAGTAGTAAAGATAAATGTGTTCAAAGATGAGGGAAAGAGTCATAGGAATAATTTAGTGAAACTTCCTAGAATATTAAAGTCAGGGAAATAGCTATGTATTATAGAACTAATCCATCAAGGACTTGACAGTAGAGGGAAGTTGGGAGCCCTCCCCTTAAGAAAAATAATGCACTGATGTTTTAATTATGTTCTTGCAAAACTCAGTGATAAAGACTGGAATTTCTGAGCCAATTGTGATGCACACCTGCAGTCCTAGAACTGGGAGAAGTTGAGGCAGAAGTATGAATTAAAGGGAGAGGAGAGAAGACAGGAGTAAATTTCTGGGAAGGTGATTCAGTGGTAGAGTGCTTGCCTTGCATGCATGAGGTCCTGGGTTCGATTCCTCAGCACCACATAAGCAGAAAAAGCCAGAAGTGGCACTGTGGCTCAAGTGGCAGAGCACTAGCCTTGAACTGAAGAGCTGAGGGACAGTGCCCAGGCCCAGAGTTCAAGCCCCATGACTGACAGAAAAAAAAAGCTATACTAGTAAGGGCTTTTTCTTAGCCCAAAAGCTTGGTTCTCACTGTCTAACTTACAATGCCTAGAACTCTTTCAAAATAATGCTGAAGGGCTGGGAAGGTGGCTCAGTGGTAGAGTGCTTGTCTTGCATACGTAAGGC
Organism: Dipodomys ordii; assembly: GCF_000151885.1. NCBI lineage: Eukaryota > Metazoa > Chordata > Mammalia > Rodentia > Heteromyidae > Dipodomys > Dipodomys ordii. Next base: position 11,248,802 of record NW_012267221.1, read on the forward strand.
CTTGGGTTTGATTCCTCAGCACCACATAAGCAGAAAAATCTGGAAGTGCTGCTGTGGGTCAAGTGGTAGAGCGCTAGCCTTGAGCTGAAGAGTTCAGGGACAGTGTCTAAACCCAGAGTTCAAGCCCCACAACCTGTGCCTCCCCCGTGCCCCACCCACCCAGCCAAAAAAATGGTGAAATCCTTCAGAGAAATCTGGCTTTTAAGGGTACTTGTGGTTCTGTCATCAAGGTAAATATAGGATTCACCTAGGATTTAGCCACTGGTTCATGCTACTCAGGAGGCTGAGATCTGAGGATCACAGTTCGAAGCCAATCCGGACAGAAAAGTCTGTGAGAGGGCTGGGAAGGTGGATCAGTGGTAGAGCGCTTGCCTTGCATGCTCAAGGCCCTGGGTTCAATTCCTCAGCACTACATAAGCAGAAAGAAAAAAGCTGGAAGTGGTGCTGTGGCTCAAGTGGTAGAGCGTTAGCCTTGAGCTGAAGAGCTGAGGGACAGCGCCCAGGCCCAGAGTTCAGGTCCCATGACCGGACCCAAAAAAAAAAAGAAAGAAAAGTCTGGAGACTCTTATCTCCAATAAACTACTTAGAAAAAGCCAGAAGTAGCGCTGTGGCTGAAGTGATAGAGTGCTAGCCTTGAGAACAGAGAGGCTCAGGGACAGTACCTTGGAACTAAGTTCAGGCCCTAGAACTGGCAACACACACACACACACACACACACACACAGTGATTGTGGAATCTATAGGAACCCTGCCTATTTTTATTCCCATTAGCAATGTTTAAGAGAATGTCTTTTAGCTGGGCACCAATGGCTCACCCTATAATCCTAACTACTCAGAAGGCTGAGATATGAGGATTGTGGTTTGAAACCAACCAGGGCAAGTAAGTCTGAGACTCTTCTCTCCAATTAACCACCCAAAAAGCTGGTAGAGTATTAGCTCAAGTGGTAAAATGGCAAAAATTAAAAAGACATATCAAGTGTTGACTAGGAGATAGAGAAATTGAAATTTTCAGCTGGTAATTTAGAAAGTTTCTAAAGTTAAACATTCACTTATAGAACCCAGTAATTCCACTTAAATATTTCACAAGAGAAAATCAAATGTGTCCTGACATTTTGTTTATGGGCATAATAGCTACCAAGTGGAAAATACCTAATAGCCCATTATTGGGTTAAGGATGAATATAAATCTATTATGGCATATGATTAATATATTTATATAATATCTCATGCAATGGAACAGTACTCAGCAATTACTGACATAAATCAATATGAAAACAAAACCAAACACAAAAGAAGAAAATATCCATACCAATAATGTAAAATTTGGTACCTACTGGTTCCCAAAGGATCTTTTCTATGAAAAACAAAGGCATAATAAAAATCACAAAGTGGATATTCAGGCCTCTGAATAAAGAGAATCCTGACTACGTAAGTTCTCCTGTGTCCCTTTTCCTCAGATCCACATTTAATAAACTGTCATGTCTGAGTAAACTAATCAGTTTTTCTCTGTTGCAACTAGAGTCCTAATAGAAAATTTCATAGCCTGAAATAAAAACAGCTAACTTATTATAAGAAGGTACTGTTCTGGGTTTTTTTGTTTGTTGTTTTTGGTCGTGGGGCTTGAACTCTGGGCCTGTGTGCTGTCCCTCAGCTCTTCAGCTCAAGGCTAGTCCCACTTAAGCCACAGCACTACTTCCAGTTTTCTTTTTTTTTGGGGGGGGGGGTCCGGTCCTGGGGCCTGAACTCTGGGCCTGGGCACTGTCCCTCAGCTCTTCAGCTCAAGGCTAGCGCTCTACCACTTGAGCCACAGCGCCACTTCCGGCTTTTTTTCTTTTTACTTATGTGGTGCTGAGGAATTGAACCCAGGGCCTCATGCATACAAGGCAAGCGCTCTACCACTGAGCCACCTTCCCAGCCCCCCACTTACAGTTTTCTGATGGTTAATTGGAGATAATAGTTTCACAGACTACTTTCCTGCCTCAGATCTCAGCTTCCTGAGTAGCTAGGATCACAGGCATGAGCCATCAGAGCCCAGCAAACAGGTAGTTTAAGTACCTAATTTACATCAAGTCATTCTCAATCCCAGAAGGTAAGTACCACTATGCCAATTTTGCACACAAGGAAACCGAGGCACAGAGATGTTGTATAGCCTCCACAAGTAACGAAACAAATTCAAACAGTCTGGAGCTTCAGTATATGCACTGTTACGGCCTCCCATAGGTATATTTCATACTAAAGAATAAAAGCTAAACAAACTGAACATAAACTAAATGTTTATGGACAAGAAGTTACAGGAATCTGGAGCCATAGCTCAAGAGGTAGAATGCTTGCCACCCACCCAGCAAGTAAAAGACTCAAGTTCAAATCCTAATACTGCTAAAGAAAAAGAAGAAAACCATAAAAAGTATAAAAAGATGCTCAGATTCAGTATTACACGAAAGAGTAATACAAGAATAAATGAAATTATAATCAGAACTGAAAATAGGTAAAGTTATTTTCTAGAAAAATGTCAGTCAATAAAATTTATCAATTTGTTCCTTGTCTAAAATATTCTAATTGACTAGTTCAGCTTGTGGAGACTTAGCCTACAGAAGTGACCTTAACCTAAGTAATGGTAACAACAAAAACATGCATCAAAGTATCTGTGCAATAACATTTACAATACATATATATATATATATATATATATATATATATATAAACATGTATATATAAAGATTTGCAAACATACCTACTAGTAGGGAGTCAAACACACAATACAGGTACAAAGGTATTGCAAGTGAAAAATTATGTAAACTCAATATTCAAAAATGTTTATTGATTTTAGCTCCCCACAAATCATATAGAATGTGAATACACTGATAAATACATAAAGTATATATTAGGAATTAATGTGAACTATTAAAAACTTTATAAGCTTTAAATTCTTATTTCTGAAAGGCTGTTTAAAATCATTTTTTAAAAAAAGATATTGTAGAGCTCATTTTATCTTAAGTTTTAGCAAAGATTTTATTTTATTTTTTTTGGTCCCGTCGTGGGGCCTGAACTTTGGGCCTAGGCGCTGTCCCTCAGCTCTTCAGCTCAAGGCTAGCGCTCTACCACTTGAGCCACAGCGCCACTTTCGGCTTTTTTCTTTTTGCTTATGTGGTGCTGAGGAATTGAACCCAGGGCCTTGGGCATGCAAGGCAAGCACTCTACCACTGAGCCAACTTCCCAGCCCTTAGCAAAGATTTTAGTATAACAAGATTGGAAAAGGTAGGTATTTCCTAAACCATAAAAGAAATGAGAGTTAAAGACAACAGTCTGATGTAAAACTTTTATTTTTGGCTCAGTAGTGCCTACACGGATGAGGCCCTGAGTTCAAACCACAGTATCTCCAAAAAAACTACTGAATTTTATATTTTCATTCTGTTAACTATACATTTCATAAGTTTAAATGAAATTTTAAAACTTAATCCCTTCACCTCATTAGGTGCCGGATATAGAGAGTTTTAAAAAGGAAAACTATGAGAAATGAACTGCCTATACTTATTCAGCACATAATATAACCTGAACTTGGCAATCCTCACACATACCTGATGCAATAACAGGATCTTTCATAAGTTCTCTAGTTATCGGACATATAAATTCATCAGGAATTCCAGAAGAAAGAGAATTCATCTTGGTCTTGAGCTCTTCTATTTTCCTCACCACTTTACTCCGCAGCCCCAGAGATTCTGCAAAGAAATTATTCATTAGAGCTGGAGAACTGTCAATTTTTATGTAAGGCTTTAGCAAAAAGTTTATTGCAACACACTGTTTACCTCACAGGAAAGCCTACGCTGGCTTTGAACCATGATCCTTGTATCTCACCCTCCTAAGTAGCTAAGATTATAGGTATGACCCACTGGGACTGACAAAATTTATTTTAGTTTATTTACACAAGAAAAAATTCCTAAACAGTTTTGAAGTTCAGGTTAACAATTCAGAAGACTTACAATACTTTTAAACAATAAATCTTAAAATCTAACTTTGAATCCTGTGCACAGTATATAATCATTTCTACCTAAGTATTAAACAATCATCTGTCAAAATCATTCTTCCTAAGGAAAGTAAACTATATTTTAAGTGGTTTCTAGAATAAACAACTATTATTTCACTTTTCAATTAGCACATCATGTCAACAAAGATATCCTATTTCTTGAGCTTTCTGATTAACTATAGCATAATGAGAACAGTTTCTAGCTGCTATTTATACAGAGCATCATAGTAAGAATATGAAGTTACTTTTGATCTGAATCTAGTAGCTAGAATATGTAAACAACCCTGACAACTCAGTAAGAAAAATTTTTACATAGGCAAAAGGAAGAAAATAGGGCTGGGAAGGTGGCTCAGTGGTAGAGTGTTTCCCTTGCATACCTGAGGCTATGGGTTCGATTCCTCAGCACCACATAAGCAGAAAAAGTTGGGAGTGGTGCTATGGCTCAAGTGGTAGAGCGCTAACCTTGAGCTGAAGAGCTGAGGGACAGCACCCAGGCCCTGAGTTCAGGCCCCACGACCGGCAAAAAATAAATAAAATTAAAATTATATATATATATATATATATATGGCCAATAAGCACTTTAGAAATATTCTGTCATCAAATAATTGCAAATAAAGTCCAAACTACTAGATGACCATAATCAAGAAGACATAGTAAATATTTTCAGAATTATGAAGAAACAAACCCTACATGTAACTGATAGACATGTGAAATAATGGAATTTTCTTGGAATATAGTCTACAGGCCTTCCAAATGTTAATAAGCACTCTAACTCCACTCCTAATACATACCCAAGAGAAATGAAAACATACAGTCATACAAAATCTTGTACTTTTTTTTTTTTTTTTTGTCGGTCGTGGGGCTTGAACTCTGGGCCTGGGCGCTGGGCTCTACCACTTGAGCTACAGCACCACTTCCAGTTTTCTTGTGGTTTATTGGAGATAGGAGTCTCACGGTCTTTCCTGCCCTGGCTGGCTTTGAACCATGATCTTCAGATTTTAGCCTCCTGAGCAGCTAGGATTACAGGCGAGAGCCACCAGCGCCCAGCTAATCTTGTACTTTTTTTGTGTTCCATTTCTCAGGCTTCTACCATTTGAGCCATATCTCCACTTTCAGATTTTTGTAGGTTAATTGGAAGTAAGTTTGCTCTAATTGGCTTAGAACCACTATTGTCAAAAGTTGAGACTCCCAAATTAGCTAGGATTACAGGCGAGAACCATGGGTACCCAGAACAACTTGTACATTAATGTCCCCAGAGCATTATAGGTAATAGCTAAAAAAAAAAAAAAAGTAAAGATAACACAAACGCTCAAAAGTTGGTGAATAAATAAACAAAATGTGATATAACTATATAATAATATGACTCGGCCATAAAAAAAAAAGTGAAGTTGCTGGTGGCTCGTGTGCAGTCATAGCTACTTGGGAGGCTAAGGATCACAGTTCCAAGTCAGGCCAGGCAGCAAAGTCCATATGGTGCTTATCTCCAAATACTACCAAAAAGCCAGAAGTTGAGTTGTGGCTCAAGTTGTAGAGTGCCAGCTCTGAGTAAAAATGAAGCTCAGAGACAGCACCCAAGCCCTAAGTCTGAGTTCAACCCAAGGATCAGCACCAAAAAAAAGTTAAAAAGAAAAATGAAGCATATAATCGAGACAGAAAGTACATGAGTGGCTGCCAGAGCCTAAGGAGAGGCGAGAGTAAGAAAGTGGAGTTCTCCAGGGGAATGAAAACACTCTGACCTTAAATACTGATTGCTCATCTCTATGAATATACTAAATATACTAAAATTCAGTGTCAACAAAAAATTATTTGGACACAAACTTAAGACCTAAATGAATGAAAAACATCCTATGTATATGGATTACAGACATTATTATAAAAGTGACAACAACCTTCAAGTTCACTTACAAATTTTATACCATTCCAATCAAAGTCAATTGGCTTTAAGAAACTGAGCAAGTCATCCTAAAATTCATGTAGAAATTTAAGAACAACCAAAACAATTACTGAAAATAACATGATGGAGGGCATATACTCTCCAATTCAAAACTTACTACAAAGTTACAATAATCAGTAGAGTGTAGTACCAATGCAAGAGATACCGATCAACAAAACAGAATAAAATTAGAACACCAGAAATAACCCCTCACATAAATGACTTTTGGCAAAAGTATCAAGACAAAAAGAAGTCTTTTCAACAAAGCTGGTGTTAGGAGGTGAGAATTTGGAGAGTAATTAGGTCACAAAGGTAGCCCCTCTGTGAATGGGATCAGTGCCCTTCTAAAATAGACCAGAGGTTGAACCTGCCCCTCTGTCACGCAAAGACACAGTAGGAAGGCACCATCCACAAACCGGGAAATGATCCCTCACTGGACACAAAATTTGCCATTTCTTTACTCATGGACTTCCCAGCTCTCAAATGTGAGAAATTTTTGTTGTTTATAGCTACCTAAATTTAGGTGATTTTGTCTTAGCATCCCAAATGAATTTTAAGGCATTATAAAAATGAATACCAGGAAGTGAAAACGTTTTGGGGACATGGTAAAAAGATGCACATACACGAATGGAAGGAGGAACAGTGAGCAACTGCAGTCATTGCATTCAATGTACATTATGTAAAAACAACCACATCACTTGAGGATAAGACACGGGATTGGGGAAATGGGGGAGAATAATGGAAGGGGTGACAACGATTCAAAATGCATTGTATACTCATAATTTGACTAAGGGAACTGTAGCCCCTTTATACAACTACTTAATAATATAAAAAAGTAACTAGGAAAATGCAAATAAAAATATTAAAGAGAAATCCCTTCACAACTGCTAAGATGGCTATGAAGTAAAAAGCAAACAAGTACTAGGGATATACAGAGTAAATAGAAACTTCATCTACTGCTGGAAAACAGCCATAGCAGTTCTTCCAAAGTTAAGTATAGTGTTACCACATGACTCACCAATTCTATTCCTAATTACATACCCAAGAAAACTGAAAAAAAAGATGCTCACAGAAAAACTTGTATAGAATTGCTTACAGCAGTATTTTTCAAGATTGCTAATAGGGAGCCCAAATTCTATAAACTGATAACTAGATAAGCAAACTGATAAATTTATACAATGGACTAAAAAGGACTAACATACTGATACATGCTATAATGTGGATAAACCTTGAAATATGTTAAGGGAAAAAGGCTAGATATAAAAGGATACATATTTCCAGGTGCTGATGGCTCACACCTGTTGTTCTAACTACTCAGGCAGCTGAGATAGGAGGATTGTGATTCAAAGCCAGCCTGGACAGGAAATTCCATGAGACTGTTATCTCCAATAACCTATCAAAAAAGCTGGAAGTGGAGCTGTGGTTCAAATGGTAGAGAGCTAACCTTGAGCATAAAAGCTCAGACAATACCCAGGCCCTGAGCTCATAGCCACAGGACTGGTACAAAAGAAAAAGGACACATATTGCAAGATGTGTATGAAATGCGAAGAAGAAAGTTCATAGAGACTGAAAATAGCTTACTGGTTCCAGGAGTAGAAAAATGGGGAATCAGGTATTAAATTTTCTTTTTGAGATGAAGAAAATGTTCTGAAATTAAACAGTGATAATGTTTGTACAACTCTGTGATAACACAAAAATGTCACGATTGTACTCTTAGAGCAAATATTAGGAGCTGGGAAAGTGGTTCAGTGGTAGAGTGCTTGCCTTACATGCATGAGGGCCTGGGTTCGATTCCTCGGCACTACATAAGCAGAAAAAAAATGCTCAAAGTAGCAATGTGGCTCAAGAGGCAGAGTATCAGCCTTGAGCTGAAGAGCAGAGGGACAGTGCCCAGGCCCAGAGGTCAGGCCCCATGACTGACCCAAAAGAAAAATAAAAAAGAGCAAATTTTAGGGTTATGTTATAATCCATTTTTTAAATATGAGGATATTGGGCTAATAAGGATGAAAAAGGATGAATACAGTTGAAATATTGTTTGCAACTATGAAAATAGAACAATCGAATCTGTTAAAATTGTTTTGGAAAGTGAGGAAGGGACAGTAAAAGGGGGTCAGACTGATTAGAATACATTGTAAAAATATAACAATAAAACCATCCCTTATATGTAAAGTAATTAAAGAAGAGAGATGACTATGATTAAAAAATTAGATGCACATATGGAAATACTATCATGAAAGAAAATGCCCTCATTAATAAGAAATAAAACAACATAAATTCATGTTGTTTTCTCATTTCACATATATTCTCATTCTATACAAAGACATACATCAAAATAATTATTGTACTAGAATACTAAAGGAAACTACAAGTGAAACAAAACCAATCTCAAAGTAAATTACTAAATATTATTTAAGATCTTACTAATCTTACCAATTTTCAAATCATCAGCCAGACTTTCTTTTGTAAGATTCAACAGTTCTTTTCCATCAATGTTATTCATCTTGAAAATACCAACAAGGTCTTGTAAACCTTGTTCACAAAGCCAGATTGAGACATCCTCTTCTGACCAATCTTCAGTAAATTGCTTTAGCTGATCTTCCATGCTCCTTGCTTTTAAATCACACATACACACACAAACAAAAGTGCTTTTTAAATAAACATTCCCACTCTAAATAACAAAGTAAATTTCCTTAAATGTGTTTTACTATGTAAATTTCCTTTTAAGCAGTTCAAAAAATTAAAGAACTGTTTGACATTATTTAATACTGTATTACACACTACTCTTCTAGAATATCTTTTTTTTTTTTGTCAGTTGAGGGCCTGAACTCTGGGCCTGGGCGCTGTCCCTCAGCTCTTCAGCTCAAGGCTAGTGCCCTGCCACTTGAGCCACAGCACCACTTCTGGCTTTTTTCTGCTTATGTGGTGCTGAGGAATTGAACCCAGGGCATCATGCATGCAAGGCAAGCACTCTACTACTGAGCCTTCCCAGCCTCTAGAACAATCTTTTTAACTCCAGAAAAATACTTTTTCTTTTTTCTTTTTATGGTGCTAGAGATGGAAGCCAGGCCTTCACACCTGCTAGAGAAGTATGCTACCAATGAGATACAACCAACTGAAAGTATGGCTCAAGTAGCAGAGTCCCAGCCGTCAGCAAGAAAGCTAAGCTTGATTTCAAGCCCCAGTAGCAGGCACTCAAACACAAAAGTATAATTATAATTCCTATTCTGTCTCAGGGTACATTTATCTGAAAAAGGAGTATGTGTGATATACATGGTACAAGCACTCAACAGCATTTACCACTTCAACCACTTCAACATTTACTTTTTCAATATTACTTTTAAATTACACTAAATTTGGATGCATACTCTATATTGAAAAAAGCAATTTGAAATCAAAACATTTGCTAAATTTCAGGCTGAGGGAATACATCAGTGGTAGCATTTTTTCCTAGCATGCACAAGATCATGGACTTAATTTCCTAAATTGAGAAAGAGAGAAGAGAGAGGAGGAAGGAGGAGGAGGAGCAAGGGGAGAGGAAGAAAAGGGGATAAAGGGAGGGAGGAAAGAAAGGTAGAGGGGGAGAGATTAAGCTTTTGCTTTCAATTGTGAGTAGGAATAACCTAGATTAAAGATAAAATCCTTACTAACCTTGAGAAACTGTTTCTAGGTCAAACTGCCAAATGTTCACTGTCTTGTCCATTGAGCCGGTAGCCAGTAAAAGGGTACTGGGTGCAAAGGCACAAGTTGTGACATACCTAGTTAACAAAAATAACTGTTTACATATCTTCTGGCTAACTTTTTAAAATTATACTAATACAAAGTAAGGTTAAGTTCAAACCTGGTATGCTGAGTCAATGTGTGAAGTACATTCTGAGTATTCTTAAAAAAAAAAAAAAAGCTTTATATTCACTAAGGCAACAGAAAAGTTGCTGACATTCTTTTACCATACATAGTTCATATGCTATATGTATTCTTATATTAATCACTAACGTAAGTTGAAAGTTTGCTCAGTGAATAACAGAAAATGATATTTAGAGTAGTATTATCAAGAACTTATGTTACTTTCTCAATCATCAATATTATTGTCTACTATCTTCTTAGAAAGTTTTAAAACAACAAATACTTGGCATTTACCGATAATCTATTACATGAAAAAATTTGTATTTTTGCTAAGGCATTGACTTTACATATTACAGAATCAAGAAATAAAAATATAATCATTTATACTCTGAGTACACTAGGTAGCCAGTAAGCTTACAGATGTATTTAACTGGACATGTATATATTATACAGAGAAACCTTAATGTTAAAACTTTTGTGAAAGTAAAAATCTCATACATTAATTTGATGAGAAATATCAGGGACCTACTTCATATTGCTTAAGAATTAGGTGCCATTTCCTGCCAAAACTTTCACTGAGTTTAACTTGTGTGTGGAGGACCACTTCACTTGCTTGACCTACCACATGTTGATGATTTATGTCTCCACTGATTTGCTGCCATAGCTGCTCAAACTCAATCATTATGAGGCTCCACTCTGCACTCATTTTTCTCCTTAAGAATATTTTTACCAACTCTATCTTTGCCTGTAAAAAAATCATTTTTCAAAGTCTACAATAATTTTTCCTGCACTAGATTGTAAATCTACTCTAGGACTCTAAGAAAGGTAGATGTATTTCAACTATATGCTCCAAAATTGCTGGAGAAGTAATTCTTTGCTATTACAGAGCTTGGTATAAAAGTTTAATAACTGATTTTTTTAATATTAGTGCTCTTTCAATCTGCATTTTCTATTAGATTTTTAAATCCATCCATCTTAAAGTGGTTAGTAAAATACTTAATCTGTCACAGAACAAATTTCTTACTTGCATAGTTTACCATTTGCAAGAATGTATATATTATATTCTTGGGCATAGTAGACAGAATATACTTTTTTCTATCATACTTAATAAAATGCAGTTTAGTTATATACTAAACAAATAGCTTACACACACAAGATGTTTAAATACTTACAGTGTCATATATCATGACAGACTTATCCACTGATCTTTAAAAGAAAAAAAGAGATGAGTAAAAAGTTCTTTAAAACAAAATGCATTTATGTAATCAGTATTTCTAAATAGTTTTAGACTTAAAAAACTGAAATAGTAACATATTACCATTTAGAACAGTGTCTTTCTTAGTTCATATAAATGAATTTTATTTAAAAACATTACAAACATAAAATTTATCAGGAAATTGACATTATGAAAACAATAGCACATGCTTCGTACACTTCAAAGATATAACCAGATCAAGCACCTGTTATCTATAATTAAGACACAATTTCCACATCATTAGTAATTGAAAGGGAAAAATAATTACAAGGAAAAGCTATAACCTGCTGCTACTCTGTTGTTTCAGAAAGTTTTGTTCTTTACTGTGGATAATCAGTGCACACGTTTTGATTATACCTATTTTGGTACACTGACTATTTTACTGGGATTATTCTTTCAGGGAAAAAAGATCACAATACAAAGGAAAATACAGTATTATAGAAGGCACACAAGTTAAAGCAAAAAAGAAAAATGACTATTTCTAGCACATATCCCTTGGAAGCAGGGTTTATGCATCTATAATATACGGGTGAGAAACAAGATCAGCAAGACTAGTGTTACTGGTCCTTGCATAACAAAACAGGTACATATTGTTATTAAAACAGTAGTTGATTATAGTCTGACTACAAGGGTCACAAAATTAAAAGTTTAATTCCTTGTTCAGTGCCAGTGGTTCATGCCTGTAGTCCTATCTACACAGGAGACTGAGTTCGGAAAATGGTGGTCTGAAGCCAGCCCAGGTGGGAAAGACCATGAGACTCTCTCATCCAATTAAATAGCAAATAGCCATAAGTGGAGCTGTGGCTCAATTAGCAAAGCACCAGCCGTGAGTGAAAAATCTAAGGTACAGAACCCAGACCCTGCACTAAAGCCTCAGTACCAGCATACACACAATGGAGATTTCAAAATCTTTGTCATAAAATTAAAATAGGAATTATGCTGTAGAAATTCAAACACAAAACATAATTTAAGATGATGGCATGCATATAGTATATTCTGGGTATGAAAAAAATCCAAAACAGTGAAAAATAATTTTAGCAAAGTTGAGCATGTTAATGCATGCCTACAGTCCCAGTTACTTAGGAGTCAGAAATAGAAAGAACAGGATTCAAGGCTGGCCCAGTTAGTGAGATTCTATTTCAAAAATGAACCCTAGTATAGTTGTGTATACCTACAGTTTTAGCTATTCAGAGGGCAGAGGTAGGAGGATTATGGTCCAAGACTGCCTGGGCAAAAGTACAAGCCACTATCAAAAACAAACTAAAACAAAAAGGGATGAGGGCAATTCACAATTCTGAAAAGCGAACGAAAATGTTACAATGTAAGTATCTAAATGATAAAAATATTCAGTTCTAAGTTTCTCTAGATATGGGTTTTTATTTCTGCACTTGTTAAAAATTACTTCTGTGCATCCTTTAAAAAGAAATAAAAAAACAAGTGTTTAGCTACAGCAGAATGGCTGCAAACCGAGAGTACATCAAACATTATTTTTAAGGATATCATGAAAACAAATAAGAAAACCAGTCAATTAATGCCCACTCTGCTTAAGCCTGGAACTTCTAAAGAAAAAAAATTTCTTTTGGTGATAAGAGCCCAGACACATTAAGCTTACATAGAAAATGGTCTTTCTAAATGGGGGTACAATTAGGAATATAATCCTTACTTGTATCAAAAACCAACAACAAAATGAAAAGGAAATTCCTCCTTTGAGTCTACCACAAGTTGTAATTAAAACTCTCTCCACCCAGTTATATGAGAGAGGGAAAGCAGGAAGATCACAGATTGAGGGCAGCCCAGGCACAAAGTTAGCAAGACTCCTTTTCAACAAAAATGCTGGGTGCAGTGGCACATACCTGTCATCCCAGGTACATAAAAGATATAGGCTAGCCAGGTAAAATAAAACAGGAGGCCCTAACTGAAAAATAAAGCAAAACAGTCTAGGGGCATGATTTAAATTGTAAAATGCCCTAAATTCAAATTCCAGTACCACACACAGACACACACAAAAAAAACCAAAAACTCCTTGAAATATCACTTGTGAAGGAGGATCATCATTAGTTAACTTGGTAGCTCTCTACTAAGAGAACAGAAACTGTTAGTACTACTTTAGACAATACTAAGAGAAAAAAAAGATTGAATTTTAGGAAAGAAGATCTTATGCCTTCTGTTAGTCTTGACTGAGTAAGAGATGGTTGTTCATTAAAACCACTTCTGATTCAAAACAAAAGAATTCTACCATCTACTTACAAAATAAATAACCATATTGTTTGGAATACAGGAGACAATGTCCTGTCTTACTGAAATAAGATTTTTCTATTCACTAGACACTGTATTGGAAATGAACTATACAACTTGGGCGAGGGAGGGAGAGGAGAGGGTGGATGGAAAGGGAAAAACTGGGAGAGAATGAAGGAGTGGGTGACACTGTTCAAAAGGAAATGTTCTCATTACCTGACTTACGTAACTGTAATCCCTAGGTATATAACCTTACAATAAAATTTAAAAAAAAAGATTTTTGGCCACTTCTTTCTCACCTACTCAGCCAGAAAAGAATGACAGATGACTGTGGCATCCGAGGGTAGCCCCTGGATCATGTGTTTCCACTCCTGGATTTTTCTAATCTACCCCTTCAAGAAAAGTCAACAATGGGCCATACTCACTCACAGCAGTTGAGCAAGTTAGTTGCAGATTGGAAGTCCTGCTATCCATTCACCCTGTTTCTCACCAGTTTTCAACTCAAAAAGAAGAAAACAGGGTATGATTTATTTAATTCTTAAAACTAACTACTGTAAGCACTTGAAAAACTGTTTTCCAAGAACCTTATCTACTGAATTTTTACAGAAAGAATAGCCACTATATGAATCATAAAGACAGAACTCCTAAAGGGGTAACAGTGGTTCACGCCTGTAATCCTAGCAATTTAGAAGGCTGAAATTTGAGGATCACAGTTTAAAACCAGCCCAGGCAGGAGATTCTGTGAGACTCTTATCCCCAATTAGCCACCAAAAAGCCAGAAGTTGAGGGTGGCTCAAGTGACAGAACACTAGCCTTGAGGCAAAAAGCTCAGGGACAGCACCCAGGCCCTGAGTTCAAGCCCCAGTACTTGTACCATTCAAAACAAACAAACAATAAAAAAAATGGAGCTCTTGCTCAGTAGAAAGCTATTCATACAAAGTCCCTTTTTTCTGGCTGGATCAAGAGGAAGAGGGTAGCATGTTTGGCAGAAGAGATAAAAATAAGTTACTATAGGACAAATGTAGAGAAAGGAAGGGGAAAACCAGTTGATTAATAAAACAGTTCTCCAAACAACAAAAGGAAATTTGACTTGGCTTCAACTTTCCAGTGATTTAAATTCTAGGTCACAGATTTCTGTTTTTCTGTGTTGGTACTGGGGCCTGGGCTACTGTGCCCAAATCAAGTACTTTATACAATAAAGTATGTTAAAATCAACAGAAATAGTCAATCACAAAAAGAATAACACTGTAGTATTAAAAAAATAAATTCTAGAACCAAAACATAAGCTAATGTAAAACTTAATGCAATACTATTAAAATAGCACACTGAAGCAAGAATTAGGGGAGTCAAGAATTAAGTGTGCTGGGCGCCGGTGGCTCATGCCTGTAATCCTAACTACTCAGGAGGCTGAGATCTGAAGATTGAGGTTCAAAGCCAGCCACGGCAGGAAAGACTGTGAGACTCCAATCTCCAATAAACCACTAGAAAACCGGAAGTGGCGCTGTAGCTCAAGCAGTAGAGTGCTTGCCTTGAGCCTGAAGAGCTGAGGGATAGCGCCCAGGCCCAGAGTTCAAGCCCCATGACCAACAAAAATAAAGAATAAAAAGAAAAAAAGAATTAAGTGTAAGAAAGCAGAAACAAAAAATACAGAAGAGAGGATACGGACAAAGTTTACAGTTAGAAGGTATTTTTGCATTTAACTCAAGTCCCAGAATTAAAGGAAAGACAGAAAAAAAAAATATCGAGGTGATAATAAAACTTTCCAAAAACTAATGAAAGTATTTCCACAGATTCAAGAAGTTTGAATATCTAGCAAACTGAACAAAATATTAATTACAGCCAAAGGAATACATTAAAATGAAACTTCCCTATAACAGTACACTAAAATGATATGCTCATTAGCTGCAACAGAGCAACAGATTGACATTTTGCAAACCAATTATGGCCTCAGAACATTAACTACAAAGTGATGAAACTTTTTCTGTGTGTACTAGTACTGGGGCTTGAATTCAGTACCTCACACTCTCTCTTGACTTTTTTGTCCTCAAGGAGAGCTAAGTGTGGCTTAAGTAGCCACATCTCCAGAAGAGTCTACCCAGGCTACCTCTGAATTGCAATCCTCAGATCTCAACATCCTAAATAGCTAAGATTATAGGAATGAGACACTGACACCCAGCCAAATTAGGAAAATTTAGAGAATGGAAAAGGTATTTTTGAGAATACCAACAAATGGTTCATATGGAGAAGTATATAGAAACTCATAACAAAAAAGATGACAATCTATAACAAAACTGAAAAGAGACAGCGACACTTCATCGGAGAGAAAACAGACATAAATAACAGACATAAATTTCTAAAGAAGTCTCAACCTCATTGTTTTTGGGAAAAAAACTAAAACTAAAACCACTAGATAACACATCCACTGGAATTTCTAAAATCTGAAGGACCACCCCAAGTACAAGTTAGAACATAAAACAATAGATTTGTATTCATTGTTCAACCCTCTAGGAAACAGTTTGGTGTTATCTATTATGAAAATTCCAAACTATGACCCAACAATTCTATTCCTATGAAATGCCTTAGCATATGCACCAGGAAACACAATGCACTCACATAATTATAATGATGCTTCCAAACTAGAGATAATCCATGTGGCTATAACATTAAAATTGATTATATATTTAATGATATGTCCATGCAATGGACTATTACACAGCAATAAAGAAAAACAAAACAGTTAAATGTAGTGATATAAAGGAATGCTATTAGTATAATTTTGAGAGAAAGAAGTCAAACCCAAAAATAACTCATATTGTGTAACTGGTTTTAAAACAGTTTAAAAGAAAAAAATAGGAATGCTCTATCATATGACCTGTGTGCTGTCACTAGAAAGAGACACTAGAAGAAAAGGGGTTCTGGTACAGAATCTACAATGCTCTATTTCCTGACATGGGGTATGGCTACACAGGTTTGCAACACAGTAATTCATTAGCTAGTCTTTCAGTTTCTATACTTTTCTATTTGTTTTATTCCACATTCAAATTGCTTAAGAAAATTAAATGAAACGCTTACCCTGAAACTAGCATCTGCCCATCATGGGAAAAGGCACAAGCCAGAACAGGGGCACAGTGAACACTCAGTGTACTTTTATATTTCAGTTTTAAACCTGCAATTAACAAAGTGAAGAAACATTATCAAACTACTTATGCTCAGAGTTCATTTTTAAGGCAACACTGTTTTACTTAAATATTCAATAATCTTTGAGCACCAAAAAAACAACAAAATTTGAAAATTCTCTTGCAGCTCAGCTATCTATTTATGAGGAAACCCTTGGATATGGTGCTATTATTATTAAAAAATTCAAAAACAGATTCAAATAATGTGCTCAGCAAAGACTATATGGGGCACTTTTATAAATACCTATTTCTAAACAGTTACACTGTATTACAACCAATTTCAGTACCTGAGTAAAAAAGCAGGCAAATTGTTTAAAAGATTAACAGTTTATATTTTGTAAAATCTGAATTTAGCAAATCATTTTCAAATTCAGTAAATAAAAACAAGCATCTTTTATGACAATATTTCTCTAACACTCTTAAAAAAGTGTAGTAAAATTGAAATACTTTTTACGTTTACTAGAGTTACTGAAAAATCCCACAATTCTTTTTAAAGGTAAACCAAAGAGAATTCAGTATGTTTTGGTGACAATCTATAAAAATAATTAAGCAGTTTCTCAGTAGATGAATGGATCAAGACTCAGTAAATGAATGGATCAAGAAAAGGTGATATATATACACAATGGAATTCTATGCCTCCATCAGAGAGAATGACATTGCCCCATTTGTTAGGAAATGGAAAGACTTGGAAAAAATTATATTAAGTGAAGTAAGCCAGGCCCAAAGAAACATAGGTCCCATGGTTTCCCTTATTTGCAATTACTAGTATATGTCTGAGACAAGCAGAAATGGTCAGATAAGTTGATGTTAGGCGAAATGAACCCCAAGATAAGGATTCAAATGTTTTTTCTTTCATGCGATTGTTTCTAACATATTTATAAGATGATTTCTTTGTTGCTTTGTATGTCCCTCCCCCACGGTATAACGCCTGTTTCACTGTATTTGATGTTGGTATAATTTGTGGAGGGGAAGGGAAAAAACAAATTGTTTAAATAGGGATACAGGTTGACCCATTGCAACAATGAGATGTACAAGCAAGACATTATGTGGAAAAACAAACTTTACAAACTTTGGCGGGGAGGGGAGTGATGGGAAGGGATGGGAAGGGGAAACAAAGGAGGAGGCAACAATGCTTGATAAGAAATGTACTCATTATCTTGCCCATGTAATTGTAACCCCTCTGTATGGTATTTTCACAATTAAAAAAAAAAAAGAAGTTAGCCTGAGAGCAAGAAAATAAGTGGACTCTATAAATCAGACACAATACAACCTGTTTTGAGGTGTTAATACTTCTTAAAGAGGACTGCAAATATTAAGCTAAACAAATATCTTATGAGAGCAAGCAAAGTTCCAAGCTTGAGACAGGATTTTTTTTTTTTAACATGGGAGAATAGGTGTGGGCATTAAAGGCATAGAGCTAATCCCAGCTACCTAGAAGTAAAGATGGAGAAGAATGAAGCTTGAAGCAATTTGGGTAAAAAGTTCAAAACATCACATCTAAACCAACAGCTAGATACAGAAAGGAAAAGAAAAGAAAAGGAAGAAGAAAAAAAGCACATGAGATTCTATATCACCAGACAGAAGTTTGGTGTGGTGGTACACACCTATCATCCCAGCTGTAACAGGGAACATAAACAGGAGAATCACTTCCAGTCTGGCTCACACAAAAAGTAAACAGATCAAGCACACAGGATTGGAGGTGTGACTCAAGCAATAAAGTGTCTACATGTTGAACATATTGAACATGAAGCCCTGAGCTCAAATCCCAATACTGCTAAAAGATAAAAAAAGAAAAAACAAAGGAAATCTAATAGTAATTTTCACCAAAACGTGTATATTTATTTCCTAACAGGCTTTTCTCAGTATAATAGCATAATCATGAATAACAAAAACTATTTTTTTGGGGGGGGTCTGGTTGTGGGGCCTGAATTCTGGGCCTGGACGCTATTCTTCAGCTCTTCAGCTCAAGGCTAAAGCTCTACCACTTGAGCCACTTCCGGCTTTTTTCTTATGTGGTGCTGAGGAATCGAACCCAGGGCCTCATGCATGCAAGGCAAGTGTTCTACCACTGAGCCACCTTCCCAGCCCCACAAAAACTATTTTATGATTTAACTAAACCTTATCAGGTAAGGCTAAAATAATTTGAGGCAACTGACCACAAAAATTCAAGAGTCCCATTAAAATAATACGGAACAAATGTTTAAGTATACACTTGACTGAAGAGCCTGGAAAGGAAGCATCAACAAACCAAAACCTGAAACCAATTTTGGAAAGTCAGAATGTAGATTAACTGAGCTAAGGCAGTGGCTCACACATGTACTTATAGCTATTTCAGAGGTGGAGATTTGGAGGACTATGGTTCAAGGCCAGCTCAAGCAAAAAGTTCTCAAGAAAGACTCTCTCTCAAAAATAAGCAAGCTAAGCAAAGTGGAACACACCTATTCCAGCTATGCCATTCAGGAAACAAATAGGAAGATCAGAAGCAAGGCAGGCATGGGCAAAAAGAGCTTATTTCAAAAATAATCAAAGCAAAAAGGGTTGGGGGCATGGCTCAAGTGATAAAGCACCTGCCTAGCAAGGACAAGAACTCAAGGCTCTGAGCTCAAGCCCCAGTACTATCAACAACAACAAACAGATTAACTGGAGGCAGTAGACAGAAATGTTGGCACAGAGTACAAAGAGAGGGAGCTATAGCCAAAAGTATTCCATCCTAAAGAATTCCTCAAGACTGTCAACAGAATCAGTGTAATAGACAGACAGACACAGAATCAGAAATAGAAAAACTTAAAGTATGAATACAATGTCAATCTCTCCTTGATCTTACCCCAGGTACTACTCTTCTAAGAAAATAGAAACTGTACAAGAACTCTGGGGCTGAAGAGTTCCATCTTCTTGCTCTCAACCCTTTTCTCAAAAGGGCCCAGTTTCCCCTCTTTTCATTCTGAAAGCCCAGCTTCTAACATCACACTGTCCAATTCTTAAGATATAAATAGAAAAGCTGGGCACCAATAGCTCACGCCTATAATCCTAGCTACTCAGGAGGCTGAGATCTGAAGATCACAGTTCAAAGCCAGCCAGGGCAGGAAAAGTATGTGAGACTCTTATCTCCAATAAACCACCAGAAAACTGGAAGTTGTGCTGTGACTCAAGTGGTAGGGCACTAACCTTGAGCTGAAGAGCTGAGGGACAGCCCCCAGGCCCAGAGTTCAAACCCCATGACCGAAAAATTAAAAAATACAAAATAGCCTGGCACCAGTGGTTCACACCTAGCTACTCAGGAGGCTGAGATCTGAGGCTCTCTTGAAGCTAGCCCAAGGAGATTAATTCTGGACTCTTAACTCCAATAAACTACCACAAAGCTGGAAGTGGAGGTA
This sequence comes from Dipodomys ordii, assembly GCF_000151885.1. Taxonomy (NCBI): domain Eukaryota; kingdom Metazoa; phylum Chordata; class Mammalia; order Rodentia; family Heteromyidae; genus Dipodomys; species Dipodomys ordii. The sequence continues at coordinate 11,268,634 of NW_012267221.1, forward strand.
TGGCTCAAGTGGTAGAGTACTAGTCATGAACATAAAAAAGTGAGCAATAGTGAAAGGACCCAACTTCAAGTACTAGCACACACACAAAAATAGAAATAGAAACAGAATACTAAGCAGAATACTAATACTAAGAGGATAACAATATGAATGAGAAGGATCAGAAAAAGAAAAACAAAGTGTCCAATAGGTATACACAAGGGAACTTAAAATTCTCCTAATTGGTATCCTGAGAGTTTTGAGACAATCTCTCATTCATGAAAGGACATTATAAAATGGAAACAGATATTTAGAAATTGAATATATGATTGATAAGACAAAAATATTCAAGAAAGTTTAAATAAAAAGTTGAGAATTATTTTTCAAAAAGTAAAAATATATACAGAAAGATACATGTAAGAATAAAAAAAGACATTCACAGAAAAGTCATAGAGATCAGGGTCCAACATTCCATTGGAGTCAAAAGAAAGAGAGGGAGGGAAAGAAAAATCACTAGAGAAATAACAAACAAGTGCCATATTCCTAAATGTAACAACATAAGCTTGACAAAAAGGGTCATCAAAGGAAACTGAGTAATCCATGGAGAAAAGACTCACTATCACACAGAATAGTTAGTAACCATAATGAATAGAAGACATGGTGGCTAAGTAATATTTACAGGAAGTGAAAAACCATCAAGATCTACAAACACATCACTGTCAAGTCCCTACTTCTGCCAAGTAGTAGTGTACATGTGGAGGAAGAATGAAGTCAGTATCAGATAATTAAAGCATGTGTATGTATTACTTTGAATAAAAGTTTCTTAAAACTGATTTTTACAATCCCTTTCAAATATCCAAAGTACCTTACATAATAAAGATTAACTAGAATTTTATCCAGTTCACAAATAATAGAGAAATACTAGTTTGAACATACCTAAAAGATGGGTAAAAGAAACAATCCAAATTTTGACTTGGCAATCCTGGCCACATGATGCTAATCGAAAGCACTGAAAGTCTTGGTCTCCATCTAAATAGCAAATTTGTTTTCAAAAATTAGAAAGACATAACAAAATACTTAAAAAAATCAATTTATCATACTAAGATTTCATTATTCATTTAAGCCATACTAACAAACAATATTTGTGTAACAAATATTGTTAGATTATCTAACAAAATTATCTAACAAAACATAGGTTAAAGGATTTCATTTAAACACAGGATCAGGGGCTGGGAAGGTGGCTCAGTGGTAGAGCCCTTGCCTTGCATGCCTGAGGCCCTGGGTTCGATTCCTCAGCACCACATAAGCAAAAAGAAAAAAGCTGGAAGTGGCGCTGTTGCTCAAGTGGTAGAGCGCTAGCCTTGAGCTGAAGAGCTGAGGGACAGCGCCCAGGCCCAGAGTTCAGGCCCCATGACTGGACCCACCCAAAAAAAAAAAAAAATAAACACAGGATCACAGCAATAGACCTGAAATTGCTATAATAAAAGCCTTTATGGCAAGAACAAAAGCCGCAACAGCCAATACTGAGTCACGAGCATGGGGTATATTTGAGGTTCTGAAACTACTGCTAACAGAAAATGTGTAAGCGACAGTTATTATAAGAATAGTAAATAATCATTTCCAATGTAGCTACTTTGTCTTTAAAAAGGCTGCTGAATTTTTCACTCAATAACAATGGGGATTTGTTTTCCATTGGCTTTAAGGTTGAAATTGTGTAAATCTAAAATAACATCAATTCAGCTTGTTTGGTGGAAAATATTACACAATTTAGACAAAGTAATTAAATAAACTTGGCAACTCAAAAAGCCACTAATTAATGCTTAAGAGAATTTCAGTATATCATTACGTATTGACTAGCTTAAGTCCTGAAATATTTGTACAACACCAACTCAATCTCACACAGAGTTCCACGTAACATCACAAATGCATTTCATCAGAGACAGTTCTGGCATGTAAAAAGTAAAGCAGAATGAGGGCTGGGAAGGTGGCTCAGTGGTAGAGTGCTTGCCTTGCACCACATAAGCAGAAAAAATAAAAAGCCCGAAGTAGCGCTGTGGCTCAAGTGGTAGAGTGCTAGCCTTAAGCTGAAGAGCTGAGGGACAGCGCCCAGGCCCAGAGTTCAGGCCCTACAACCAAACCCCCCCCCCTTCCAAAAAAAAAAAAAGTAAAGCAGAATGAAACAACTGATATCCAATTTAAGACTACTTTGTGGTTTACAAATATTCAGATGGTATTATAAGGTACATTTTTCCAACAGTCTGACTTATTGAAAGCATATATGCTCTCTTAACGAATGGTATATGAACTTCCATTTCACTCAAGTCTTCTCCAACACCATAAAACATGCATATTCTAACAGCATTTGGGGATTTTGTATTTGCGTGTGTGTTGATGCACATGCACATGAACATACCAGTCCACAAGCCTGGGTGCTGTCCCTAAGCTTTTTTTGTGCTTAAGACTAGAGATCTACCACTTGAGCCATAACTTCACTTCTGGCTTTTTGGGGCAGTTAATTGGAGATAAGTTTCACAGACTTTCCTGCCTGAGCTGGCTTGGAACATTTTAGTTTTACAGTACAGGTTCTGACAAAAATGTAAACTTTCTTGGAGATCTTAATGAATATAAGCCAATTCCTTGTATTTACCACTTTTCCCCCCCCTGGTCCTGAGGCTTGAACTCAAGCAGGGCCTGGGCTCTGTCCCTGAGCCTCTCTGTGCCCAAGGCTAGAGATCTACCAGTTGAGCCACAGTGCCAATTTCCGGCTTTTTCTGTTTATGTGAAAATTTTCTGTCTATGAGAAATTGAACCCAAGGCTTCACGCATGCTAGGCAAGCACTCTACCACTAAGACACATTCCCAGGCCCTTGCCACATCTTTTTAGAACCAAATATGTTACTCAATGAGAATAAAAACCACAGTATATCCAGGTGTCAGTAGCTCATGCCTGTAATTCTAGCTACAAGAGGCTAAGATCAAGTCAGTCCAGGAAAATCTCTAATCTCCAATAAACCACCAAAAAGCAGGAAATGGGAGCTGTGGCTCAAGTAGTAGAGCACTAGACTTGAGTGAAAAGTTCAGGGACTTAGACCCTGAATTCAAGACCCAGTATGGGGGGCAAAAAGTCACAGTATAAGCAATGGGGCTAAGTCCTCTAAGGTTTTTATACGATGTAAACTGTACCAAAAGCCGGGCACCAGTGGCTTATGCTTGTAATCATAGATACTCAGGAGGCTAAGATCTGAGTATTGCGGTTCAAAGCCTGGCCAGCCCGGGCAGGAAAGTTCATGAGACTCTTATCTCTAATAAACCTCTCAGAAAACAGGAAGTGGTGTTGTAGCTCAAGTGGTAGAGCGCTTGCTTTGAGCTGAAAGCTCAGGGACAGTATTCAGGCCCAGAGTTCAAGCCCCATGACCGGAAAAAAGAAAAAGAAAACTGTACCAAGTTGAATCACCCCCCACAAATCATATTTTTAATGATTTCATTTTGATCTAAAAAGATAGAGAGAAGATTCCTTAGAAGCCAGAGAGCGCCAGTCACATTATTAATGATGGAAAAAAAAAAGTACAAAAAGTCACATACAGACTACTGATTTCTAGTGCTTAAAAGAAATAACTAACCAGAAATTGGCTGTGAAGAAAAATCGCAGCAGGTAATCCCAAGATCATGAGCTTTTTCACTATGAAGACACCTCATCTTATCATCCCACACTGTTAAATCTCCACATGAAGAGCCAGTGACAAGGAGCTTTCCGTTAGGAGAAAAGACACAGGCTACCAAGGAGCCATCCTTAACACTACCACATCTGAAAAGCACAAAAAGGGAAGGAAAGGTCCATTTCAGGGCATCTTTACAATAGTTAAAAAAAAAAAAAGATAAATGACTGTCACATAACTGGAATGGGCAACTGATACCTGTAGAAATAAAGTATTGTTATAAACCGAGACATACCTTCTAAAATGATTTAATAATTATATCCAAATATATTCAAGTCTAAATTATGGCAGTCTAAACTCAAGTCCACTTCTTCATCCTTTCCCATATAGCAAGTCACTATGATACACATTAAAATATAAGAAAAAACTTAAAAAACTAATAGTAACAAGTATAGTCATATTCTTAAAAACAATTTTTATTAAGAAACATGTTACTGTGGTCAAAGCAGTTCCTACTTCTGTATTAAAATCATTACCTAGATAGAACAGTAAGGCCTTTCATTTTCAATTGAAACATATGAAAAGAAAATGCTGTCATAAATTACAATTATTTTAGAAAGAGAAGGAAGCATCGTTCTTATATTATTTTCTCAGGAAAAAAAAGCAACTGGTAAAAACCCACAGCCTTGCCCCACTGACTCATTCCTATGATCTTATATACTCAGAAGACTTAGATTTGAGGATCAAAGTTCAAAGCCAGCTGGAGAAGACTCCATTTCCCAAATCAGTAACAAAAAAGCTGGGTAGGAGGTGCAATACCAAATGGTAGAGCACCAGCTAAGCAAGCCAAGCATGAAGTTCTAGTTCAAACTGCAATACCAACCAAATTTAAAAAAAGAAAATGCTATTAATCACTACAGCATTAATTAGATGTATTAACAGGGTATGTTAGAGATAATAATCGTCACCTGATAAGTGAAAACAATGATTCCTTAGCTGATAGATTCTATCTATGTAAAATGGCATTTTATACTTCCTATGCATTTTATTCTTCATTAAGCTGTTTATTAGATAACAAGTTTTTATGTATATTTTGCCACAATAAACATAAAAACAAATAAAAGGTTGAGTCTTAAGTTGCAACATAATATTACCAGTGAAAACTAATATTTTCAAAAGAGTTCTTCAGGTGCATATTGTTTCCTAGAGATAAACAATAGACCTATATCACCTCATCAGTCTTTAAGTTCTTTTGTCTGATCTTAGTTGTTCCCAATCAGTAAAATAATGGCTGTATCTCTTCAGTAGGGCTTAGCGACCATTATTACTAAAAATACTGGAGCCATAAATGACACAAATAAATCTAAACTCTATTGACTCTTATTCAAAAGACTGTTTCCCTTGCCTAACTCTTACAAGTAAAAATCTGTATGAGTTTAACAAGGCTAAATCATTTGGTATTTATGTTTACATTTGTGTGTATGTGTGTGTAAGCACGCACATGTCAGTCCTGGGGCTTGAACTCTGGACCTGGGTACTGTCCCTGAACCTTTTTGCACAAGGCTAGTACTCTACTAATTGAGCCACAGCTCCACTTCCAGCTTTTTCGTGGTCAATTGGAGATTAGAATCTCACACTTTCTTGCCAAGTCTGATTTCAACTGTAATCCCTCAGATCTCCTCTGTATTTTAGCAGAGAAATTTAAAACTCAAAGCCAAATACATCTACCACAAGACTCCTATTAAACATGTGTGTTTTACCTTCAGAAGGCAAGTCAAATATTCCTTGTGCTACCTGAAAACCACCTTTTTCTCAAAGTTATCTAAATAGTTTGCTTTCTGCTTTCCTTTCGGTTATGCCTTGTTTACAAGATTAAAAATGAAAATGATTTAAATAGTCATACCTATATACCTTGTAGGACTGTGCATTCCACAAAACAACAGTTCCATCAGCTGCCCCTGATGCCAGACGACTGGAGTCTGGGGAGAAGCAGCAAACCCTCACGGGGCTACCGCCTGGCTGTTCTAAGACTGCCAAGGTCTGTCCATTTTGAGTATTCCACAGGACAGTGGTTCCATCTGTTGAACAGGATGCCAAAACATGTCCCGAAGGGGAGAAACAGCAGCAGTGGACTGCATAGGTGTGAAACTTCAATGGCGAATGTGGCAATTCAGTAAAGTCACTTAAGGAATACAGGCGAATTGTTTTGTCCAAGGAGCAAGTAGCCAAGAGGGAGAAGGAAAAGGCACAGCAGTTGACATCATCACCATGATCAGCTAATGTACAAACCAGTTTCACCATATTCTTTATTTGAAGAAAAATAGCCTGCAATTTTGAAATAGGTAAAGGTTATATCATCCTAGGAATTGGATTTATACAACTAAAAGCCCACATAAAAGAGCCTGATCCATGAAAGCTCCTACATTGATATTTTTATTTTTATTTGTTTTTATTTTTTATTTTTTGGGTCCGGTCGTGGGGCCTGAACTCTGGGCCTGGGCACTGTCCCTCAGCTCTTCAGCACAAGGCTATTGCTCTACCACTTGAGCCACAGTGCCACTTCTGGCTTTTTTCATTTTGCTTATGTGGTGCTAAGGAATTGAACCCAGGACCTCAGGCATGTAAGGCAAGTATTCTACCACTGAGCCATCTTCCCAGCCCTACATTGATATTTTTAAAGGGTAATCTATTATCTGGGAAGATGGAAAACATTCATAAGACTTTCATCTGTATGTTCACAACCAAACCTACCAGTAAAATTCTACAATTCCTGACAAAGAACCTAGATAAGTAACTTGAAACTAATGGATGTTGAACTTTCAAAACCTCAGATACTTATTTCATTTTTGGAGCTTTTTTCATAACTAATGAATTCACAACACTGCCCTCATCTGCCTTTCAGATCTGCTAATCTCAAGACTTTTTTTTTTAGTCCTGGGGCTTGAACTCAAGACCTAGGTGCTATGCCTGAGCTCTTTCAATCAAAGCTAACACTCTACCACTGGAGCAAACAGAGTCACTTCCGGTTTTCAGGTAATTGGAAATTACCTGAATATTGGAAATAGTGTCAGATTTTTTTTCCAGGGCTGGCTTTGAACCGTGATCTAGGTCGTAGCCTCTTACAGGTGTGAGCCACCAGCTCCCAGCTAAGGGTTTCTAATTTAACACATTCCTTCCACATGGGAGAGCCAAAGCTATTGCTCTGCCTTTAAAACACACTGTATAAGTTGTTAATCAAAAACTAACAAAAGCCAGGCTCCACCTTCAGCTGAAGAGATCAGGAGTTCAAGCTCTACAACCAACAACAAAAAATAACAAAAGTCTCATTCAAAATGTAAAAGGCAGTATAGAACCATTATCTTGCGGTTTGCCATTTTGTCTGATGAAAGAATACAATGAGCCGGGCGCTTGTGGCTCACACCTGTAATCCTAGCTACTCAGGAGGCTGAGATCTGAGGATCGCGGTTCAAAGCCAGCCCGGGCAGGAGAGACCGTGAGACTCCTATCTCCAATATCATTTTAAAAGTCAGAAGTTGGAAGTAGCGCTGTAGCTCAAGTGATAGAGCGCTAGCCTTGAGCTGAAGAGCTGAAGGGCAGCGCCCAGGCCCAATGACAGGCAAAAAAAAAGAAAAGAAAAAACAAAACAGAACAAAAAAAGAATACAATGATACAAAAGATACGAGGTGAAGAACCCACTCCAAGTCCACCACCCACTCCAAGTCCACCCGTAGCCGAATAAATAAATAATGGACCTAGCCAGATTGTATTTAAAAGAAAAAAGTTCACAAACTCAAAATAAAATACAAATTTCCCCCTATGGCTTACAAAATCTTTTATGATCTGATTCTTTCCTGCCTACCTCTCAGACCTCAACTTCTCTTCTTCCTGTGTTTTTCCAGTCTCTCTGGTTGAATTCACTCTGGTCTTTATTCTTGTTGTTGGTGGCGGTCATGGGGCTTGAACTCTGGGCCTGGGTGCTGTCCCTGAACTCTTCAGCTCAAGGCAAGCACTCTACTACTTGAGCCACAGGGCCACTTCCGGTTTTCTGGTGGTT
>NW_012267221.1:11279149-11378547 GCF_000151885.1 Dipodomys ordii
ACGCCCCTCGCCCAACCTCGGCCGGCCTAACTCGCCCCGCACGGAAGCACCGGAGCCCACGCCAGCGGCCCGGGCCCGGCCCACCCGCGCTCACCGCCGACTCGCCCGAGACCCGAGAGAGCACAGGTGCCTTCAATCCCGGCGCCCAGGAAGCGCGCCCGAAGGTACCCGAAGGGCAACGCGGTCACGTGAGCCGCAGGTGAGGCGAGAGCGGCAGACGCGCGCGCCTAAACCCCACCTCCACACGGCCAGGCCCCGCCCCAAGCCAGGCGGGGCCACGGCGCATGCGCACTCTCCCCTGGCGGTGGCCTGGGCTGCTTTGAGTTCCAGTTTGTAGGTTGGAGAAGAGTTGTTTGGGCTGGAAGCCGGCGGCTCAAGCCTGTTATCCTAGCTCCTTAGTGTGCCCCAGCCCCACCCCCCAGAAGAAAGAATATGAGATGTGAGATTGTTAGGACCAGGTCAAAATTAAGCAGACAGGGTATGGATTAGACCAAGGAAGAAGAAAATTTAACTGGGACGAACAAGTCCCAGGTAACCTCAGAAATACAGGTACAGAACCTGGGAATAGAAGAAGACTGCGGCCTGACAGCTACTGAAACTTGATCATTTGTATTGATTGAGATTGTGCCAAATGTTAAATTTCAAAAATGAAGGCCTCAGTAGAGTTAAGCACCGGGATGGCTGAACTAGGCACCTGCATTTCTAAGGATGGCTTATCTCACCTCTAGGCCATTTGGGGAGCTACCAATGCTTTCTGCCATTTGAGGAAGTAATGTTTTCCTAAAGGCTAAAGCAGAGCCCTCCTAGCTCACACCCCACTGAGCCAGGTATCTGCTCTTCAAAGGAAGGCTTGACCCCCCAAGCCTTGGAGCTGGGTGCACAGCCCCCATCGCCTGCCTAGGCACCAGGATGCCTGCAGGAAATTGTTAGGGCTTAGCCACTCTGCTTTGATGCCATTCATAACTTGCTTCTTTGTCAGTTATGAAACTGCTACTGACCACCTGCGAGTGGATCTCGCCTTTAAATTCCCTGAGCTATTTGACTTCATGGCTGGTCTTCGCTGTCTTGGTATAGTGGAGGTCAGACAGCATGACTAATAAAGGTTCCTAGCTGATTGAGTATTGGTGACTCCTTTCGCTGATTTTGGGTTCGAATTCCCACGGGCCCGGGACGCTGGGATATTTCACTTAGGAGGGTGAGATCTGAGAATAATGATTTGAAAGTCCTTCAGCTCTTATCTCAGAAAAAGATGGAAGTGGTGATGTGGCTCAAGTGGTAGATAGCACTAGCCTTGTGCACCAAGAGGCCCAGGGACAGCAACCAGGCCCTGAGTTCAAGTCCCAGAACTGGCTAAATAAGTAAAGTTCATCCTAAGACGTTCTAGTGCAGCTGAGGTCCCAAGGTTTAGTGACTACCTGAAATGTATATAAAACGTGGCTAAATGGGGGGAATCACATCAATACTCACCGTAGTTTACAATTTTAATTTCTTCTTCTTCTGCGTTTCCATGTGTTTCTCCAGCCCACACTGTCTTGGTTCCCCTGAGACACTAAGTGAGCCCTGGGGGACACCTTGTGCCTCCCTGAGAGCCCGGCGTTCCAGAGCTTTTCCCAGGTCAGGCTGCCAGGCCTCCAGTTCCAAACTTGCGGTTTCCCTGCCAACCACAAGGTGCAGGTAGGTAGTAGCACCTGAACCCCCTGGGCATCTCTTCAGAGTCTGGCTCTGAGGAGAGCCAGTAGCTTCCATGCTGGTAGGTACCTTTTGAGGTAAAGTTTATTCAGAAAGAAGTTCGAAGGCATGCTACCAACTACTATGTACAGATAAAAATAATAATAAAAGATACAGAGAGCTTTTTACTTTGAATGCTCTTATTTCTTTATGCCAGTCCTGGGGCTTGAACTCAAGGACTGGGCACTTGCCTATGTTTTTTTTGCTTCAGCACTTTACCACTTGAGCCATCCTTCACTTCGGGCTCTTTTCACTGATTGAAGATGAGAGACTCACAGACTTTCCTGCCCAGGGTTGGCTTTGAACTGAGATCCTCAGATCTTAGCCTCTTAAGTAGCTAGGATGAAAAGTAGAGCCGCCAGCACCTGGCTCTAGGTCTCAATTTTAATATGATGCTATTTGAGCAATATAGGAATTTAATTGATATATTTAAAGGAAAACTAACTTTTCAATTAAAAGGCAAGCAATACACGCTTTCAAAATACAATTGCAATGGGAACAACAGGCAATTAGTGAACCAATGAGGATAAACGTGATCTGCAGTGAAGAGGAGCTCAGGGGAGCAGGAGAACTGGAAAAACACTGGTGGAGGAAAAGGTTCTAAAGAAGCCGACAGCCTGGGTCAGCTGTGCAGTAACAGTTTCACAGTAAACAATAAAGGGTGTATTGAAGTTGTTTTGCTTAAAAAGTAAACCTATCATCAGACTAGTAGAGTTTAATATATAAAACTCCCTTGAAATAGTTAGTTTTTGAAGAAAGCATTAAGCTTCATACATATGATATGTTTACATGTATATTTTTTTCAAGGTCTTTTTTTTTAAGCTGCCTGAGAATTGTGCAGGATTCTTTTGTATCTGATGCAACCATTTACTTTCCACACCTGGTGTCACTGACAAAACATCCCTAGCACAGAACCTGGGGAATCCAGAAAGTAATAACTGGGAATGGGTTGTTATCTTCCATCACAGATGTTCTTTCAACTCCCATACCTTTTGCCATTCAATAAAGTTTACACCTTCTCGCTGGCCATCTTTTCATTAAATCACCAGGGATATATGACCCTGGTGTAACAGCCAAGTAGAGTTACCAGAGTTCTTCAGAACAAGTTGGTATTTTTTCAGAAAAAGTAAAGGCCCAGAAGCAGCTAAACAAATGAGACACAGGCTCAGAATGAGGATGGAATATATTGGGCACCCTGACAACTGTCTGATGGTAGAAGATATACATATGGCTGAAAATAAGAATACCAGAAAGCAGTACAGTACTTGAACTGTACTAAAGAAAGGCTGCTCATCTATAGGTTGCTTCCCTCTATAGTACATAAAGGACATCGTATTATAAAAAAATATTTTCTTGTATATGAAATTTAAGGGTTTTTTTGTAGTAGTAGTACTGGGGCTTGAACTCAGGACCTCAAGCTCTCACTTAGCTTTTTGGTTCACAGCTGGCATTCTACCACTTGAGCCATGCCTCAGCTTCTGGCTTTTTGCTGGTTAATTGGGAATAATCAGCAGAAATTTGTCTATTTTTTTGTCTAGATTTGTCTATTTAGGCTGGCTTTGAAATGTGATCCTCAGATTCACCCTCCTGAGTAGGTAAGATGATAGGAGCAAGATATCAATGTGTACTTAAAATTCAATTTTTCATATTTCTTCCTCTTCTCTCAAATTCTTTACTATCAGATATCTTACTATTAGTGTTCTTGGAGAGAATTTGGGGTCTTAAAAGGACATTTCTGTAAAATAACCACTTTTATTTCCAGATTCATGGTTTTGATTATGTAAGAAGAAAATTATTAAAGACATTGACAGATTAAATTCAATTAATAGTAAACTTACAAACTGAACCAATCATGTTCCCAGTTCATTTTTGTCCATAGGAATCTGGAAGACATGTCTTATGATCGCATCTTCAGTATTCTATAGTATCCTCTCAGTCATTTGGCCAGATAGAATTAGGTCTCTGTTTTAACCCCCTTATTTTGTATTTTCACAAAGTCATTAGTCATTAAACAGTTGATTCATTATTTTTGTCTAAGAAAATCAGGATACTCCCTTAGTTTACTTACTGTCTATGGTAACCTTCAGGAAAGACAATGGTCAGATCTAAAAGAATATAATACAATCCAAATCTAATGTAATAGAGTGTATTCTCAAAAGAGAATACACAGTATATCCCACAAGTATGCTCTTTTAGAACTTTGCCACACAAGTCATGGTGGTTATGTCCTGTGTCGGATTACAGTAGCAGGTACCTAAGATAATCAGAACATACTTATTTTGGCTCATGAATTTGAAGGTTTCAGTAGACAATTGGTTTGGGAATATGGTAGCACTTCATGGTAGAACCACATGATGGGGCAAAATTATCCACCTTGCGGCCAAGAAGTGAAAAAGAGAAAAATAAAGGGCTATCCACTAGCCTGTTCAAGGGCATGCCCCACTGTGACCTGAAGACATTCCATGAGGCCTCATCTCTTAGGACTTCTGCCACCTCACCACAGCTCAAGGGTCTGAGGACCAGTCCTCTAACAGGCAAGAACTTCGGGCCATCCGGATCCAAATTCCAGCAGTCCCTTCCCCTTGATTTGGGTGGATTATTGCGATTACCTCAAGTGATGGAGAATGCTAAAAAAAACTTCCAAAGCTAGGTTATAAAAAGCCATACACTCTTGGAGCTCTCCTTTAGTAGAAGGAAACCCAGGCCACCTGAGAGGAATGAAGGCCCCATCTCTCCATTTAGCTTTAGCTCCAGCCAGTAACTAATGCCTTTGAGTTAACCCACCTGGAAGAGATCCTCCACTTCTCAGGGGAACCATCAGGGCTGATGCCATGTGGAATGGAGAGCCTTCCAGTCAAGCACTGTCCCAGTTGCAGATTGTTAATTAGTCACCTGAGTTTTAGAGTGCTGCTTTGTACAGCCAAGTAGCTGGTAGAGCTTAGCAGCAGCAACTTTAGGCTGACTTTTCATTGCTTAGAATTCCTTCAGCATTTCTATAAGTGACAAGTATGTCAGCACAATTATAGGAAGGTTATAACTTGAGGAGGGAAAACAATAAACTCAAACCCATTATATTTGTATAAAATTTGAAAACTGTGTTGAGGAAATAATGTAATTCTTTCCTTTTCAGCATGATAGCACTTTGAGGAAGTTTCTGTCACACCTTCTCCTCCCGAGTTCCTTCCACTTTTAGTAGTAGGACCAGAAGCATGGCAACCTTTCTGTACATTGAATCGTGAATGTCTTGTTTGTACTGACTGCTTTTTCATCTCAGCTGCTGCCTTTAAGTCTGGTCTCCCATTACCTCATCTCTAATGGACACAGTAACCTCCAAACTGTTAACCCACCCTCCTGGCCCTCCTTCTTCCCTCCCCTCCCTCTGGATCCATGTTCCAAAATGCCAATAAAGTGTACAATAAGGATCACAAAAATGATCATAAGTCCACTTCTTAAACCTCAGTTGTTGCTTCTGCACGATTAAGGGCTGGGCATAGCAGGTCAAGCCTGCATTGGTGGTCTGACCTGGTCTCTTGGCCCACTTACAAGGTCAGAGTTGAGAGGACTGGCTTTTAGTCTACTTGCTTTGAAGAAATTTGAACTTGGAGTGGCTCATTTGTAAAATGAGAATAAAACTACCTTGCAGAGTTGCCATGAGAATTAAATGAAGGATTCAACACTTCCTGAGAACACTTCAAATAAATTTTTGTGGGCTGTTAATAGGTAGTTTTGTTTTTTTAACAAAGATTTTTATAGCCAAGCATGGTAGTACACATCATTTATAAGTATAAAATTCAATGGTTTTTAGTATGTTTAGAGTTGTATGCCATGATAATCTAATTTAGGACATTTTAGAACATTGCCATAAAAAGAAACCGCACACCCAACCCATTAGCAGCTAATACCCAATGCCCCAACTTTACCTTAAGCCCTAGGCAAACATTAAGCCAGTTTCTCTTATTGGCTTTTTCCATGTCAACCATTTTCTATCAATGGACTCATATATGTGATTTTTGTGACTGGCTCTTAGTTTATTTTCAAGGCTTTTCTATGCTACAGTATGCCTTTATTTCCATTTTATTGCCAAGTAATATTCCATATTATAAATAGGTCACATTTTATTTGTCCATTCATCAATTGGTGAAATTTGTAGTTTCCAATTTTTAGCTCTCATAAACAATACTATAAACATTTGTGTACAAGTGTTTGGGTTGACATGTTTACATATATATGTATATACATATGAAATTTCTAGGTCATATGGTAACTATAGGTTTAACATTTTTAAGACCTTCCAAATTGTTTGCCTAAAGAGCTATGCTATTTTACATGAAAGTATATGAAATTTCCAATATATCTATATCCTCACAAATACTTGTTTTCTCTCTCATGGTTATGGCTATCATAGTAGTTCTGAAGTATAACCATAAATTCCAATTTATCTTAATCTTTTGTCATTTTTGGGGTACAGCATATATGAAGAATTGCTTAGTCCAAAATCACAAAGATTTACATCTATGCATTCTAATAGTTTAATAGTATTATAATTTGCATATTGAGATCCATTCTGAGTTCTTATTATGTTGCAGAACTTTGAGCTTTCCGGGCAGTTGCTCTACCACTTGAGCTACTCCTCCAGTCCTTGAGTATAAGGATGAGGTCCACCTTGCATTTGAGGATCAGCACTATTTGTTAAAAAGAATTATCTCATTGAGTTGGCACCATTTCTAAGATTAACTGGACAGAAAGGTGACATTTCTGTAGGCAATCCTCTCATTGGCTTGTGCCACTACTACAGTGTGATTACTGAAGCTTTTAGTAATGCTTGAAGTTAGCAAATGTGGAATCCCAATGGTCATGAATGTTTTCTTTCAAGATTTAGCTATTCTTGGCCTCTTGCAGTATGAATTTTCATAACAGCTTATTAATTTTCAAGAAAAAAATCCAGCTAAGATTGTGCTATGGATTATGTTGACTCTATAGATCAAATTGAGAATTATCTTAATATTTAAGTCTTCCAACTCATAAGGATAGTGGGTTTTTTCCACTTATTTAGGTTTCCTTTTTTTTTGAACATGTTTATAGTTTTCAGCGCACATTATACATTCTTCTGTTACGTTTACTTCCAAGTATTTTATCCTTTTTGAGGTTATTATCAATGGAACTTTTCCCCTCCCTTTTTTCCTTTGTATGTGTGTGTATGTAGATGTTACTATCCCTTAGCTTTTTCGTTCAAGGATGGCACTCTACCACTTGAGTCACACCTCCACTTTCAGCTCTTTGCTGGTTAATTGAAGAGTCTTACAAACTTGCCTGCTGGAGCTTGCTTCAAATGGCAATCTTCAAATCTCCTCCTGATTTTCATAATGAAATTAAGATCTTATTTATAGTATACAGAAATGTAATGAATTTTATGAATATTTTATTAGCATACATTTGTTGTACAAAGTGGTTTCATTATGGTATTTCCATATATGCATACAACATATCCCAAACTCACCTCCCTGCACTTCCCCTCATCCCCTCTTCTGAAAACAATTACAACAGGTGTCATTCCACTTTATCCTTATACATGTTCCCCATTAGCCCTCCCTCCTCCTATTTCTCCCTCCAAAACTCCTTGCTGTCATTTTAAGAATATATTAAGTATGTATAAAGGAGTTTCATGATGGTACTTCACATGTGCATATCTTTTAGTCTGATTAAATTCTTCTATTGCTCTTTCCCCCTCACTCTATCCCCCCATTGTATAAATTCTCAATAGGTTTTGTTATGCCAAATTTACATATAAATATAATGTATTTTGATATCATTCAAATCCCATTATTCTTTCCTTTCTCCTCCCTCCATACCCACAATTATAACCATATAGTGTATATGGTTATATAATCATGTAAAATGTTATTGATCACACAATAATACATATATAGTTCATGATATATTACATAATAATATATTGTAACATAATATATATTGTGTAATATATATCATGTAATGTATAATTATATATAATACATAAGTATGATGTTTGTATAAATAGGTATTTCTATCTTGAATTCCTTTCATATCCTACATTTTCTTATTTCTTTCAGCCATTTATTTGTACTCTTAGAGCTCATTCAGCTGTTTATTTGTATCTTCCTTTCCATTCACTCAGGTTTTGATGCATGTCCTCTTTAATTTCATTCTGGTAACCATGCTTTCGAGTTTTTTGGGCTTTCTTCCTATTCACTGTCTTTGGTGTCTCTTCCTGTTGATGTGTTGGAAGTCTCATGATACTTTGTTTTTCCTATTTCTTTTGTTTCTGCTTGGAGATGTGAGGCCAATTCAATGGTTGGGAGTTTGAATCTCTGCAGTCTGGCAAGTGAAGTCTTCTCAATGCCCAGGCAGGACTGTAGTGGGAGGATTCAGTGGAGCTTCTCACCACTGGCCTGGGGGTAGCTCAGTCACATCCTTTTGCCCATGTGTGCTGAAGTCTCTAGTCTGTCCTTGTATAAGGCTTATATGTGAGCAGAGGGCAGAGCTGGTAAAGTCACCTGCCCACTTCTGAGTGGCTTCACTGTAGAATTCCCTTTTGTGTCCTGGAAGCCACAGTTAACTGCACAATATTTTTCAGTTTATGGGCTGGTAAGGTTCACAAATTCTACACACATTCCTCATTTGTACCCCAAGGGCAAGACCCACACCACCCTTGGGGTGTGCCAGTGCTTCTTAAAGTGGGAGGAAGAAACAGCACAGTACTCTTCCCCAGTGATGGAGGACTGACAGACGCAGGTGCTCAGCCTGGCACTCTCAGGTCTCTCACACTCCACCCAGAGGTCTGTTGCCCTGTGGCAGGATGCTGAGGGTTGTACATGATCCCCAAGTTCTGTGATTGGAGCTCTCGGCCCTGCCTGGTAGCAAGCCCCCAGTCAGAAGGTAGCTCCTGGCTGCTGAGCATGGCCAGTCATTAGCTTCATGCTGTTTCTGTGGCAATCCTCAGGCAATCCTCTCTGTGACAGAGAGAGTAGTTCTGTCACCATGCCTGTCACTGCCTGAGCCCTCAGTGAGTCCATACCTGGCCCTCTCCCTCTCCTCAACTCTTTCTCAGGCCTGGCTACCCTGACCCTGGGGCAGGGTACCTCAAGACTACTGAGTCACAGTTGTTCTTTGGTTTGAAGTACCCAGAGTAACTCAGTCTGTTGCTGGCAGGCAGTTCTTGGAGCTGTTACATTCCTGCTGTTATGGGCATGGTCCTGTGCTTCTGCCATGCTCTAGCTGGAGAGGCCAGGCCACTAACCGCTGCCCAAACTCCTGGCTGCCAATTCCTGGGAAAGCCTACATCCAGCCGTCCTTCAACATGATCTCACACAACTGTTTTCCTCCTAGATACTGTGGCTTCGGATCTCAAGACCCCCTGAGCTAAGATTGCTGTTATGTTAAGGTCCAAAGAATAGTTGGGTGGCAAATCCTTGCAGCCAAGCAAGCAGCTCCTGGAGTGGGGGGTATTCCACCAGCTGTGGGCTCAATGCTGCTTCTACGGGGACCTTTAGGTATGAAGACTTGCTTTAGCCAGTGTGGCTGCTCATCACTGCCCATGCCCTTAGTTGCTTAAATTTCTCCCCAGGCCCATAGCAGACCCACTGCACTCATGACCATCTTCCTCCTAAACAGTCTCAACAGATGTCCCTAAGCTGTGATTGCTTGTTATGTTCATGTCTCTAGATAGTTGAGTCTCTTAACTCTGCCAAGAGTAAACAACAGAACAAGGTAGAAGCAGCTGTGTATTTCAGGGCTCAGGGCAGGAATCAGTATGCTGCCACCACCACCGTATAATCTTGGCTACCAAGACTGAGCTGGATACAGTGTTTGAAGGGACAATACAATGATGTGAAACAGGGCCAGGGATGTTTGGGTTATCTACAAACTGGCTTCCATTTCCATGGCCATGTATTGCAACAAGTGCAGCAAGCAGTAGGACTCACAGTGACCGAATTGCAAGTAACTTAGGTTTTCACTCCTTGGAAAGGTTGTAATAAAAGTGTGATAGAATACCAAAGAACTTTGAAGGCAGAAGGAACAAAAAGTAATAAACAGAAAGACTTACATCACAATGAAACTATATCTCAAAAGTTAGGGAACTAATTCAGTTGCCTAATAATTGATGAATGGATCAGGAAAGGGTGTGTGTGTGTGTGTGTGTGTGTGTGTGTGTGTGTGTGTGCGCGCGCCTGTGTGTGTGTGTGTGTGTTTCAGACTTAGAAAAGTGTAGGCTGGCTGATCCTCTAGATTTCAGGCTCTTGAGTAGTTAGGGTTATATGGGTGAGCCACCAGTTCCTGCTTAGAGTAAGGTTTTATCTTAAAGGTTTTACTGAGAATAAGCCCAACCACTGGAAGTATGAGTGTACAGAATTATTTATGACAGGCAATCCACATATACAGATTATTGATTGTCACCTAGTTGCCACCTTTTGGGGACATTGCACACTACACTTAATTGCTTCTGTTGCTAAGTTACAACAATGAGGACACTGGTCCAAAGTAGCTGATATTTACCAAGCATTCTCCCCAATCTTATTTAAGTATTCATTTATTTTAGTTTTCTGGGAACAGAATCTCACAACCTTGCTGCCTCATAATACTGGATCACTTGCTTCTGCCACCAGGCTTATTTATTTTAACAACGGAATTTTAAAAATGAAATTATTACTATTGGAAAATTGTTCTTGTGCATAGGAACTTGAAGATCTACTCATTTGTGAATCTGTCACATCCAAAGCATGTGATCAAAGTCCAACGTATCATCTAATATAAAATTACACATACGCCAAAAAACTGTTAGGAAGAATCCCATGCAACATCTGGCAACTCAATAAAAACAAAACCAGTCACTCACAATGCCACCTTGTTCTCTGCTCCACATGGCTGTTTGATCAAGTACCAGCCCCCTTAAGGCACACATGCAATATTTGCTTAACAGAAGCATACATATTTATATAACAACAGATGACTTGCCTAAAGTCTTCACAAACAATCTAGAGATTCTGGAAAATATTCTTGGCTTAAAAAAGAGGAATATTTTCCTGAAAACTTTCTTATTCTCCCTTTTCTATTCAAAGCCAGTGGCTCACACCTGTAATACTAGCTACTGAGGAGGCTGAGATCTGAGGATGGCAGTCTGAAATCAGTTATGGCAAGGAAGTCAGTGAGACTCTTACCTACAATTAACCACCAAAAAGCCAGAAGTGATCAAGCAAAAAAGTTTAGAGACAGTGCCTAGGCCCTGAGTTTGAGCTCTAGGACCCAAACACAGACAACACAGAGACAAACAGACAGACACACCCACACCCACACATGCTTGTGTGCATATTCATGCAGCTGACATTATCTAAGGCTGGCCCAGTTCCTGAGGCAGAAGATCAAGTTTGTCTTGCTCACTAATGATTTCCCAACATCCAGCAATGGGCACAATAGGCATTAAATTCTATTCCTGTCTTCTTTTCTGCCATACTGGAGATTGAACTCAGGGCCCCACACTTGCTCTGTAGGCACTCTACCACTTGAACCATGACTTAGGCCTTTTGCCTTTATTTTCTAATAGTTTCTCATTTTTGCTTAGAGCTGTATTCAGACTGTGGACTATTTGCCTACAAACAGGTACTTCTCATATCAAAACAAAATAATAACAATGTGAAATAAATGAAATAAGAGAAGAAAACCTGTAGAAGTTTATAGCTAGCTTCCTGAGGCTCAGACCTGACTGGCTTTACCACCCAGCCCAGTGCCCTCTGAACCACACTCCATGTGTTGTTCCTTTAGGACTCTAAAAATCAAATTTCAATTAATTCACTTTTCAGAAGAATGAGTTTTCAGGTTAAGAAAAAAGTTTAAAAAAAAACTGGTTTGTAAAAGTCTTTTATTGTATCCGTGCCACACATAGTAGTGAAAAATAACACTCCTAAAAAAAGAATGCTACCTTTTCCACAACATTTTATTTTAAATAAAACTTCAAGTACTCTTACATCAGTACAAAAAAAGTCTGATCTATTGTCCTCCAACAGGCCACCACAAGACACAGTAGATAAAACACAGTGGCTACAAATGTCTTTTACATTTATTTTTGAGGCAAGTCAATGGGAGGGAGAAGTCTCCATGAAAAATACTGTGTGTGTAGGAAGTTGTCACGATCTGGTTCCACATGGATACAAATGATTATACTTCAATTTCCGCCCTGGTGGCTTAAAATTATATAACAAAATAGAAACATGGAAAATTACTATCCCCTACACCCTGTTTCAAAGGCAGGCACTACCAAGATTAGGGAGACGCCACAGTGTTGGTAGAGGATAATTACTGTACAAGCCGGAGAGCTGTAATTACCTTCAGACTAAAAATGCTACAACCCTTCTAAGGCATAAACAATAATGTCTCCAAACAATATATACACATAATATATATTTAAAACAAGACAATATAAACAATAATGAACATTATATACATGTCATTCTTTTCACTGTCTTGAAATACAATTTAACTACACAAGTGACTCAGCAACATATATATGTATATATATATGTATATATATAAATGTACTTGTAATTCTACAGTAAAGTTAATTTTTGGTGCTTTAATAGCACATCAGTGTAAACAGTTTAACTTGGCTTTGTTTTATATTTTAAAACATTCCTTGT
This sequence comes from Dipodomys ordii, assembly GCF_000151885.1. Classification (NCBI taxonomy): domain Eukaryota; kingdom Metazoa; phylum Chordata; class Mammalia; order Rodentia; family Heteromyidae; genus Dipodomys; species Dipodomys ordii. The sequence goes on from NW_012267221.1 coordinate 11,291,545, forward strand.
TGTATTTTCAAGATTTAAAGCAATTTTTTTTCTAGTTCTTCCTTTTCACAGAAAACGAAGATTCTGGATGTGGTTTAATCATAAATAATTCATAAAATTAAATACATTCACTAAAAAATAAACTACAAAGTAAAAAAAGGAAAAATAGATATTTATTGAGAGGGAAAGGAGAATCATTTCCCACATTAGAGCTCTGGTGTTGGATATTCAGTGCGGTTTGATATATTTTAATTGCTATTGCACTCTAACACCCTTTCCTTGGAAAATTCTTTGGGTGTGCTTCCCTGTTCTACCTAAATCAGCTGATAAATCACACGAACCAAAAACCCAGGGTCTTGGTTGTTGTAGGAGTGAAGCCTTTAAAAATGGTATCATTCTTCTGATACTTTTTTTGATACATATTTTAAGGAAAAGAAGTCATTAGATATGTGCCTTGCACATTTATGTAAAAATAGTTCACATTGCTGGTCTCATTTGTCCTTGTGTAAGGGAAAAAGAAGGGAGAGGTTATAAATTCAGCTCACTTTGAAAGTATCTGTCCATTTTTTTTCAAAATATTTCCTCATACTGTGGCCAGCTCTGCCTATATCAGAATCATCTTCATTAAATGTTTCACAGTTGTCAAAAACAAGCCTGACATCTAGAGCAAAGGCTTCAAGGTTTGGATACCTGAAAGGAAACATATAATTAGAGATTGATTTCACTGGTTTGGTTTTTGTAAACCAATAAGTAGTAATACAAAGTAAAATAAAAAGTGAAAAAGAAAAGAACAATTAGAAAAGCTGTGTAAGAATGGATATAAAATTTTGTGCCTGGGACATTAAAAAAAATGTGCTTGATCTAGTCCAAATTAGATTTGAAGACATATTAAATAGAAAATCATTTCTCTGAAGACTGGATTTCCCAGCCACGAGTGATGGGTGGGATGTACTTGTAATCCCAGCACTTGGGAGGCAGATTTAGGAGGAGTGAAAATTTGATGCCAGTCTGAGCTATATAAATCCATCCGGACAAAGATAGAGAAAAAGAGAGAAAGGGAGAGAGAAATAAAGAAAGAAAGGAAGAAATGAAGAAAGGAGAAAAGAAGAAAAGAAAGAGAAAGAGAGAGAGGGAGAGAGAAAGAGAGAGAAGAGCAAAAGCAAAAACCAAATGTAGTTTTTCAATTATCTGGAATTTCCTATATCCCAGGTCCTGTTTGACCTGTTCACAATTGTTTTACAGGACAATCTGTCACCAGTTTATTGAACCCTCTCACCCACAACATCGCTTGTATACTCTATCAATCTCATTCAATAGTGTCCAATTATAGTCAAAGTAATGATACTTCTGTATCATTTACAAATATTCCAGAATAGGCCATTGTGCTAAACTTTCAAGACAGTAGTAAGTATTAACTGATGGAAATTATTTACTTACTGTCCATTACTTAGTTTATCTCTAATTGTGGAAAAATCCATGGGCTTTTTGATAACTTTCTTATAACCAGGAACAAGTTTCAAGTTTACAGGAAGTAAGAAAGGCCATGCATCCTCATGAGTCTCCATTTCTGTCAGGATCATACTAAAGAGGAAAATATCAGAAATCAGCTCCTATACTTTAGAAATCTATTTTCATTAAAAATTAACTTTATATTATAACCTTTCATGTAAAAATTCAATAAACATTTATTGAAAAGACAAAGGCATGTTTTGTTTACATTATATATATATTTGTTGGGCACCGGTGGCTCATGCCTGTAATCCTAGCTACTCAAGAGGCTGAGATCTGAGGATCATGGTTCAAAGCCAGCCTGCGCAGGAAAGTCTGTGAGACTTTTCTTTTCTTTTTTTTTGTCGGTTGTGGGGCTTGAACTCTGGGCCTGGGTGCTGTCCCTCAGCTCTTCAGCTCAAGGTGAGCACTCAACCACTTGAGCTATAGCACCACTTCCAGTTTTCTGGTGGTTTATTCGAGATAGGTGTCTCATGGTCTTTCTTGCCTGGGCTGGCTTTGAACCGTGATCCTCAGATCTCAGCCTCCTGAGTAGCTAGGATTACAGGCATGAGCCACCAGCACCCGGCTTTCCATGAGACTTTTATCTCCAAAAAACCACTCAGAAAACTGAAGTGGCGCTGTGGCTCAGGTGGTAGAGCTTGTCTTGAGCTGAAGAGCACAGGGACAGCACCCAAGCCCAGAGTTCAAGCCCCATGACCGGCCAAAATATATATATATATATATATATATATATATATATATATATTTTTCTACTTATATAAGTTAACAGGAAGTCATCGTTAACATGTAAGAGGCTTCTGAATAAATAATGTGGGGTATCATAGATATATAGCACATGAAAATGGAAAACATACCTGCACAGGCCCAGGTCCTTGCTATCATCTCTTTTAGGTTTCTTAACAGAAGTAAAATTTTCTTGTTTTGCTGAGTTAGCAGAAGTGTTTTCCTCTATTTTTCTTTTTTTGAGGTCTTTGTTTCCTCTTTTCAGGGAACTACTGGTAGATGCAGAGTCTTCATCTTCAGTATCCCCTGTTAAAGCTACTTTCTTGCCTTTCTTCAACTCATTGGTCTTTTTTGCTTTGACATGAAGTTTTTTGACTTTTATAGTTTGACCACTTGCCTTTAATTAAAAAAAAGAAAGAATTGAGGTGTAAGAGAATAACTGAGAGTTTAACAGGACAAATAAAAAGCTATTAGTTTGATCTAAAAGACTGATCATTCTTTTAAAGAGAGATCCATGAATTTATTCTCCTGTAATATAAGGGTAACATTTAATAATTAATGAGAATACAATTCATCCTAAGAATTTGTTGTTGTTGGTGGTGTAGCGAGGCTTGAACTCAGGGCCTGGTTACTATACCTGAGCTGCTTGCTCACGGCTAGCGCTCTACCAGTTTGAGCCATAGCACCACTTCAGGTTTTTGAGTGGCTAATTGGAGATGTAAGTCTCATGAACTTCCTTGACTGGGCTGGCTTTGAACCATAATCCTCAGATCTCAACTTCCTAAGTAGCTAGGATTACAGGCATGAGCCACTGGTGTCCAGTTTAAGAATTTTTTTTTTAAATGTGCCATTTCAGGGGCTTGAAGTCTGGGCCTTGTAGTCTTACTTTACTTTTTCACTCAGAGGTGGTGCTCTGCAACTTGAGTCATACCTCTATTTTCAGCTTTTTGCTGGCTAATTGCAAATAAAGAGTTTTACCTTCTGGCTTTGAACCATGATCCTCACATGTCAACTTTCTAAATAGCTAGGATTACAGTCATGAGCCACAAGTGCCTGGCTTATTCTAAGAGTTTTTAAAATTTGCACATGCTGACTGACTCACCATTTTGGGTACCACAGAATTTATCACCAGGATCCCTTTAGTTTAGATTATAAACTGAGGTTAAAGATAACCAAAGCCAGGCACTGGTGGCTCACAACTGTAATCCTAGCTACTCAGGAGGCTGAGATCTGAGGGTGGAGGTTCAAAGCCAGTTGGGCAGGAAAGTCCGTGTGACTTTTTTTTTGGGTCCGGTCATGGGGCCTGAACTGTGGGCCTGGGCGCTGTCCCTCAGCTCTTCAGCTCAAGGCTAGCGCTCTACTCCTTTTGCCACAACGCCACTTCCGTGTTTTTTTTTTTTTTTTTGCTTACATGGTGCTGAGGAATTGAACCCAGGGCCTCAGGCATGCAAGGCAAGCACTCTACCACTGAGCCACCTTCTCAGCCCATGTGTGACTCTTAACTCCAATAAACCACCAGAAAACTGGACGTGGCACTGTGACTCAAGTGGCAGAGTGCTAACCTTGAGCTGAAAAGCTGAGGGACAGTGCCCAGTCCCAGAGTTCAAGCCCCACAACTGACAAAAAAAACAAAAAGCAGAAAACAAAAAGATTTATTAGATCACAACAGAGTAAGAATAAGGTGAATATAAACAAAAGTACAGAGCTCATTAGAAGGAAGTTGAAGAAAAAGTCCAGACCAAAACATAAAAAAGAGTTGAAGTAGTTGGGCACCAGTGTCTCTATTAACCTCCTAGCAACTAGAGAAATTAAGGTCTGAGGATCATGATTTGATGACAGCTTGGGCGAACATATCTGAGAGAATTTTATCTCCAATTAACCAGTAAAAAGCCAGAACTGGAGATGTGGCTTAAGTAGTAATAGAGCACCAGCCCTGAGTAAAAAAGCTGAATGAGAGTAAGAAGCTCTAAGTCAAAGCCCCAGCAACTGTACACACACACACACACACACACACACACACACACACACACACACACACACACACACACACACACACACACAGAGTTTATGAAGTGTCAAACAGGAAGTCCTATTTAAATGATCAACTCTATTAAGAATAAAAATGTCTTCAATAACAAGTGCCACACACTATGGTTCTAACCTGTGGTGCAATTGAGGAAATCATGTTTGTTTTTTAAGGAAACAACATAGAAATAAATGAAATAAGCTGGGTGCTGGTGACTCATGCCTATAATTCTAGCTACTCAGGAGGCCAAGATCTGAGGATTGTGGTTTGAAGCCAGCAAAGGCAGGAAAATCTGTAAATAGGGTTGTGGTTCAAAGTGGTAGAGCCCTAGCCTTGAGCAGAAAAGTTCAGTGATAGTACCCAAGCCCTGAGTTTAATCCCCACAACTAACAAAAGAAAAAAGAAAAAGAAATCGAATCAAAGAATATGAATCCTAGCTATGGCTCTCTTGCTGTGTAATTTTGGACAATTTTTATTATTAACCTGTTAGCTGATGACTTCATTCTTAATCATAGATGCCCTACTTTTCCTCCCTACCTCCCTACCCCCTGCCCCCTTCCTCCCTCACTGTCTCTCTCTCTCTCTCTTTCTTCCTTTCTGAGACAGTCTTGCTAAGTAATCCTGGCTGATCTTGGACTCCTCTAGTCTCAGCTAAGATTGTGGGTTCTACCAAGCCTGGCTTCTAATTAACTTCTGAGTTACTTGCTTCGCTGTTGTAGACACTGGAGTTTGAAACTTTTAATATGTAAGTCTCTAGGTATGCATCTATGAATGTGTAGATATACACATAGATCCTTAATATGCACATGTAAATACATAGATTATAAAAATAATCATGATCCTATATGAAGAAGTAGCCATTGAAGACCAAGGCACATATTTTTATGGAAATATAAATTAAATGAAAAGGTATTTTAAAACCTTATATTTCCTATATTTAAAATCTTATGTTTCCTAAATATTAAACATTTAGAATATTTTTATTATTGTTAGAGCCACAATCCATTTGACTGAATTAAAAACAAACAGTTGCTGGGTACTAGTGTCTGCAGTTTTAGCTACTTAAGAGGTTGAGATCCAGAGAAATTTGTTTTAAAACCAGCCTAAACAGACATAGGCTGTGAGGCTCTAGCTACAAAATAACCGGTGAAATTCAGGGATGGAGGTATTGCTCAAGTGATATAGCATCAGCTGAGTAAGCACAAGACCCTCAGTTCAAATGCCTCTTTCTCTCTCTCCTCTCTCTCTCGCACACACACACACACACACACACACACACACACACACACACACACACACACACAGATGCAGAGGCTTGGAATACTAAAAAATAGCTGGGTATGGTAAACTCATATCTATAATCCCAGCTTCTTGGGAGAAGAGATCAGGAAGAACAAGGTTTTAGAAAGTTAGCAAAATTCCATCTAACCAATAAACTGGGTGTGGTGATGTATGCTTCTGACCCTTGCTATCTGGGAGGCTTATGTAGAAACATCATGATCCAGGCTAGTCCCAGGCAAATACTATGGACTCCATCTAAGAAAAGCAACGAAAGCCAAAAAAGAAAATAACAAGAACAACAACAAAAAACTGCATTCACAGAGAAGGGCATGGATAACAAATGTGTCCAAGTTTGTTCTTTGAGTAATGCTACCCAGAATTCTAATGTAAGCAAATTTAGTGAAAACAGAACTAATCATGGCCTATTAAGTGGAATCTCCAGGACTTCAAACATTTACTTATTAAGCAATTTATATAATATATAGTATTAGAGAAACATTTCAAAATTTGGCAATTATAAAGCTAAAAGATAAATGTCTTGCTAGTGAAGATTACTGTTGAAGTATATTTAACTTTATATGACAAAAATGATCAAAAGTAAACTCTCGCATGTGAAGCACATTTTAAATAAAACAATGGCCATATTTCTGCATTTTGATCTGGTAATTAAAAACTTAAATCCTTTATAAATCTTACCTTAGCAATGCAAGCTGGACAAAACCAGTCACCATCTGGTATGGTGGTAATCTTGGGTCTGTGGCAGTAGGTATGACAGCCTTTGTCACAGCCGTCACAAAGGAGAAGCAGCTCTTCATTATCTCCTTTCCGACAGATTTGGCAGTACTATAACACATAAAAATCATTCAAAATTAACCCTCTGCTTGGAGCAACAGTTACTGGGATGCTAAACAGACCATCATTCCTAACTTATATTAATTAGTAATGAACATTCCGCTTGCTAACAAATATGTAATAGCCATACATATCTATGTATCTCTCGTTACACAGATATGGACCACAGGACGGGTGAGCAGTTCTATTGAGGTAGATGCACATTTCAGGTACACTGCAAAGAACAAAGCTAGAGGCTCAATGCCTGCACACACTTTGGAAGCATGTACACATTAACATATGAAATAATTAACATGACATTAGAGCACATAAAGCAATGAATAGCTTTAATACATGGTGTTTTTGTTTTTAAAGAATGTGTTTCATCTTTTGCTTATCTTAGTATCCTTATGATAATCTGAGGAAGAAATAAGAGTTAGAGTCATCTTTAAGATTAAAAATTAGGAAACCTATATTAGTATCATAATTATGTATAATAAGAAAAAGATATTCCCTAAGCTTTGGTTAAATTATCCACCTACAGTTTGTGACTGAATTAAAAATATTTATAAACCAGGAAACTGAAAAAATTACCTAGAAATGAAACTAAGAACATTATTTCCAAGATAAGGAAGCATATAGAATATAATTAAAGAACGTAAGGTCATATTTTTTTTCAAGAACTAAATGTACAATTATTTCTTCTCTATGGAAAAATGTATAATATTATTAAGAACTTTAAATCTGCAAAGAGAATTTTTCCATGCATACATAATCTGTCTATCGTTTTACAAAAGGAAAGAAAAGTTAGACAAATAAAAGTATTCCAGATAGCTTTAAAAACTGGTATTAACATTTTTTGATATTTAATTCACATTCTAGTCAAATAGGAAATGTCATCCAATCAATATTTTAAAAAATAAAAACACTGAAATCGGTATTCACTTATACTTATTTTATTTTTATACTTATCTATATTAAAAGTTAGGTATTTATGTAATCTTAATAGTTCTAACTTACTTAGTTTATTTCCTATTACAACATTATATATCTTAGTTTAGGGAAAGTGTAACCTATACGCCATAATATATACACCAATCGATGAGAATTTAAGAACCTAATCAATGGTAAATGTACACTATCCAAGTTATCAAGTGAAGAAACATTTATTAAAAATATCTACTATACATGTAGTAGGAAAACTGGCATGTATCCAGAACTAAGAACAAACACAGTATAGTTCAAATTCTAAAAAAAAGTATTGTATGAACTCTCTCAACACCACACATCATTAAGTACCTTAAGATGGTGTTATTATGCCAAATTTGAGTTACATCTTTAAAAGTTCTATTGTCTAACTTCTATTGGTAGGATATAATAAAATATCCTAATGATGTTTAAAATGAGCCTCATAAAAAATTCTGTTTTCTACCACAGATATTAAAAATACTACAAATAAGGTCTTTTCCATTTCATGTGTATGATTTAAGAAGAAAAATTTTACATCATCCAATAGTCTTAAGGGTGACAGATACCAAACTCATAGCCCTATTGAAATGCTCAAAATGACTTAGAGCAAATGTATTAATATTTGTCTTTAACTTCTTGCTACCATAGTAAAAAATGAATATTACCCATTTTTACATCAACAAAAATATAAAATATATTGTGGCTAGAGAATTATCTAATGGCAAACTGAAGTTTCCCCTGTCTTGGTAGGCTTGGTTTCTGCCCAACAGGACATTACTTTATTTTTCATTGTTTATTACCATAAAATTCATTATACACATGCATCCAATGTACTTGATCAACTGTACCTTGGTCATATGACGCTTCCTTTTGATCAACATAATTTTTATAATAAATAGCTATCTTTTTTTTTTTTTGCTGGAGATTGAACCAACTGGCTCATGTAAGCTAGGCAAGTGTTCTGCTACTGAGTTACACTCTCAGCACACAAGTAAAACATGAGATACTTAAAAAACAAATCAAGATCTAAAGCCAGGTGCTGGTGGCTCATGCCTGTAATCTTAGCTATTCAGGAGGCTGAGATCTGAGGATCATAGTTCAAAGCTGGCCTGGGCAGGAAAGTCTATGAGACTCTTATCTCCAATTAACTACCAGAAAACCAGAAGTGTCATCATGGTTAAAGTGTTAAGTGCTAGCTTTGAGCTGAAGAGCTTAGGGACTGAGCCCAGGCCCAGAGTTCAAGCTGCATGACTGACCAAAAAAAAAAAAAAATATATAGATAGATAGATAGATAGATAGAGTTAAATATATAAATACATATTAATAACAAAGATCGATAAATTGGCAAAAACTTAAGGAGTCTTTAGATAGCAACCCTGGGCATTATATATAATTCAAGCATTCAGAAGGTTAAGACAGGAGGAGATTTCAAGTTAAAGGCTAGCCTGAGCTAACAGTGTGACTATTTCAAATATTAAAACAAAATAAAAAACAAAGCCAAGAAAGTAAGAATACTAATATCAAACAAGTTTAGAAACATGGTTTGGGGTTCTGCATTTACGTTTATTAACAAACTGTCTATCTCATGATGGCATGTTTTGTGGACAAAAAGTCAGTATAATTTTGATGAAAATTACATCATTTTGAATCGGTAAAACCTAAATTTTAACAATTACATTTCTCCAATGTGACCTTATAACTTAATAATAATTTTAGGAGTAATATATTTATTTATTTTTGGGGGGAGTCTGGTCGTGGGGCCTGAACTCTGGGCCTGGGCCCTGTCCCTCAGTTCTTCAGCTCAAGGCTAGCACTCTACCATTTGAACCACAGTGCCACTTCCAGCTTTTTTCTTTTTGCTTATGTGGTGCTGAGGAATCAAACCCAGGGCTTCATGCATGCAAGGCAAGCGCTCTACCACTGAGCCACCTTCACAGCCCATATATTTATATTTATAAGTAGGTGTTTTTATATTTAAGACAATGCTATGATGAACTGAAAAATGTCTAAAGCTTATAATAAGCTCCAATCTGAACTGAGAAAGACCTAAGTTCAAACATACTATACAATCTACAGATTTGAATTCCAAAGACATAATAATTAAGACAAAGTGAAAAACCACAGGAAAAATCAAAGTTATTTTAAAAAGAAAAGGGTAAGTTCTTGAGTAGTCCAAATATAAACTAAGTAAGAAAAGAAGCAAAAAAAAAAGATAAATTATTTAAGGATCTCTGCTTTTCACTGGAGAATGAGCATTTTAAGTAAAGAAACTTGGGCTTTTAGTCATTCATGAAAACAAATCTCAGATGTTTGAATTTTAAAGTGTGTGTGTGTAGTTCAAAAATAAATATTGGGCCAGGCTCCTTCCTGATTTCTGTCTGAGGCCAGCTCTAGAAAAATTACGATATTGAAAAATAACTAAAAGTAAAAATGGTATAAAGCTTGCATTTCAAACTCTTGAACAACCAAAATTTAAAAAACCAAGAACGTTAATGTCAAAGTGACTCATGAATATGAACATATTACAGATACTACTCTATACAGGAGAGAGTAAACAGCAATGCGGGTGTTTTCACATGCTCTAAAAGAAGTACCTTTGGAAATATACAAACCATTTTCATTATTTCACTATTTTCACTAAGTAACATTTTGGTTCCTAGCACAAAACAATGTCTCATTATATAACAATAACTAAATGGGCTTGTACAAAGAAAGTGAAAAATCAGTTTTATTAGTAGATGAAGGACTAGATTGGTCTCTTGCTATTAATCATATCTGATGCAGACATGCAAGTGCAAAAGTCTGAGGTCATATTTTGCATTTACTTCTCTGGTTACTGCCTTTTTTGTATTATGTTGTTTTGTTTAATTTTATTGTAAGGGTGATGTCAGAGAGGTTACAGTTATGTAAATAAGGTAATGAGTACATTTCTTATCTAACATTATTACCCCCTACCTTGTTTTCTCCCACTTTTCCTCCTCTCCTAACTTTCCTCCCTCCCCTCCCCCAACTTGTAAAGTTCATTTCCAACATAGTGTCTTGTGATTATCACTGAGGTATTGGTTCACTCTTTGTCCTTTGTCTCAGGTTACTTCTTAGCATTAAAAGAAAAACTGACAGAAAATTAAAATGCTTTAGGAATACAATAATATAGCAAGTAATTGTAGCAACTGGAATGTTTATAGAAGTTAAAGGGCCTTTATGGCCTTTAGATTATCAACTATTTATAACAGCAGAATAAAGGAGATAACTTCAGTTAGAAACATAAACAACATTCAAAGAAGCAGAAGCAAAATAATATAATTTAGTAGTTTCCTTCAAAAAGCTCAAGAGAAGAAGGTATTAGATTATATGGTTTTTAAGACTTAGAGAAACCCTTAAAAACAGCACATATTATAGTGACAGTAGATAATGTATAATTAAGAAAGATCTGGAGGTTGGAAAAACAGGATAAAGTATATTAGTTATAGTATTTCTTAAATAAAAACACTTACAACTTTCATAATTGATTTTTCCCATGCTATTGATTTCTGTAACTGCTGAATGCACAGAGCTACCTGTGCAGCACTGCGAGCTTCTGATAATGCCCTTCTCCATACCCTGAGCCCTGGAGCAATATCCTCTTCAATTCTGCATTGAAATATAGAAAAATTAAGTAGGTCACGTCTATATTTATGGTTACTAGAATGTGAAACAATCATCACACTGAAAGCCAAGCAATGACAAAAACATGGAACAGCCAGTAAGTATAAAGTTTAAGCAACTAAATTTGATGTAGTGCACAGACTGTGGCTACGTGCCTCAAAGCTTAGTCACAACCAGGTAAATGTAAGATCACTTTGCAAGATTATCAATGCACATAACAAAAAAAAAATGTTTTTACAAAGCACCATGCAAATAGCATGATCCATATGGATCACAGACATACAAGAAGATACATAGATAACAGGCAATAGAAAATAGGCTCCAATTAGCAAAGAAGCACAATAATTTTTCAAGTTAATCTCAATAACCTACCCGTCACCATCACCACTAATGGATGGTGCAGGAGCAGGGACAGTAACTGTGCCCACATTATCCAGTTTGATCTGAATGGTGGTACTTAAGGGGCTCTTCAGATACCTTCTTTCAATGTTCCGCTCCAAATCAGCCAGCCTGGTTACAGCTATATCTAGGGGGTTGTCACTCTTCCGCTCTAGTGCATGTGCACTGTTTTCGTCTTCGCCAGTAATTTCTCCATCATGCTCCTTGCACAATTTAGTAAATGACTTATGTTCAAAATATACCAAGTCCTCCCTTTCTGATGCGGGCTCTGGACACATCCAACCCTATATATGAAGAGACTAACGTTATTATGATTTTTTCTTAATATGCCAGATGGGTGAGTTACCTTTACTTAAAATACAGCAGCAGACACCAGCAGATCTCAAAGATCTCTACTAAAGCTTTTACCTTGTGTTTCCTAATAATACAGTAAAACAAGAACAAAACAAAAAAAGAGAAATAGTTGTAAGACAAGTTTGAAAAAGAACATTTATCAACTTTTGATGTTAGAACAGGTATAATAAAAATTCAGCAAAGTATTCTAGAAAAATTTTAACTAGCATGGATATTAATTTTATGGGCTTACATAAAAGGAAATGTGTGTGGTCTGTATCTGACTTTCTATTTTCCCATCTTCCCCTACTCTTCTGTGAGGACTGACATCATTGTCACCCTGGTTGTAAGAGATCTGCATATACTTTTATCTTTGTCTGTGTACCTTTTCCCAGTTCTTCACCTAGTGAAGTCCATTCATCCTGCAGCTCTTATGTTAAAATTCATTTTAGAATGAAAGCATCCCAAGACAAATTATTCCCCACCTTCCTTTAGGAGGTAAGTCCCTCTATTACAGGCTCTCCTACCACTATGAAATGCTCTGGCGCCTTCTATCTACTTCTAAATCCCATGAGGGCAGGGAGTGTGTCTGTTTCTCTTCTATTCACTTACTGTCAACACAATTAGAGCAAATAATGGGAATATATATGTGTGTACATATATATGTACATATGTACACACACATATATGTATGTACACATAGAATGAATTAATGACCTTATAACTTACCTTCTTCTAATGATCCTCTGGCTGAAAATCCTTCAAAGATTCCTCAATGTTTTAATAAAGTCCCAATTGATTTTTGTTTTCTTTTTGGTGTATGTTGCACTTTCCTGGCTGGCATGATACACCACTCAGCTATGCCACCAACCCTATTTTTCACTGGCTAGTTTTTTAATGGGGTCTCTCTTCCTGCTGCAGTACAGGCCTAATCTGCCTACTTTAGGCTTCCTGTTGTTGCTAGGGTCACAGGCTTGAACCACTGTGTCTAGCTTGCCTTCCTTGAGATGGGAGTCTTACGGACTTTTCTGTCCTATTTAGCTTCATATCATGATTCTCTAATTCTCAACCTTCCATATAGCTTGGGATCACAGGCATGTGCTACTGCATCCAGCTACATGTTAAAAGGGATCTCATGAACTTTTCTACCAGGCTAGTGTCAAACCTCAATCTTACTGTTCTTAGCCTCCCAAAAATCTTGGGTTGTAAGTGTGAGCCATATTCGATAAGAAGTATACTTATTACTCTGTATGTGACTGTAACCCCTCTGAACATCACCTTGACAATAAAATTTTAAAAAAGGTGTGAGCCACTGGAGTTCAACTTGAAGTCCAATCTTATAAGGGAATTCAATATGCCAATCTACCTTTTTTCTCATGTTCCCATTCACATATTCTGTGATGTGGTTAAATCCTATGACTTGCTGTTGTACAAACATGATAAGCAAACTCATCTGGTTCTTGGTTCATAAAGTTCCCACTTCCTATTATGGAATTCCCTGGTCTCTGTCAAACCTTTCTCATCCTCTTTCCACCTTGTCTTCTACATGGACTCTTTCCTGATCTCTTCCATATCTCCACCAGAAGTTGAGTATTATTTTTCTAAGGCTCATACATTATGTAACCACCTTATTATTCTATGACAAGCTTTCTGAACACAGGAACCACATTTTATCCAATTAAAATAGAATGAACTTAAAAAATTAGAGACAATCACTTTATTTATATATTAGAACCAAGTCTCTCTCATTATCTCAATAGATATTTATATTTAGAAAGAGAGGCTAGGAAGCCAGACATAGTAGAATAGGAACTGAGACAGGAGGATTACAAGGTTTAGGAGGCCAGCTTAGGCTACATACTGAGACCTCATATAAGAAAGGAAGGGAGATAGAAGGAGAGAGGGAGAGAGGGGGGAAAAGGGACAAATTCAAAGAAATTAGGTTGTAAGGGAAGGAAAGAAGTAAAAAGAAAGTAAGGAGGCTGGGATTCAATGGTACCAAGTCCTTGCCTAGCAAGATCTTGGGACATGGTGCTAGGTAGGAGAGAATTATCCATAGTAGACAGAAATGCACAGATCCAAGTCATGTTAAACAAATCTCCTTATATTGTGAAAGGCATATTCAATTTTTAACTAAAGAGAATTCTGAAAACATAGTATATCTTGATTTCAAACTAACAGTAACAACAACAACAGAAAGACTAGATTAGATTGCACTTAGAGAAATTTAGGTGGATGAAAATGATATTTAAAAAATGGCAATTAACAGAGCTTCATTTCAGAAAAATGCCTTAGTGCCAGTGCCTAAAGGCATTCATTTGGTTTGTTTTGTTAGTGAATTTATGAATAACTTGGTTGATTATTATAAGTCTGAGAAAATTAAAACTAGGAAGGACAGTTAATACTCTAGATGACAGAATTAAAATAAAAATAGTTTCATATGCTCAAAAGTACACCCAAATGTAATCAATAAAAATACAATGACAAATGCAAATTTCAGCTTTGAGAAGAAAAATCAAAGTAATACCACATGTGAAAGAACTAAAAAGTTCTTTGAAAGAGGCTCAAAGACTTTTTTTTTTGCCAGTCGTGGGGCTTGAACTCAGAGCTTGAGTGCTGTCACTGAACTCTTACTCAAGGCTAGCACTCTACCATTTGAGCCACAGCTCAAGGTTTCACAAACTTTCCTGCCCAGGCTGGCTTTGAACTGCAATCCTCAGATCTTAGCCTCCCAAGTAGTTAGGATTGCAAGTGTAAGCCACTAGTGCTGGAATAGGGTGTTTTTTCCTTCTTTTTTTTCTTTTTTAAACTGTCTACTCAGTAAAGCAACAGTATGATTTGGATATTTAAAGGCTGCACCGATTTCTAATAGTATCAAAACAGGTATGTTAGAAGGAGCCTTTTTTTTTTTTACAAGGAGCCATTTTTATGCACAGTTACTAGTACATTTTAAGGGCACTGACATTGGGACTTACTCAGAAGAGAATCATGAACCTGGAAACTATTTCATAGGACTAATGATTGGAGGAAATAATTAGCTTATAAAAGAGAAAACCTTAAAGAGGAGCTGGGAATAATTAGACTTTTTGCATATTCTCAAAACTTAAACCAGGGGTAGGAATTCACAGATTTTCCTACAACATAAAAAGAACATTTCAAAAGGATTATCAGTGTTAAAAATAGAAATGAATGCACTTAAGTAGATGACGGCTGTTTAATATGCTTTTATAGTGGCTAGTTTCCCAGGCTAACAATATAATCTCCATTTCCTTTTTTCAGGAAAAAATAATGAAACTGAACTATTAAATCTTCTACATTCATCATTGTTAAAATGATGAATTTTTAAATGGTTATTTTCACCCTCTTTTCAACAATAGTGTTTTTCAGTTGTTAGAATAATCTAGAATAGAGCTTGATGCTAGTAACTCATGTCTTTAATACTAGATACTCAGAAGGCTGAGGATCACAATCTGAAGTCAACCCAGGTCAGGGTTTGGGTAGAAAGTCTGTAAAAAATCAACCAGCAAAAAGTCAGAAGTAGAGGTATGGATTTAGTGGTAGAACTCCAGCCTCATTACTGGCATAAACAAACAAATAAGAATAATATAGAATAACTCATTAACACCTTTTTAACAGGAAGCCAAAACATCCCATTTGAACAACTGATTCTACTTATTTTACCTACTGAAAACACAGCCAAGAATATTTAGGCAGCCAGCATAGTATAAGGTCAGTGTACTCATACTATGTCACTTGAAAAAGGTTTCAGATCCATACTCCAACTAAAACATCTTTCTTGTTTTTGTGGTTCCTGGAGCTTTAACTAGGCCTAGGTGCTGTACCTGAGCTGCTTTTGCTCAAGGTTATGGCTCTACCACTTGAGCCACGGCACCACTTTTGGCTTTTTTAAGTAGTTTATTGGAGGTAAGAGTCTTGGACTTTCCTGCTGGCTTGGAACTATGATCCTCAGATATCAGCATCCTCAGTAGCCAGGAGGACAGGCATGTGCCATTGGCTCCCAGCTTGAAAACAGTTTTTCAAACTTTGAAGATAAGCTTTCCAAACTTTCAGTGGCAAATTAGATGGAAAAGGTGGAGGAAACATGGAAACATTTAACCAGCAAATAATTAACTGACAAGAGAGGATAAAGACTATCAAAGGCAGAGATAATAGTTTAGGCAAGGCATACTACGTTTAGGGGAAACCTTTCTACATTTTTCTAAGGCATCATGTCTAATGGCTGGTATCCAGTTAATGGTCCTGTGACAAGAAGATTAAAATTGCACTTAATATTCTCAATGTAAGGAGGATGTGAAATACCTGACCTAAGAGATCCAATAAGCATGTTAAAAATATGGATATTGTATTAGTTCTGGAAAATTGCATGTTTAGATCCTCAAAACTAATTATAAAACAATTTTATTTATTTAAATTATAATTATCTTGAATTGAGCATATATTTAATAGTATAGAGGGCATCACTGTGGTATTCTCATATGCACACAAGTATACTTTGAACAAATTCACTTTTTCTCTTATATACCCACACTTTCCCTCCTCATTCATTATTCTAGCTTCACATATATTTTCAGTAACGTACTTCACTCTTCCTCATGCCTCAGTATCTCCTATTTCCTCCTCCCACTCATAAAGCAGAATTTTAATTATTGGATAGAATAGTATTCATCAGTAAGTTTCTCATTCTAAATAAAATATCAAATTACATGAGCCTAAGTTCCTAAAGCTTTGCCAAGTGCTTTCTTTTTTGCCTTTTATGCTTCTTTATCATTTATCCATTTACTCTCACAAATCCCTTTTTAATAACTGAGAAAGCACTTATACTCTCTTTTCAGAACCAAAATTCTTACTCTGAAACTATCCTTTTGTCTATCCACTGGAAACCAGTGCTGATCATTGTTTGTGACAGGCAAATTAGAAAGATGAATGTATACTTTTCAAATATATGTAGGGCACATACTAGTATTATAATATGACATATATTTGAATTTACCTATATACACTGTTCTCCAAATTTAAAACATAGAGAGTAAAAGTCTGACATATAACATGGCTCCTCTACAAGGTAGTTCCTGGTTCTATATGAAATGCTGTAGTAGGAGTTTGACTAAGATTTATACCAAAGGGAACTGGGCATGGTAGCTTACCCCTGTAGTCCCATCTACCTAGGAGGTGAAGATGGAGAGGATTCTGGTTTGAGGTCATCCCAAGGGAAAAAGTTAGGAATACCCCATCTCAACTAACAAGATGGTATGCATCCTAGCTATGTAGGAGGAAGTAAGTAGGAGAGCATGGTCTGAGTCTGGGTATGGGCACAAATATGAGACCTTACTTAAAAAACCGCAGAAAGAAAAAAAAAAGAGTGATGAGGGTGTGGCTCGAGTGGTAGAGCACCTGTCTAACTAGTGTAAGGCCCTAAGTCAAACCCCAATACTACCACCCCCAAAAAAGGTTTAGATTAGATCACAATATCTATCATGATAAAAAACTATAAAATTTTGCTATTGATAAAGAACTCAATACCAGAAGAAAGATTTGTGACTACCAGTAGGTAGCAGCAAGTTGTAGTTAAAAGTTGTAGTTCTTTTAACTACAAACAGGCTTGGTTTGAACCACTTATTTAACTATTAGTGTTTACTTACTCTGTTCCTTACCTGTAAGATGGGGAATTTCAATCAGCATTGTATATGCATTAAATGAGACTGCAGTAACATGGACATCTTAGGCTTATAGTAAGAATTCATTACCTTTCATTATCCTAAAAACAGGTCTTATTTCAAGTCAGTTTTACCTTCACTTGCAAACTTGCTGATGCAACTCTCCTTTCTAGGTCTTCTACCTGCTGAAGGACATTCAAATCCATCTCCATTGCTTGTTCTTCTACTGACCAGTTTTCCACAATATCTCGAGTCACCTGGTTTTCTTCATTTTCATTTAATTCAATAATAGCAACTATATTTGAAAAGAGATTAAATTTTAAATCCACAACATTTCCCCACCCCCTTGATTTCTTCTAGGAAGTGAATATAATTCCAGGGGTACCACAAACATCTAACTTAACATACACATGGTCTCAGGCTTCCTCATGTGTTACAGACACGAGACAATATGTGTGCAGGTGCTAAAAATTAAAGAACCAATTTAAGAAATGTAAATAGTTACTCTTTTGTAAGTAAAATAGAAAAATCATAATAAAATAAGCCATATTAAAATATATTTAAGGATAAAAAATTCTCATAATTGAGCAAGCGAACAGAAATCTCTTTAGGTACATACCATCCTTATTCTTGATACACGCTTGAGTAATATAATCCAAATGTTTCTGAATCTGTTTTTGTAATGCCTTTTCTCTTATTCCTCTAAGATGTAGAACTTTGAGTAAAGTTTTTAGATCTTCTGGGTCAATAATTCTCCACCAACCAAATTGCATTTCTAAGTCAAGATAAATATGCAGATCTTTTACAAATATTTTGAATAGGAAATAATGGTACAAAGTAATCCTAAAGATTTTTATCATCCATGGTAATGAAGTGGATGAGTAAGTACCCTGTGTTCTCGCAATGCACTTACCTTCTGGAATGGGTTTTGGACTGGGAAAATCTACTGGTTTTGCTACTTCAAGAGCTGCTGGTTGAGTTGAAGAGGGTTTTTCATTCAGAGGGACTGGAGATTCACTTTTACTTGATGCAACACTGGAAGTCAAGAATGAATTACCATTTCCTTCTGATAGTCCCAACCCTGGTCCCAAATTAGGCAAAGGTGATGTAAATGGAATATTGGAGGTAAGTACACCGGCGGGCCACCCACAAAACTGAAGTCCCATCATAGACACTCCACTTTTCATCTGCAAAAAATGAAATAATTAAAAAGTAGATTACTCTGAGGGGTTAGGAACAGTGTTTATCTAAAACTGTTTTTCAAATTCTGAATTTTTTTCATTTATCATAATCAGAGGAAAATGAAATACATTGGCAACATAATGTTAAATTCAGTGTTCTTATTTGCTCCCTCAAAAAAAATGACTTTAGATATACTGCAACAGCAGTAAGCTTAAAAAAGTGTATAATGAAGACTTAAGACACAGTTTAAAAGTCAGTAGTTCTAATGGAGCTTGGTGACAGAAATTCTGGCAGTTTTCACTGTGGCAGGGGCAGTATAATTATCCAAACAATCCCCTGAGTGAAAACCTTCAGGAAACCAAAGAGTAAATAAAGCAATGTCATACCGAGTTTTAGACAGTAATACAAACCTGTAGAGGCGATAAAGCAAATGGATTTAAGCCAACAGGATTCTGAGAAGATGACCCAATAAGAGGAGCTGGGGCAGGGGAAGGTGACTTCGATGGTGGCTGGGACTGAGGAATCACCAAAGACACACTTGACATCTCCGCATGGGTAAGAGAAGTGTCATCACAAGGTGTTCTTGGCAAAAGGCTAAACCACTGTCTATTCTTTTCAGTCAATGTTTTTAACAACTGGTCATTGGGGAGAGGACTGTAGAATTTTCCTGGACCACTTGAACCAGTGTTAAATAGATTGGAGTCCGTCTTCTCCATGTTGCTTTGTGTTGCTGCTGATGGAATGCTGCCCAGTGAATGTTTACCACTGTTCTGATAAGACAGTGTACACCCATTAGCACTAGTATTTGGTTTGGGGGTCAAAATATCTGACTCAGGAGGCATCTTAGCTACTTCCAAAAGCTTGCTTAATTTGGAGAAAGAGCCAGGCTTCTGAAGAAACAGATTTGTGTTGTCTTTTTCTTTAAGATCTTCCTTTTGTTCCTGGTGATCTGTATTCGAGCAATTTAAAGTGTCCACAGGAGTCTCAAACCTTTCTTCTTTAATTTGTATACTTTCTGCCTTTTTAAGCTTTTCCTTTTCCTTTGCAATTTCTTCTAGTCCTGCAAAATTATAAAGTATTATGTAAACATCAAACCAATATTCTAAATTTTATTACCTATCAAAGCAGAAGCATATTTAAATAAACGTTGATATATTACTTAATGTTACTCATATTTTTTCTCTATGGATCATTTTTTACTTATTGAAAAATTAGTGCACATTATTAAAAAATTAAAGTACAGAAATACTGAAAGCCTTATCACATGGCAAAAATTACTATTAATAGTTTTTGCGTAAAACTTTCAGGAGTTTGTTATGTACCTTAGCCTCTAATTTTAAAAAAGGAATCTTTTTATACCCATAATAGTCTTAACCTACCTGTGAAGTATCAATAAATAAATATAAATCAATATTTATGTAACTAAATATATAACTATATCATCAGTTTTAACAGCCACAGAACACTCAATGGATGACATCATAATTTAAATAATCAGTCGTTTAAGTGATAAAGATTATGAAACTCAATTATCCACTATTATTAACAATTCAGTCAATCATATAACTTGTATGCATTTTAAAATTTTCTTTTCTGAGATAAATTTCTAAAAATCCTTATTGAATACTAAGATATATACTTGAAATATATTGCAAACTGTCCTCTTGAAAGTCCAGATCAGCATTTGTTCAGACAAGAATCATATTTATTAGCCTACAAATGTTATCAATGTTTTTCTTTTTTTTGGGGGGGGGGTCCGGTCCTGTGGTCTGAACTCTGGGCCTGGGCACTGTCCCTCAGCTCTTCAGCTCAAGGCTAGCGCTCTACCACTTGAGCCACGGTGCCACTTCCGGCTTTTTTTCTTTTTGCTTATGTGGTGCTGAGAAATCGAACCCAGGGCCTCAGGCATGCAAGGCAAGCGCTCTACCACTGAGCCACCTTCCCTCCTGCCAATATGCAGGAGGTAAAATTTGAATTACACTTTTTCTGATTTCACTAGTTTATTGGTATTTTTCCTTTGTGAGAAATATTTCTTAAATGATTAAATAAAAGAAGAAATTCAATTTTCATTTATCTAGCCAACCCTCTGTTAATATTTAAAAGTTCTCATACTCTTCTCTTGAAATTAGTTTGTAGTTAAAATTAATCCTACACATCAAACTTACCTTCAACCAATGTAGAGTAAGTAATAAGGACTAGTTTTAACATATTAATAAAAAAAAACAGACAGAAAAAAAATGTATCATTTGACAGTCTACAACTGGACACAGTAACAGAAATTCAGCAAGCTCTATCACTGTCTGGTTATGCCTTAAAGAGTGTCCGGAATATAGCCTGGGGAGAAGAAATTCAGGTGGAGCCTGATAGACTGCCTGATGGGACAGAACTGAGTCTAGGGAGGCCGAAGTGACTAGAGTGCTCAGGTATTTACTTTGGGAAAATGAGAGCTGCACAAGACAGAGCTCTGGAGACCTGCAGAACAACTCTGCAGAAAAATTCCTCCAGTATTAACTGAATGCTTGTGAGAACATATGCGTGAGGAACCTATTTGAGGCCAGGAGGAAAACTCATCTCACATGATTAGTGTGTTAGGTGTACTGATAGCCTGGGAACAGCACCTGCTCCTAGCAACCAGAGTGAGAGATCTCCAGACTCCCAAGGCATTGGGTACAATACTCACAATAACCTTGTTTAATTCCCATAGAATAATCCCTGGACAGCTCCATCCTAGTTTTGCTTTACAAACTCAAGTTCAACACTTTAAAGGGCCATTTTTTTTTAATGTAACTACCTACTACTTAAACAAAGTTCAAGAGTATAAATGAGAATTAAAATATATCCAATCTTCAATGACGTAAAATCTACAGTGTTTGGCATCCAACAAAGTTTCCAAGCTAATAAGAAAACATGACATGAAATTTGAAAAATTAATCAATCATTACTGGTCCACTGAGAAGACAGTAGAAAGGACATTAAATAAGAAATGTGAATGGCGGGAAATTTTCTGAATTGGTGGAAATTATAATCCCATAGATCCAGTAAACTCAACAAATTTTAGCAAAATAATTATGAAGTTACCTACATCAATAATCAAATCACTCAAAATTAATAATAGGCAAAAATCTTAAAAGCAGCCAGGAAACAAACGAAGTGCTGGATACCTCTGCACATTTGCTCAGAGACCACGGTATTTCATCCTGTCTAGACAAGCATATGTGAAAATATTCAGAGATATTTTGTGCCCAAAATAAAAAGAAAGAAAAGGAATATGGGAAGAAATGTGTGGTTCTATCCCCAAAATTTAAATACCAACCAGGAATGGGAAAGTCACATTATCAAGTGATTCAAGGCTTGAAGAGCTGTTGGAGGAGTGGTGGAGCCACTAGAAGATTAGATGGAGAAAAAGCCTTTTAGGTTTCACCTTGCAAACATGCTGGGAAAATCCCCCAGCCTCCCTATTTTTCAGGAAAGTACTCAGAGAATAGAGCCAGAAGACATTTGCTACATCATCCAGACCCTTGAAGTGAGATGACTGGCAGGAATATTCAGTTATCAGCTCTACTTGTTTTTGTGAAAAAAATTTAAAACTCTGATTTATATATTCTAGTATAATCATCTGTATGATTAGCCAATCCTCTTGTGGATCCTTTAGAACTTTTTTTTCCCCTTTGAGATGAGGTCTTGCTGTGCAACGCAGGCTAGCCTCAAACTAGACATCCTCCTATGTCAGCTTTCTGCGTGTGAGATCACGAGTGTTCACCACCACGTGTGGTGGGTATTAATTATACTTTATATAGCTCTGGGCTTCCTGAAGCACCTATAAATGCCTAGCACTTTAAAAAATGTGCTGAAAGAAGATTTGGGCCTTAAGTATCACCAGAGATGAAAAGCTGCATCCTCCAAATTAGTAATCACTGATATACATCTTTGTCCTCATACAAATTTCATTTAGAAATGCCCATGAACTTCCAAAAAGTTCAACTCAAGAATATTTACTGAATACATAAATATAAGATGCACTGTGCTAATTGTTAATACAATAGAAATGGAGCCAGTAAAATAATATTTGTAGATAAATATCACAAAATATAGGAAGAGGTTTAATGGGTTAGGAGATGCTATTAAAAAAAAAAAAACCCACAAAACCAAAACCAAAGTTTAACATGAACAAGGCTTTAAAGTGGAAAAGGAATATAGGAAGGACTTAGATTCAATCAAGGGGTGTGTCAGGATGCTTGTTCATTGGGACGGTGGCTCAGTGGTAGAGTGCTTGTCTCACATGCATGAGGCCCTCGGTTTGATTCCTCAGCACCACATAAGCAGAAAAAGCCAGAAGTGGTACTGCAGCTCAAGTGGTAAAGTGTTAGTCTTGGGCTGAAGAGCTAAGGGACAGGACCCAGGCCCAGAGTTCAAGCTCCATGACCAGCAAAAAAAAAAAGAATAAGCAGCACATTTAAAAAGATTTGATGACAGGAAAGAGCTACAAATGTAAGACTTCGCTAAGAAAAAGAGTAACTTATGAATGATGGCAGAAAGAGTGGCAGAATAAAAATCAAGGAAATATTTATCAGTGAAAAGGGTTCAAAGGAATGGAAACCAAGGTTTTAGGATGTTTATAATGGAAGCAATAGGGCTTGAACAACAGAAGCTCTTATTTACCACTGAGCTTTGTAATCAAAAAGGTCTTACCTTCACCACTCTCCATGCCTTCCACAAATATCCCCCCACACTGGGGAAGAATCCAGTATCGGCGTCTATATCGATCCTGGCCAAACATCATTGAACGTAAAGAATGAGAAGCATCGAAAAGCTTTCTTCTGTACTGACTCTGTTGCTGTTAAAAAAAAATCAGATGTATAATGACCTTATGGATGCGAAATACTTTATAAATTAACATATATTTTACTCTGTTTAGAGTTGATAAAATTTACTTATAAAAAAGAGTAGCCAAAGTGCTAACTACTGAATGCTTGACTTTTACTTTAGTAACATTTCTGAAGACAAATTATTTTTATAATAATTGGGATTTTATAAGCATAGATGAAAAGTTTAAGCTTTATTTTATCAAGTACTTTCTAGTAAAACATGACTTACACAAGTAAAACATGATCTTATATATGTGATTGAGTATTTTAGTTGATAAGGATATATAATTAATAATGTATCATTAATATGTAATCAATATACATAATCAACTATATATATATATCCTTATTTTGGCTATGTTTGCTGTGCCAATACCATGACTTGAACTCAGACCTGAGTAGTCACTCAGCTTTCTTACTCAAGGCTGGTGCTCTACCACTTGAGCCATGCCTCCAGTTCAGTTAATTGGAGATGGACTTTTCTGCATGGGCGATTTCAAATTGTGATCCTCCAGGACTAAATCTCTGGAGTAGCTAGGAAGACAGGCATAGAACACTAGAGCTCAACTTATATATGCTATATATGCATGCTGTCAATCTAGGCAATAATGTCTAAATTTTAAAAGAGAATGGTGATAAGAAACTTGGATATGATATACAGGCATTTCATAATACTTTTGGACACTTCTTTTTCTTACAAAAAGCATATCTTAAATTTCACTAAAACTACTGAAATTTAGTTCTTAATAAGTACATAAATACAAAGTATATAAATCAAGAAAATATGAAACCCCAAACATACAAATGTAAAATAAAACCTCTCATACTGACACTATTACTATGAAACTCAACTATATATTTTGAGAAATTAATTCTATGAAATCATGCCATGCCTTTACTGACAGTTTGTATTTATATGGAGAGACAAAGAAGGCAATGGAAAATTTTCTTCAAAGATTCTGATTACATTCAATATCTTAAGAGGCTTTCTAAAACTTGGCATTAAACTTTTAAGGTTTAATTGTGAACATGTTTGCAGAGTTCTTCATTTAATTTCTTACAAAAGCTTGCTTTTACTTAGGAATTAGAAAACAAATCCCATTCGATACAGATATTTTAAAAACTCTGTACAAAAGTAAACATTATTTTTAAAAGTGCTTACTTTACTCAGTTTTTCAATCTGTTTTTCTAGTTCTTCCACACTTGCTGCTTGGTCACCTTCATCCTAAACATAACAAAATACAGTATCATGTATCTGTTTTGAGGTTTTATTATCCAATGTGTTTGATGATGAAGACTGAACCCAGGACCTTTTACAAGCTGGGTGCATGCTCCACTGAACTACACACCTAGCCTGCTCCACAGACTGCTCTATGATCAAGAGAAGAGCCCATTTGTGGAAGGAATGAAGAATAAGAAGAAAAGGCAATCATCTTTGAGATAAAGTGCTATGACTTAGTTCAGGAATGTATTTTGTGTGGAGGTTCTAGCAGGGACATGCAGCTAGTTGTATACCCTTGATTGAAGACCAGTCCTCAACCAGGGAAGGATGGCCTCTTTCCTGGGCATGCAGTTTTATGAGGGACACATGGAACAATCAGGGAAGAAGAGGACACTTGCTTAGCCACTCACAAGGGCTGAATCAATCCTGCTATCAATGGGGTTACAGACATTGCAGTCAGTTTAACCTCACATCCAAGAGAGGTATCTCCAGATTAAAAGGGATCATGTGGGTCCTAATGGAAAATCTCTCTGCAGGAATAACTCTCATAAGGAATAACTATTGTACCGACAAATCTGTGTATAACTTAATCAAGAGGCTACCCTATTTTTGGAGAACAAATGTGTCTAGCTTATCAATCAGATTGCTTATGTAGTTGAAATTTTATTTAGGAATTTGATAATATATCTGCTAATCTATATTACAAAGAATGACTTTTATCATCCAAAGGGAAAAACTCACACAAACAAACAGCAACAACAACAACAATAATAATAAAAACCAGGGTCTCACTATGTATTCTAGACTGGCTATTCATGATTTTTCTGCTTCAGCCTGAGTGTTGAGATTCTAGGTGTGCACCACCATGCTCAGCTAAAGGAAATATTAATTTCACCTCTTAAGTCCAAAAATATTTGCTGTTTCAAAAAATTTTAGCTTGCTTCCTCACATTAGCAACAAGCTAAACATTTGCAATAAATTTACACCTTATCTCTATAAACATATATTAAAAAGTAACATATTATTTTAAATGACCCATCTCTCCCCAAAGAAACATTAATGATTTTAAGTAGTTTATGTATAAAGTATATTGCCTATAAATTTTGTTTCAAAAAGAAGCCAGGTCATATCAGCGTGGTGGTGTGTGTATATCCATAATGCAGCACCTGGGGGGCTGAGGCAGGAAGACTGAGAGTTTGGGGCCAATACTGGGCACAAACCAAGTCTAGTTAAGGGAAAAAAGAGCCAGGTGAAATAAACAATTTCTACAAATAAATTCTAACTTATGGGAATAACTTCTCAGGAAAGTACATGGAAATCCACACTTGTTGTCTTGTGTAGCTTGTTTATTCTGCTAGTATTCTGCCACCTGAGCCACACCTTCAACGCAGTTTTTTGCTACACTGAAAATGGAGTCTCATAGATTATTCTGCCCAGTGTCCCAAATAGCTACTAGTATAAGCATGAGCCAGTGGTGGCCAGCTTTGAAAGCCTTTTTCTCTTCGAGTTAAAGCAAGAAATGAAGAATTCTTTGTAGTCTTACTCAGGTAAATACTCTTGGCATTGAGGACATAAGGAATGACTCACTGGAGGTTGTCTTTTAACTCATTGCTGCAGCCTTTCATTATTTCTAGTATTTCTCTCAGGTAGAAGGTAAATAGTAACCTTGTATACATGTCCATTTTCCTGGCTTATGGTAACTTTCCCAAAATACTCACAATAGTACATCTCTTTATGACATTGCCTTTTCCTGTTAGACTGACTTTTCAAAGCTAGTTCCTTTACCTTGAATGAAAATTTTAGTAACACAAGAACCTTGCACAACTCTTTATCTTTTATTGTTAAATCTCCTCTTGTACTTTTAGTGACTCTTTCGTTTTAACCAAAAATAATGGCTTTCATATCTGTAAAATGCTTAGCTTTCTGTCTTCCTCAAGGAACTATTTCTTTCTGAAGCGTGTCTGAAACAGTCTTCTGTCATTAACTAATTATTACTCAATTGTTTTTCTGGTGTCTGCTATTATTCATGTAATGAAACTGGTTACCAGTGACCCTGATGTTATTGAATCCAGCAAACACTTGCAATCCTTATCACATTAGACTCCTGCTGCTTTTGCATTGTTTTTTAGACTCTCCTTTACAAAATGTTTAATTTTCTTGATTTTTGTTATTACTACAAGTATAGAAAAGACAACAGAGTAGACTCCTTTGAATGGTTTGCATTCATGGTTGGTCTCTGGCTGGCATGTAAGAACTTGGAATGAAGGAGGCAGGCTGCATACTAACTGATAAAATAGGTCCACAGAATCTAAACTATGCTAACAAGATGCTGAACAACTGCCTTTCTTCAGAGAGTCTACAATGTTGACACATGCTAGCTGAACAACTGCCTTTCTTCAGAGAGTCTACAATGTTGACACATGCTACACATGTCCAAAATTAAAAATGACTGTCCTCAAAAAAAAAAAAGAGAGAAATTGAGCCCTGAGTCTCTAATTAGCTTCCTTCATAGACATCATTATACATATGTAAATGCTGGGGGAAGCAAGTCCAGCATGTGTGACTTAATGAGAAAAACTTTTGGAAGTATGCACTTGATTTCCTCTGGACTCACCCCCTACATTCTTGGATAATTGCTTTGTTTCCTTTTGTGTAGTAATTCATAGCTATACGCCCAATTCTGTGAATCATCCAAATGAATCATTGAACCCTGAGGAGGACTGGGATGTGCAATCAAATACAGAAATTTCCTACCTCTCTGACTCTTCCTTCTAGAATGATGAGCCTTCTGGACTCTGGTAGAATAGGAAACAGCCTAGGGACTGTATCCCAACCTGAATATACTAGAAATCAATGTTCCTGGGCAATTTCATCCATATCATGATCTGAAGCTATCATCTATGAGCTGACAGCACTCTGATCTGTATCTTCAAGACTAAACTCTTCTTCAGGATTCAGGTTCTAAATGTAACTGACTACTGAACTTTTATCTAGTTACTTTGAAATCTACAAGTCTAAAATAAACCTACTGACATTTCCTGTCTTCAGTTATCTGTCCTGTTAACTTTTCCTCTCTCCAGTCATCTATTTACCATATGGCCTGACTTCCCCATCTTGGAAGCAACAAGAACATGCAGTCTCTGAAAGCAGATAGGTATCAGGCAGTCTTCCCCCTCATCCACCTACACAGTGTCCATGTTCAAATCTTCCTCATTCTTCCCCTAAATATTTGAGTCCTTTCCTACTCAACCCAACTACCACTGTTCTAATTTCAGATCCTTCACAACGCATCTAAACTCTTACAATACTTTATGGCTAATCTTTGCACGTCTGAACTTATCTTACTCTATTAGTCCCCATCAAGATGCTAGAATGAAATATTTTAAAATTAAGTCTGACCATTCTGTCATTTCTGTTTTTTATGATTTACTGAACCCTATCAGGTCACTGTTCTTCTGCACAGACTCTTCACTGAGTTGACATGTGGTTTCACAGCTCGGAACCCTAGGCTCATGCTTACCCCTTGACTGGGACACACCTTCCTAGGTTCTTCCTACGATTAACATTCACTCAAGGGTGTAAAAGCCTTAGCTGTTAAGTTCAGAAACACTTTGATGAGTTTAATCTTCAGGAAGTCTAAATGCCTTTCCTGTGTAATGTCCAAGCAAATTGTAAATATCCTCCCCTAGCAAATTTGTTTCAACACTGAATTTTCCTTTTACAAAGCTTCACCAGTAAGACTGAGTTAATAGGGGATGTTCAGTATATTCTCCACCTTCCATTTAAATTCTCTAAAACTAGAGAAAGAGTAACTGCCATTTGAGAAATACACCATTTTCACTAAACATGACAATATATTTATAGATATGAAAGAGAAAATCTGAAATTAAGCTTTTTGCAACTTTTTGGAGAATTCTCAAGTAATTATAAGCATGTGTCACTTAATGGAGATACATCCTGAGAAATATATTGTTAGATGATTTAACCGCATCAATATCATAGAGTATACTTCTACAAACTATCCTAATTGGGAATGCTGTCACATATGTGCTGGCTGAAATGTCAACATGCACATGGCTGTACATATAAAGAAAACCTTTTATTTGCTCTAATTGTGTTCTGTGTAGAGGCATGCTATCCATTATTTACTTAAGCACAAAAAATTTTGTAAGATGAATTCTATAATATTCACTTTTCAGAATGGGATGACAGCCCTCACTTAGGTGAGGCCTCAAGTTTGAATCTGAACACTGCAAAACAAAATACAAAAGAACAAAACATCTTTACTTTTCAGATAAAGAAACTGAGACAAGTGACACAACTGAACTGAACTGCAAATATGTTGACTCCAAACTCCATGTTGTTTTTTCAGCATGTCAAGTCATAAAAAAATTAACCTAAATTTGATTACCTCATCTTCACAGATATCAGTCTTCTTCCCTTTTTTGTCATCTTTATCTTCTTCATCCTCATCGTCCTCATCAGCTTGGTCATCACTATCATCGTCATCATCATCATCATAATCACTGTCTCCTCCCTTCCTTCTTCGCTTGCGCCCTGGAGTGGGTGTGCCCAAAGGATGCTGCTCTTCGCCAAGGTCAATGCCACAAGAGGTGTCTCTTTTGCCTGTCTTCTTAGCATGGATGATTCTAAGCCTTTAAGTATTATAAAAGCGTGATATGACATACTTAGATATTTGAAAAAGAGCATAAGTTTTAAGTAAAATATGCCTCATGGTACTTCTCTCAGAGTAAAGACTACATCATTAACAATAAACATTAGAATCAAGAAGCAGTACTTGAGACAGGAAAATCAAGAGCTCAAGGAGAGCCTGGGCTATACAGCAAGTCAAGATCCTGTTTGAAAAAGCAAATCACAGAATTTAAAAAACATAAGTAAGGAAACTTAGGAACTATACTGTCATACATTATTATGTTAATTTTCAAGCTATTCTTAAGTTTTGGCAATTAGAAGACATAAAAAAAACCTATAAGTGGCGCTGTGGCTCAGTGATAGAGCGCTTGCCTTGAGCTGAAGAGTGCAGGGACAGCACTCAAGCCCAGAGTTCAAGACCCACAACCGACAAAAAAAAACAAGCCTATAAAGGCTGAAAAGATCAATTCTAACAATGGTCAGGTAAATGATAATCCCTGATCTTTATGTGACTGAATAAATTTCAGTTCAAATTAATGTAAAGAAACTATCCTATTTTTTTTTCTTTCTTGTTTGAACTTGAGACAGGGTCTCACTATGAAATATAGGGTGGACTTGAATTTGCAATCTTCCTGCATCAACTTTGGGAGTGCTAAGATTACAAACAGTATCACCTTGGCTGATTAAACTATCCTCTTAACACAGAGGTTGAACAATTTTATTGTATTATAGCCTAGCAAGATAATTAAGTTTTAGTATTGAATAGATCTGGATAGATTCTGTAAGTCATTAAGGGAAAAAAAGGGTAGTTCTACACAGTTTATATTTATGACAAAAATAACCTGAGTATCAATCATAGAAATGATATTTATTGAAACTCCAAGAAACAGAAACAAGAAGTTTTTTATTTTACTTTTTGTGATTTTTATTTTTTTTATTTTTGCCCTTATCCTTTTGTCGCTGTTTTTGATTTCTGTGCTTTTTATCTTGTGGGAAAGTTTATCTGTTTGAGGGGGGATAAGGGGAAAATACAAATAATGGGACAAAGGGTGAACTATTTCAGCAGTGATATTCACTAGATACTATGTTGAAAATGAACCACCCAACTTGGGAGGGAGGGGGTTGAGAAGGGGAGAATTGGGAGAACATGAGAGAGGTGACACTATTCAAAAAGAAATGTTGCTGGGCGCCGGTGGCTCATGCCTGTAATCCTAGCTACTCAGGAAGCTGAGATCTGAGGATCGCAGTTCAAAGCCAGCCCGGGCAGGAAAGTCCTTGAGACTCTTCTTGCCAATAAACCACCAGAAATCTGGAAGTGGTACTGTGGCTCAAGTGGTAGAGTGCTTGCCTTGAGATGAAGAGCGCAGGGACAGCGCCCAAGCCCAAAGTTCAAGCCCCACGACCGACCAAAAAATAAAAAAAATTGCTCATTACCTGACTTATGTAACTGTAATCCCCCGTATATCACCTTTACAATAAAAATAAATTTTAAAAAAGGAAGGTGGGTTGCTTAACTTCTCTGAAAGAGAATTCTTTTAATTTCTAAGCATATAAAATCAACAAATCTCATTATACTTTTTGTACATTGCAGATTCTGGCACTGAGTTTTCTTAATTTCATATATTTAAACTAAACATGATCTTTCCTTTGGAAAAAGTAAAGTTTATTATTCTATCTTTGCAGTCATATATTCTACTAGAAAGTTGTACAAAAGGAAAAATATATTAACAATGATAAACAGAACTTACTTGCGGAGTTTACCTTCAACTACCCATTTATCTCTCCTCAAGTTTGACATATAATCAATGTTCTTATCAATTTCACTGCCAAAACAAAAACGTATTAAGATAAAAATTAATCCATTTATAAAATGTAATCATTTTTGTAAATAAAATGATACAATTTACCGCCTATCACTACTTGGACATACATGCTCATATATGCAAATGCATTTGTGTCATATCTTCAGTGGATACACCATTAATATTAGGAAACTCACCAGATGTCCACATTAAACTAAGGAAGGAACTATCCATGCATTGCCTTCCGAAGACAATATTCCATTTTGGTTTGTCTATATTTAGGGTATGATAATTCCAAAACCAAAGCATTTAAGATACCTATCTTCAGATAATATCTATCTGAGTGTGTACATAAATGTCCAAACAGATGCTGAAAATAGTATGTCTAGAGATGTTTATAGGTTACAATGGTGCTTTTCTCTAAGGTAGAAACTGCTATTGTATTATTTACATTGAATTTATGCAGCAATGTATATGTATGTTTAAAAAACTGCTTTTCAGTGTATTCATTATCATGATTATGCTTAATAAAATTATTCTATTATAAAATTATAAAACTTGGGGATTACATTCTATGATATTGTACCAAAGAATAGCAAAAACAAAGAAAATCATTTCAATTTAACAGAGTGGCTAAGATATGAACAGAGAAACAAAAATGTCCAGCAATGTTAGAATCACATGGCTCTGAGTATTTGGGTTGATCCTTTTTTCTAAAAAAGTAAAAGACTGAAAGTAGCATAATTAAAATCTGTGAAATAATTAATCGGAAGATCAGCATGATCATAGATTTGTTCACAGATCTTGAAATGCTGAGTATTAATTTAGAATTTCAGAAGTTACAAATGATAGAGTGCAGAACTTATTTAGCATAAAACCAAAGATCAAGTGGCTGACTAATTCTATGACTACTAGGAAAATCGGGTAGCCATCTGTCCTCAAAGATTTTAAGGAAAGAAAAATTATGGTGATAGGGGCTGGGAAGGTGGCTCAGTGTAGAGCGCTTGCCTTGCATGCACGAGGCCCTGGGTTTGATTCCTCAGCACTACATAAGCAGAAAAAGCCAGAACTGGGGTTGAGGGTCAAGTGGTAGAGTGCTCGCCGAGCTAAGGGACAGCGCCCAGGCCCAGAGTTCAGGCCCCACGACTGGCAAAAAAAAAAAAAAAAAAATATGGTGATAGGTTCTAGGACTTAAGCAAAAAAGAACTATATATTTTTCTACCTATCTATCTAATATATAGTATATACAGAATAAAATTATTAAATGAAAGGGGGACCAAGACTATTGGCTGTGTAAATACAGTATAACCTAATATTCCCCAATAAATGACAAAGAAATACTTTAAAACATTACATATTAATTGCAAAAAGCAATGATATAAAAATTTGCTCTATATATTTGTAAAGAGCAAATGTATTTTAAGAACTACATAAAAGTATTAGTGGTTTTTTTCTGAATGGGTAAGAACTTACAACTTTAACGTTCTTCTTGTTCTAATCTATAATTCTAAATTTTCTACATGCAAGGTATATTCCTCTGTAATGACAAATTTAAACCAGGAAATAAGCATCAGAAAACCCTGGTCATGTATGTGCTTACCTCACCACACTCTTACTGCATGCCAATTCATTGATCAGGAAAGCCAGGATTGAAGCCTTCTGTGCTGGAGTGTGAGCCTGAAAAGCTTTGGTCTTCAGGCTTTCAGTGAGCTCAGTTTGTCCACAGTGATTTTCCATAAAAATCTGTAAAACCTCAGACACATTGTCTCGGTTCACACCAACATTCAGCAAATGTTCTCCAAGAGCTGTTTTGGCCTATAAAAGTTTGGCATTTTTAATCAATATTTATCATACCCATTCATAATAAATAAACAGTAAGATTAACAATACTTGTTCTAGATATGTTCTAGATATTACTGATAAATGCTTTATTCATAGTTTGATGTGGAGGTAAAAAATAAGCAACAGATTATAGACAAACATTCAAGAACATGCATTGTTCAGTTCCTTCTTCAAACTTTTGGTTTAAAGTCACACTGAGACAATATATTATTGACACAATTTTCATCTTTAAAATAGAAAGCATGGATACTGGTGGGCTGTAGAAACTAAATAATCTAGCAAGCTTTCTTTGAGACAAGGTCTCATGCTCCCTTTTTGCTTAGGTTGGCCTCAAACTCATGATCTTCTCCTCTTGATTTTCCCTGCAGAGTAGCTGTGATCATAGGCATGTACCACTACGCCTAAATGCCAAATCAATTCTGAATCTGATGGTCTATAGACACCTTGTCAAGTGCCTCTATTATTTACAATGATTGAATGAAGCCAAGTATAATTTCAGAAGGCACAAAGAAGTTCTAATTGTCCTATGAATTATGAATTCTGGTTTTGCTTTCCTTAAATGAACTGGGTCATAGCCTAAAGCTAGAATAAAACAAAATAACTGAGAAAGGAAGGTCTACATTTACAACCAAGTTCTTCTATGTTTGCGCCAGGTATAAACTAATGAAAATTGACATTTAACTTTATGAGAAAAATATGATCACTCTACGCAATCTTCTGCTATTATGGTACAAATGCGCTGATAGTACATGTTTAAAACGACTCTTATATTTTGTTTTTGTTTTTTACCTTGTATCCTGTAATTAGACCTGGATCACACACAGCAGCGGAGAGGAGCCTCACCAGTAGGTCTTGGACTTCACCCATGCTGTCCCCTATATTTAGTAATCCCTCTTGAAGAACACTCAGGTTTGGAACATCAATATTCACATCAAAGCCCAAAACTTTACCAAAGTTTCGTAAGAACTGCACCACCATGAGACAGTCTGAAAATGTACTTCCAGAGAGAACAAGTCCTGGAATACGAGGCAACTCTGGCAAAGGCTGAAAATAAAACATGAATCAAGTTTAAAATACCTTCAAAAAGTGATGGTTGATTTTTTAAAACAAAGAATGTTGTTATCTTTCTTGCCCCTATATTGACTAGTGGTGCTTTTTTCTTTGGATGCCATGTTTCTTGGGCATTTCTGCAACCTCCACAATACAAGGTACAGTGTCTTAAACATAAGTAATAGCCAGGAAATTTGTCTGACCTCCATATGAACTGAAATTCATCTCTGAAAAACAATGCTGACTTGAATTAACCCATATTAATAAATTATGGGTTGTATATTGAAAAGGCTAGGAAAAAACAGAAGAAATGAAATGTACCCTCAAAAGTACTTTATTATAGATGTACTTATTAGGGGAATATGTACTAATTTCTTCTGATAATGGAGATATTTGATATCCATACTTGTTTTGGTTGCCCAGAAAATAACAACATGGCTCGCAGTCTTTCTGGATGGAGAGAAAGGTACTTACTGATGAATATAGATAAATGATTAGGTCTGTCTTACTAGACCTCAGGGCTCTGAATGTGAAACTAATTATAATACAACTAGAGATTTTGAGGTTGCCTATGTTTGACAAAGCATTCATATGAGTTTCAGTAGCACAATCAGCTATCTGTCACAAGCTCTCAAATATGTTCACATATTAACACCTTAGTGACTAAGTTATAGCACTAGTAATAAAGATTTATGAAATTGAGTAATAGCTAATCTAAATTAAGAATATTTTTGTGGAGAACTTTAAATTTCAATAGAAAAAATAAATGACGTACAACATTTCCATTTGTGGTCTGTGTTTAAAAACATGCTCCTTTGCCCCCACTCTTTTCAATATGGTACTAGAATTCCTAGTCAGAGCAATAGGGCAGGAAAAGGAAACAAGAGGGGACTCGAAGGAGTAAGAGTCAAATTATTCCTCTTTGCTGATGATAAGATCTTATGCTTAACAGAGCCTATATAGTCCACCAAGATGTCAAAAATATAGCAGCATATAAAACAAACAATCAAAAACTAGTAACTTTTCTATATAATATCAATGAATAGGCTGAGAAAGAAATTAAGGAAAGCACTCCATTTTCATAAAAGCCTAAAAATAGTAAAATGTCTAGGTATTAACCAGGGACATAAAAGACATTTAACCATGAAAACTATAAAACCTTGAAGAAAAAAACTGAAGATGACATCAGCAGATAGAAAGCCTTCCTGCTCTCATGGAATGGTCATACTGCTAAAGGCAATCTACAGATTCAATATAATTCGATTTAGAAAAATCATTCCAAAAATTCATATGGAGGCATAAAAGATGCCAAATAGCACATATAATTCTAACTATAATTCTTTGGAGGTATTACAATTTTTGGCTTCAAATTATACTACATAGCTATAGTTAAAACAAAACAACAACAACAAACCCCCACAAACTTGGTACTGGCACATAAGCAGATCTAATGGAATAGTACAGAAGACCTAGGGATAAAAGTATATAGCCATACCCAGCAAATTTTTGACAAATAAGCCAAGAACATACAATGGAGAAAATACATTCTCTTTAAGAAATGGTGCTGGGAAAACTGGTTATTTGCTGGAGACTGAAACTAGACTCGAAGCTCTCATTCTGTACAAAAATCAACTCCAGATGGATCAAAGACTCAAAGTAAGACCTGAAGCTTTAAGTCTACTGCAAGAAGGTATAGAAAGAACTCTGCAAGTTATAAGCACAGGTAAATTTTTTCTGAATAGGCCTCCAGCTGACCAGAGGATGTGAACAAGAACTGACAAACAGTACTACATGAAATTAAAGTTTCTGCTTAGAAAGTTTAAACATTCAAATCAAACTTGTAGGTATACTTTAATTTTTACTGAAAAATATCTATGCTATATAAATAAATAGTATATCAATGTAATTAAATTCTCCCCATGGAACAAAAAGTTTACTTTAAGCACACTAGAAATGATCTTATTTAAGTCAAGAAGATAACCACCAGCTGAATGTAGTATATAAGTAAATACAAACTGCAAATGGTACAGACTAAACAAAATATTATGGGGTAACAGTAAAGAGAATATATGTATTTTGGGGGGGTCCGGTCGTGGGGCCTGAACTGTGGGTCTGGGCACTGTCCCTCAGCGCTAGCTCAAGGCTAGCACTCACCACTTGAGCCACAGCACCACTTCTGGCTTTTTTCTTTTTGCTTATGTGGTGCTGAGGAATCGAACCCAAGGTCTCAGGCATGCAAGGCAAGCGCTCTACCACTGAGCCACCTTCCCAGCAATGTATGCATTATTGATATACTTAACAAGAGTGCCATTGTCTTAACTATGCCTAATAAGACTAAAACTGATTTCTACTCCCAAAAGTTTAACACCTCATGTCACTTGCCAACATTATTTTGGTCTTTCTAAATTTCTACATTTTTATTTTATTTTATTTTTTGGTTCTGGTCCTGGGGCTTGAACTTAGCCTGGGTACTATGCCTGAGTTTCTTTGTTCAAGGCTACATGCTACCGCTTAAAGTTTTTTTGTGGTTCCACTTCTAGGTTTTTGTGGTTAGTTAAGAGATAAGAATATCTCAGACTTTCTTGCCTGGGCTGGCTTTGAACCAAGATCCTCAGATCTTTACTTTCTGAGTAGGCTAGAGTTATAGGATTGAACTCAATTGCTACTGTTATATGTTAAAGCAACATTACATGCCTATAAAGCACCATACCATAAAAGAAAAACACATGGGTGCTGTGGTGGAACATCAATTTTGGGCTTGCAAGATGAGAAACAGCATGTACTCAAAAGTGTAATAAGCTGTGGCCTAAACACAAGCTCTGTAATCACAGCAAGTTTCTTAAGCTGTTTGTGTCTCAGTTTTCTCATCTGTATTGAAGATAAACACTAGTTTCTAGGGACTTTGAGAAGTAGATAAATAATATAAATCATATCTTCTCTTAGCTCCTAACATGATGTTAACATATAGTCCAATAAAGGTTAGCTACCATGACTAAAGCACTGGAGGCAATACAGATTAAAACCCTGATTTATTTAAAGATCTATGGGCCCTGAGAAGTTAGATCTTCCTATGCCTGAATACCTGGGAAGAATCAAATAAAACATGGAAGTACTTCTGAGATTATTCTTTGAAAATTTCTACAGTTATCCATTAAAATTAAAAGGTATATAGATATCTGTGAGAAGGTGGGAGGGAAGGCACAGAATACAAGGAAAAAGGGTGAGAAAGTACAGCAGTGGAGCTCACTGGACATTGATGAAAGTGAACTATACAACTCATGAGTGGAGATGGGAAGGAGGGAATGGGAAAGAGGGAGGGAAGACATGACACTGTATGCAAGGAAATGTACTCATTACCTGATACATGTAAAAGTAACCCCTCTGTATAATACCTCTATAATAACAATAAATTAAAAAATATTTAGAGCTCTAATGATATAGTAAGAACTGATATTATCAGAATAAGAACTCCATCTTGGTGGCTCTCCAAGAGAAACAATATAACCTAGATTTGCAAGTCTACCACACTAGACAAAAATTAAGGCTTTCATAGTGGTAACTCTAGCAAAGGAATCAAGGAAAAATTAAACTTATTTCTGAAATAACCTTCAGGTAATGTAAGTTACCTTTTGGTCTGCTAAGCACATGTCTTCATTTGGCTTCTTTAGCTCCTTTGCAATTTCTAGTTCTAATCTCCGTTGCTCCAGTTTACGCTCTTTATTTAATCTTTTCTCATCACGTTTTTCTTGTTTCAACCGCTCTTTTTCCTTCAAAAGAAAATCAAACTCTCCTTATTCATTTTAAATGTTTGAAAACAACTCCAGTTGAAAGTTAAAGTGATCAAAGTGCATATTTCAGTGAACAAAAATATTTTAGAAATAAATTTACCATTAGTCTAGAAAAATTTATAACAATGATTTACTTCGGTTTAATTATTTTCACTCTTTGAACTTCAAAATAATCTTTTGACACAATCATATCTTAAGAATATGAAATAAGACAAAAATCTTACAATGCTTCTATAATACTTAATATCAAGGTTAGATTTAAGAAAGACTATGTTAATAGTCTTCATGAATAATTTCAATCCTTTGACAGGTCATGAAAATCAAATATTACTAAGAGGAGGTATGTAAATAAAATAAACATAAGCAACTATCATAAAACAAATTTGACTAGTATCAGCACAATATGTGTGGCTAGAGGAAGCAAAGGAGGTTTCACAGCAGCAAAGTACTGTGTGGATTTGCAGAAGCATTTCTTCCAACATGGATTATCTAGTCTAAAACAATACTGGGGATGAAATATATGAGATATTATTTACCACCATAAAGAACACTTAAAATAATGTAGGATAGCAAGTCTGAAGGTAATTCTGAAGGCATTCCATAAATGTTTTGATGCAGATATGGTACCTCATGCCTGTAATTCTGGCTAAGAAAGAGGAATTGGTTCAAGACCAGCCTAAGTAAAAATGAGATTGCCAATGTAACAAATAAAGTATGCATGGTAGAGTGAAACTGTAATCCCACTTCCATGGGAATCACCAAAGGGAAAAAGGGGATGTGGCTCAAGTGGTATAATAACCGTCTACCAAGAGCAACATAACTCCTGAATCCAAAATTCTGTGCCATAAGAAAAAGTTTGTGTTTTGTCCTTGCTATAAAGAAGAGAATTGTCAGAATAAGATGCAAACATAAAAGGGATCCGAATAGGGAAAGATGAAGTAAAACTCGCCCTTTTTGCAGATGACATGATCTTGTATTTAAAGAATCCCATGGATTCCACTGCCAAATTACTCAAGTTGATTCAAAACTTTGGCAAAGTAGCAGGGTATAAAATTAACCCTCAAAAATCAATGGCTTTCTGTATGTCAACAAATGAGAAAAGCGTGGCTGAAATCAGGAAAGCAACTCCATTCGTAAAAGGCCCACAAAAAATAAAATACCTAGGAATTAACTTAACCAAAAAGTGAAAGAACTCTATGATGAAAACTTTAAAAACCTAGAAAGGACATCAAAACAGAACTTGGAAAAACCTCCCATGTTCCTGGATTGAAGGATCAACATCGTGAAAATGGCAATACTTCCCAAGGCTATTTACAAATTCAATGTGATACCTATCAATATTCCAACCTCATTCTTCAAGGAAATAGAAGAGGCAATCCAAAAATTCATATGGAACAATAAAAGACCTCAAACAGCAAAAATGATCCTTAACAGAAAAAAACAGTGCTGGAAGAATACCAATACCAAATTTCAACTCTACTACAAAGCCATAGTAATCAAAACAGCTTGGTACTGGCCCAAGAACAGACCTCAGGACCAATGGAATAGAACTGAAAACCCAGAAATGAACCCACAGACATATAGCCATCTAATCTTTGATAAGGGAGCTAAAAAAAAATAGAATGGAAGAAAGACAGCCTCTTCAGTAAATGGTGCTGGCAAAATTGGTTAATCACTTGTAGAAAAGTAAAGCCAGATGCTTATATATCACCCTACACCAGAATGAACTCCAAATGGATCAAAGTCCTCAGAATCAAAGCACACACCCTGAAAACCTTACAGGACGGAATAGGAGAAAGCCTAGGTCTCCTTGGCACAGGCCGAAATTTTCTTAATAGAGACCCCAAAACACAACAAATCAAAGAAAGGTTGGACAAATGGGATTGCATGAAATTGCAGAGCTTCTGCATGGCAAAGGGCATAGCTAGCAAGATCAATAGAAAGACCATGGATTGGGAGAAGATCTTCACTAGCCATACAATGGACAAAGGTCTCATACCTAAAATATAACTGGAACTCAGAAAATTAAATCCCCCAACAACAAATCCTCAAAGAAACAACTGCCCAATAAATAAGTGGGCTAAAGACTTACAGAAAAACTTTTCTGAAGAGGAAGGAAGGATGGCGAATAGATATATGAAGAAATGCTCAACCTCCCTAGTCATAAAAGAAATGCAAATCAAAACAACACTGAGATACCACCTCACCCCAGTTAGAATGGCTATAATCAAGAACTCTAATAACAACACATGCTGGAGGGGATGTGGACAGAAGGAAACCCTACTGCATTGTTGGTGGGAGTGTAAACTTGGTTCAATCACTTTGGAAAGTAATATGGAGGTTTCTCAAAAGACTCCACATGGAACTTCCCTATGACCCAGCAATCCCACTTTTGGGCATTTACCCGAATGATCACAAACAAGACCACAGTAAAGCTACCAGCACAACTATGTTTACTGCAGCATTATTTACCATAGCTAAGATATGGAACCAACGCAGATGCCCTTCAGTAGATGAATGGATCAAGAAAATGTGGTATTGGGCTGGGAAGTTGGCTCAGTGGTAGAGTGCTTGCCTCGCATGCATGAGGCCCTGGGTTCGATTCCTCAGCACCACATAAGCAAAAAGAAAAAAGCCGGAAGTGGCGCTGTGGCTCAAGTGGTAGAGTGTTAGCCTTGAGCTGAAGAGCTGAGGGACACCGCCCAGGCCCAGAGTTCAGGCCCCACGACCGGACCCAAAAAAAAAAAATGTGGTATATATACACAATGGATTCTATACCTCCATCAGAAAGAATGACATTGTCCCATTTGTTAGGAAATGGAAAGGCTTGAAAAAATTATATTAAGTGAAGTAAGCCAGGCCCAAAGAAACATAGGTCCCATGGTTTCCCTTATTTGCAAAATCTAGTATATGTCTTAGTCAAGCAGAAAAGGTTAGATAAGCTGATGTTAGGGAAATGAACCCTAAGTTATGTATTCAAATTTTTTTCCTTTCATTCGATTGTTTCTAACACAGTTATAAGATTATTTCTTTGTTGCTTTGTATGTCCCTCCCCCATGGTATAACCCCTGCTTTAGTGTATTTGATGTCAGTATAATTTGTGGAGGGGAAGGGGAAAAACAAATCATTTAAATAGGAATACAGGTGGACCTATTGCAACAATGAAATGTACAAGTCATTATGTTGAAAATGAACTTTACAACTTTGGTGTGGGGGAGGAGGGGCGGAGGGGGGATGGGATGGGATGGGAAGGGGAAACAAAGGAGGAGGCTACAATGCTTGATAAGAAATGTACTCATTATCTTGCCCATGTAAATGTAACCCCTCTGTACAGTTTTTCACAAAAAAAGATAAAAATATTTCAAATAAAAATGCTAAAAACCAAAAAAAAAGAAACTGACATATCCACCCAATGAACTTTTATTGACTATTAAAAAGAATGAGATTACATAACTTGCTAGAAAATAAAAGTGCAGATCATCACATCAAGTGAAGAAAACCAGTCCCACAAAGAAACAGGTTGCATCATTTATTTGTTACCCATCTGTGCAAGCTAGGGGAAAACAAATCACAAGAAAACCACTCATGAAAGTAAAAGGGTGAGATGCTAGGGAGGAAAGGGGAGGAGAAGAGGGAGAAGTGGGGAGATAATAAAGACTGATAGAAGCAATGAATATGATCAATACGTATTGTATAGGAGTCTGGCTCTAGTGGTGGTAGAGTACCTGCCTGGAAAGCATAAGGCCCTGACTGAGTTCAAATCCTAAGCCTACCAATGAAAATAGAGATATGATGAAAACCCTAGACATAAGTTCTTTTATTAACAGTGGGTAAATTGAAGGATAGTAACAGACTATTACATATAACTATAAAATATAGTCCTAGAGTATGCTTTAGACTGACTATAAAGCGAATAGACCTCCCTTCATTTTTATAACTTTCTTTTCCCTAGTTTCATATATTATTTAAATATATATTTAGATTATAAGTAATTTGTAGGCAGGTTGTAATAGCATACATCTGTAACTTCAATACTCAGGAAGTGGGGGCAAGAGAATCTCAAGTTCAAGACCAGCCCAGGTAAGTTAGTGAAAGCCTATCTTAAAACAAAACAAAACCAAACAAAACAAAACTACAAATAAAAGTGCTGGGAATGCAGGAATGAAAGCTATCATTTAAAATGTAGTTCTATTTTTATGGACAAAATGTTTATTTTATACTAGAATTTGATTTGGGGGGAAGAGTTAATCCGTTGCCTGTTATTCTTAGGAACACATTAAAATAAATTAAGGACCAGCACATCTAAAATAGGGGCTGGGAAGGTGGCTCAGTGGTAGAGCACTTGCCTTGCATGCCTGAGGCCCTGGGTTTGATTCTTCAGCACCACATAAGCAAAAAGAAAAAAGCCGGAAGTGGCGGTGTGGCTCAAGTAGTAGAGCGCTAGCCTTGAGCTGAGAGCTGAGGGACAGCGCCCAGGCCCAGAGTTCAGGCCCCACGACCTGACCCAAAAATAAATAAATAAATAAAATAAAATAAATTTCATTTAAGGTTGAAACATCTATTAACTAATATTTTTTGGGTGGATGCTGGTCCTGAGTCTTTAAATCAGGGCCTAAGCACTGTCCACTATCTTTTTTACCTAAGGCTAATGGCTATATCACTTGAGCCACAGCTCTACTTCTAGCTTTTTGATGGTTAATTAGAGATAGAGTTTCCTATACAGGCTGGCTTTGAACCACAATCCTCAGATCTCAGCCTCCTGAATAGTGAGGATTATAAGCATGAACCACAAGTGCCCAGTCTGGATTACTGTTCACAGTCAAAAATATATAAGGCAAAAAGCTAAAAGTCATGTAAAGATTATTTATATAATAAAACCATAAAAGTATCTTCAAACATTCTATAGTACAGTAACAAATAGGTAACCTAATGTACCCTATTTTAGAATTATGTGTTTAAGAACTAAGGAGTGAATGTGGTACAATGAGCTAATACTATAAAGTTCACAACTTACAGGACTGTAAAACATGACATTTTTTAATATATGTATTTTTGTAAAGATACTGTATAGAAGGGTTACAGTTACATGAGTAAGGTAATGAGTCCATTTCCTATTGAGCATTGTTACCCCCTCCTTTGTTTTTACCCCCACCCTCCCTACCTTCCCCTCACCCCCACCCCAAGTTGTAAAGTTCGTTTTCAACATAGTGTCTTGTATGTCTCATTGTTACAATGGGTCAAGGCTGACCCATTGTATCCTTGTTTCAGCATTTTGTTATATCCCTTCCCCTCTCCACATCAGAAAAATGTATATACAAGATGCAAGGTACCAGAATCAAATACAGTGAAAACAGGGGTTATACCAAAACATGCCATTTTTATTGACCAGTGATTTTAGCACTTTACAATTTTATTGGGTCCCTTAGGTGACTGTTCTGGGTTTAACTTAGAGAATATTTTTTTTTGACAGAAATTTGTACTCAAATTTAAAATGTACCAAGATTTAAAGATTACCTCAAGCTGTAGAAAAATAAAAGTGTAAAGATGAATAATAACAGAAGTTATACTAGACTTACAAAGAGTAAAAATGATAGTGCTTTATGGGTCACATATTTAATATGAGTACAATAACCATTCTTTAAAATGAACTTACAATTTTAATTTATATGTAATATGAAAATTAATCTAAAACAAAGGAATATTATGAATCAGATGATTGAGGAAGGATTAAAGGCAATTATATTTTATAGGAAGAAAATAATAAAGTAAATCTTTTCTTAAATATTTCATTAAAAATTCTGTACTTAAGATTAACTGTCTTCAGATGTCACATAGAATAGCTACTTTTACATAAATGTCTCTTCATTTTAAATCAAAATTGTCAAATTTCACATTAGAGATTTTATATTTTTAATAAGAATATATTCCAAAATCTATTTCATTGAGTGATATTTAAATTCTATAAAACTATAAAGCGATTTCACATTGTACTTTTACATTTTAAGGTAGTCAATCTAATT
Organism: Dipodomys ordii; assembly: GCF_000151885.1. Lineage (NCBI taxonomy): Eukaryota > Metazoa > Chordata > Mammalia > Rodentia > Heteromyidae > Dipodomys > Dipodomys ordii. The sequence continues at coordinate 11,335,342 of NW_012267221.1, forward strand.
TCTCTCTTTCCCTTTCTCTCTTTTCTTTCTGTGTCATTACTGGGCTTTGGACTCAGTCTGAGTATTCTTCCTTAATATTTTTGCTTAAGGCTGGTGCTCTACCACTTGAGCCATAGATCCATTCTGGCTTTTTGGTGGTAAATTGGAGATCAGAATCTCACAGACTTTCCTGCCCAGGCTGGCTTCAAACTGCAATCCTCAGATCTCAGTCGTCTGAGTAGCTAGGATTACAGGCATGAGCCACCAGTACTTGGTTTAAGGCAATTTAACTTGTAAAACAGAAATAAAGTACATTTATATAAATGCTGTTCTAGTATATTTTCTGTGCCTTTAATTGAAAAGCAATTTTCTTTTCAAAGTCTATATATGCAAGTCTGCCTTTTATTTTTATTTTTCACTACATAATGATTGGGATGAGTATAGAATTATGAAATGCTACCATGAATAGTGTCATTGAGGGATTAAGCTTTTTTTTCTACTTTCAAATTACTTATTGGATTACTTTGGAATGGGAACCCTGTTTTCCATTGTGTGAGTCTATTTCCTGAAGTGCTGACAGTCATTCTGTGATAAGATACATGTTTAACATCCTTTTGTACTTTACTGACCCTTAAGGAGACATAGAAAACAAGCTACTGTATTATTATGGTTGGTTATGCAGTTTATAAAGTGATTTTAAATTTGTAGTTGGTATAGTTTCTAAAATTAAAATAGGAGATTAAAAAATAAAATGTTGCTTTCTCATGCTGTTTAATCTTGTTTCTAATGATAAATATAAGATCAGATGTTTTCATATTTTCTTGAATTAATACTAGGGAGTAAGCCGTTTTTATTTTTGAGGCTAACAATCATTAGTTCTTATACTATGCTACAAAAGATTATTAATGGTCATTTGAAATTAATATGATTAACAAGTTGTATACCAGATTTTTAACTAAGTATAGCTTTATATAACAGAATAACTATAGTTTTATTAAGCTAAAGAATCAACAATGGGGGGGAAAGGGGAGATATGAGTGGGGGGGATGGGATATGGGAAGGGATAAAAAAGGGAAACAAAAGAGGAAACAACAATGCTTGATAAGAAATGTACTCATTATCTTGCCCATGTAATTGTAACTCCTTTATATGGTATTTTCATGATAAAAAATTTTTAAAAATGAGAGTAAATTGTAAAGCAAAACTCAAACAGAATTTTTTTTAAAAAAAGAATCAATAATAATTTTGAATCTATTTTATTAAAAAATACATCAAGGGCTGGGAAGGTGGCTCAATGGTAGAGTGCTCGCCTTGCATGCATGGGGGCCTGGGTTCGATTCCTCAGCACCACATAAACTGAAAAAGCTGGAAGTGGCACTGTGGATCAAGTGGTAGAGTGCTCGCCTGGAGCTGAAGAACTGAGGGACAGCGCCCAGAGTTCAGGCCCCATGACTGACAACACACACACACACACACACACAGACACACACACAGACACACACATAGACACACACACACACACTTGAGATAATAGTAAATTAAAATATCTCATGGGTAGTATTTGTACTACCTGTTTACTGTGATGGCTGTGGAGTTTCTTAGAGTCATTTCAGATGTTACAGGATATTTTAATTAATAATATGGAAGCAACTTATATTTCAACCTAATAATTCTTTAAATACCACTTGTAACATATGCATTTTATCCTACTTTGCCTTTTTCCAGAACACAATAAAAATATAAAGGAATTAAAGTTTGGTAGACAGTAGCTGTTTACAATGTTGAACTAGTCCCAAATACCATATAGTCTTTACTTTGTAGTGGTTTCTTCTGTGTGTGTATAAGTGGGCATGTGTGTGTGTGTGTGTGTGTGTGTGTGTGTGTGTGTGTGTGTGCCATTCCTGGGATTTGAACTCAGACTCTGAGCACACAAAATTTTGCTAAATAATTCAGCATAAATTTATGTAAAAGACTAGGAGAAAGTTTGGATTAATTACATTAAAAAAAAATCAGCTCTGAGCCAGCCCAGGCAGGAAAATCCATGAGATTCTTATCTTCAATTAACCAGCTGAAAACTGGAAGTAGCACTGTGGCTCAAAGTGGAAGAGAGCTTGCCTTGAGCTGAAGAACTCAGGAACAGTTCCCATGCCCAGATTTCAAGCCCCACAATTGACATAAAAAAGAAAAAGAAAATCAGCCCCATAATCTAGCAAAGGAGTGCAAAGGAAATAAAGTCAGTATGTGAAGAGATCTCTGCACTCCTATGTCTGTTGTAACATTCACAATAGCCAGGAAGAAAGCTGTGTGTCTGTTAACTAATGGATGCCTAAAGAAAATGTGGCAATATGATATACCATAGACTAGTATTCAGACATAAAAGAATGGAATTCTCTTATTTATGACAATGTGAATGAAAATGGAAATCATTATGCTAAGTGAAATAAACAAGGCACAGAAGACAAACTACATGATTCACTCATATGTGGAATGTAAAACAGTTGATTTCTTATAAGCTGACAAAAAATGGTAGTAATCAGAGGGGAGCAGTATATCATTTGAACACTAAGTTATAATCAAACAGGAGTAAGAACTTGTGGTGTGCTTTTACAGTAGGTTAATGTAGATAATGATAATGTAGGAGGATTTTGCATGTTTTCACCATAAGGAAATGGTAAGTGTTTGAAAAGATATAGATATATATATATGTATAGATCTATACATATAGATCTATAGATATATCTAGATCTATACATCTGATATATATATGTATATATCTATATATATATAGTGGGGTGGTGGGAGAATGAAAGACCATATGCTTGGTTCCGTGCTGCTGCTGCTGCTTTCTTCTTCTTCTTCTTTTTGCAATAGGGTTATATTCTATTATAACTTAGGTTGATGGCCTTTATGACATTCTTGAGATGGTTCTTTATATCAAAAGTTCTGTTATTTTGTGAAATGTCTGTATCTGTATCCTTTTTGAGAAGATATATGACATAATTTACACATTACACAATGCAAATATATGGAAATATCACATAATAGCCATGAATATGTATAGAGTTTTTATATTTTATATATCAGTTAAAGAAATTTAAAAATTTACAATTGCTTGAAAAACCATGCCTTGTTAATTGCTTGTTTCACATAGTAAAGCTTTATCTCATTGATACAATTATTAATCTTTTTCATTTTTCTCACAGTAATTTAATGATCCACCACATTGACGTAGTCTAGAAAAGTTTAAAAATATTTTGTTGATGGCAGCAACTGTTAGAGGAACATAATCTAAAATCAGAAGGACTGATAAAGTTATTCAGTTTGCAAGCAGTCCTGTTCACAGGTCTACAGTGACTACCACCAGGATACATCTAGAAGGGAATGAAGAGCGCAGCCAGGCCAATTTGTTGCCTGGTAGTCATTATTATATTAGATATAGAGGAAATCAATAGAACTGGATAAGCAACAGGTAAGGAGAAAAAATGTATCAGGAAAAGCATTAGCAAGTGACCTAACAGAAAGTGATTGCTAGAGAAAATTTAAGAGGTAATCTATATTAGTAGTTCCCTTTGTGCCTATACATCTTGCTAGGCCTACTCTACATTTAAGCAACTGTAAGTATGAGGTAGTGCTAAGCACTATTCTACAGCTTTACACACACACATGCACACACACACACATCTATTTAGACAACATTATAACTATATGAATAAGGAATTAATACCTTAATTTAATGGAAAAAATGAATCAAAGGGATTAAAAATATGGCAAAAGTTACACAGCTGGAAAGTATTAAAAGAAGAATCCAAATTTGGGGGGGTTGACTAAAATATCCAGGCTCCAAAACAGTATACATGTTGTGTTAACAAATCAGCCATCTATGTTGCAAATATACATCACAGCTAAAACAAAAACACACAGATCTCAACTCTAGGTTAAACAGTATCGTGTGTGTGTGTGTGTGTGTGTGTGTGTGTGTGTAACAGAGAGAGAGAGAGAGAGAATATATGTATGTGTAAAATTCTGTGGTGTTAGAAATGGAACTCAGAACCTTACACATTCTAGGCAAAGGTTCTACCAAGGAGATATATTCCCAGCAAAAAATAATAATAATTAAATATTTATCTCAGTTCAAATATCATTACTTCATTAAAAATACAGTTTGCCAAACATGTTGATAAACAATTCTAATTCTAGGACCTGTGAGGCAGAGAGAGAATTAAGAGAGTTCTAGCCAGACTGAGAGATGTAGAGAGTTCCAGGTCAATCTGGGCTTCTTGTCAAGATATTGTCTCAAACAACAAAAAACCAATACAAAATCAAACCCACCACCCACAACAAAAAGAAAACAGTTTGAGAAGGTAAATCACACTGTTTGCTGAGCCAGCATTGGAATCTGGGTCTCTCAACCTCTGAAATCCTGTTTTAATGCAGAATGCATTCCTTTATAGCATCTATTTTTTTGGGGGGGTCCAGTCATGGGGCCTGAACTCTGGGCCTGGGTGCTGTCCCTCAACTCTTCAGCTCAAGGCTAGCGCTCTACCACTTGAGCCACAGCGCCACTTCTGGCTTTTTTCTTTTTGCTTATGTGGTGCTGAGGAATCGAACCCAGGGCCTCAAGCATGCAAGGCAAGCGCTCTACCACTGAGCTACCTTCCCAGCCCCTATAGCATCTATTTTAATCTGCAACTGATTTCTGTTAAATTCCAAATAGATTGATTTTGACATACTGAAATAATTCTCTTTTTCTGAATTATCTGTTAAAAGTCTATTTTAAGGAAATTATTAAGGCCAAGTTTTATACATAGAATGCTAAAGAACACTCTATTCTGAGGGCAGAAGACCCTGTGGGAATAATTTGTGTTTGAATTAGGATGCGTAGACTCCTCAAGGCACTCTGTAATATTCGATTTGTGACACTCTGGCTACAGTAGTAGTTTGATTCAAACCAATGACATTTAACACATTTACAAAAAAGATAATTAAAACATCAGCCAGGGAAATTAACACATATATATGAAAACTTTTTCCATTCTTTTATTTTAGCATAGTTACTATCTTTAACCTTTGGTTTGTTTATGAAAGCTAGTAAATTATGTCAAAGTTATACCTTGAATAAAAGGGCTAATGTTTCAGGAAAAAATAATAATTTATAAGGTAGCATATTTCTAGAAACACACACTTACTTCTGCTTTCTTACGAGCTTCCATAGCTTTCATAAGCATCATGTGTTGTCTCCTTCTCTCCCGTTCCTATTAGGCCAGATAAAATTAGGAGCATAACTCAACCAGAGTCAAACGTTTGAGTTTCAAATGGAAAACAACAACAACAACAAAAACAAAAACTCAATATAGCATGTTTAGCATTTATAGACAAGTCACAGTAAATACTAAATATAAGACAAGAATGGCCAGTCTGTGCATGTTTTAGTTTAGGTTTAGAAAGCAAATACAAGAACAATCAAAAGCAAAAAGGTAAAGCAATGAACATGGAGACAGTGTAAACAGAAGCATACAAGATTTACTTATGGTCAGTTGTGATGCTCCTTCAAAAGCTGGCAGAACAAAAAGCATAATGGTTGGCTGGAACAGGTCAGTTACTTTACATCTGCTATTAGAGAAACCACAAATACTTACTAGAGCCAATTGAACGGAAAGTTGTATTGTGCTTACAATTTTAGATTGATCCATAATCATTTTCGTGTTATGGTTTTGGAATTAATTAGATTTATTTCAAGTACAAAATTATTTTGAAAATCCAATGAGTCACCAACAAATTAGAAAGGTTTTTTTTTAAAGCACTGATAGCAATTTATAAAGTTAAACTATTCTTGGTTCATGTACAAACACAAATGAACAGCGACATTCCTATTTACTGATGTCTGCCAACTGGTGTGCTGTTTAAAGTTACAAAAGTCCAGTGGGTGTAATTTAAGATGCAGAGTATGAAAATAAGAGAAGGTTAATTTGGTAATTGTATTTATTTTAAAGTTAAATATATTAATAACAATTAATTTTAGTTTTATATAATTAATTTTAATTAATTTTTAGTTTAAATACATTTGGTCCCTCAAAGGGGTATTGCTAAAATTTGTCTGTAAAACAAGAACATATTTCATATTCTCTCATCAAGCAAATTCAAAATTCCCATTATAGTCAATGGCAGTTTTGCATCTACAGTGATGGGAGAACATGGGCCATAATTGTCTAACTATATTGTGATCCAAACTTTCCTTGTGACATCAGTAACATTCAGTTTTAGACAGCAGCCTTCTTTAAGGCTTATGTAATTTAGTGAAAAATCCTAGAGACATATCATACTTCTTTATAGACAGACAAGCAGATGTATGCAATGCACTGTGCTGTAAAGCCATGCAGCAGTATGTAATATGACAGCAGCCAGTGCTAGACTTTATGCATTGCTATGACAACCATATCACAACCAAATCACAATGCGGTGTTAGATGTACAAAGATAAACATACCCATACCATATCTAGTCTATGCCTCTCCAACTCCTGGTAGAAAGAGTTGGCACAATATTATGAAACAGAAATCACAGAGTCATAAAACCAATTTTAACCCCCCAAAAGATACCATATACCAAAGCAAGGCAATAAACTGTAAGATGAAGGAAAAACTTAAGCAGGAATTTCATCAGAAAATTTACAGAAAACTTTTTAATGATTATTCCCCAACTAGTTTTAAGCAAAATGATCAAGTACAACCATGGTATAACTAACTTCATACAGACCTGATGCTTCAGAAGGACAGCTTGTTGTCTTCTCATTTCTTTCTCCTTAAAGATAAGAAACTTTTAATATATGATTTTTTAGGGAATATTTAGAACATACTCCTAAGTATTAAAAGGTTCCTTTTCCTGAGATGTTTGTAGTCTCTATTAGGTTGATCCACACAAAACTGGTACTATTCAATCTATTTTTTTTTTAACTTGTAAAATGTCAAGTGAATTTGTTGTAGTTCTACCTAATACTTAATATAAAACCTGTAGCAAGGATCTCTCTTTAGTAGATAATTTAACCTAAAAGTCTGCATATGATCAACTAATATATTATAAGCCACTCACTAAATTAATATTCATTAAGCTAACTAGGCTGTTGAAGCATACCAGATGCAAATCACATATGAACTTTTAAATTTATTTTAGTTTCATTTGAATAAAATTATAATTGTAAATAATTTGATACTTTATGCTGTAACTCAAAATCCAGCTGATTAGGACTCTTTTGTATTCTGAATGTAAACTATCAAATATACTCTGTAGTTAACAGCATCTATTTAATTTTTATATGAAAAATAAAAGACTGGGGATTATATTAAGATTTTTATATTGACCTATGGGTCATGACACAGTCCCAAGGGGATGGGGCTTAATGTAAAAAATTCTAGGATATTATCATTTACTATTTTCATAAAGTATAGATTAAATTAAAAATAAAGGTGGGCATAAAATGTGTTGTTTGGAATAAGAGAGTTTATGCCTGAGTGCAGCATCTCCAGCACTGCCCTGCCCTGCCCTCCCAGCCCCAGGAAAAAATAACTGGTTTCTGGTTTTGTAAGGTGTAGCTATGGTGCTATTTCTAGTACCAGTAGGGTTGTTTAGCTGTCCCCTTTTCATAATTCAGTCATCCAAAGTAGAAGGTAAGGGCATACGGGGAAGTGATGGAACATCTTTTTTATACTTCATGCCATAAAATCAAAATCAAAACACTTAACCTTATAATAATCAGCAATGGCTAATTTCATTAGCTAAATAACAGTTGATAGGGTTTTTGTATGCATTTTTCTTTCAGTTAATTAATTTACATTTTGAAACTGTATATCCAAATGCTGGGATGATATTAACCACTATACCTGGTCTACACTTTTTCCTTTTAATACATAAAACAGTTGTTGGACATTAACAAAGGGAGAGTAATAAGGGGAGAATCAGATTTTAGACACAGTTTGAAACATAAACATAAATGACAAACAAAATAGTTTGGGCAAGGGTCATTCTAATCAAGCAAAAATTATATACAGGTATTATGCAATAGTTCACATTTTTGACTTGATATCTCATATTTACAAAGCACAAAGTATTACATAAAACCTGTATAATAAAAATGAAAAATATACGTACAGTATAACATACAAATAAAAGCACACATTTACACAAGTTGAATCTGCTAAATATATTTTTAAATAGTTACTGTAAGGAAAGCTACTTTATTCACACAATTGATGCTATATAACATAGTTTTTATTTTTTTAAATAAAAACTCTGATTCTCATCTAAACTAACCTTTATTCGTTTCTCGGCTTCCAATAATTTGGCATTTGCCGCTTCTTCCTTCTTTTTCTTTTTAGCCTGTGCATGCAAAACAGGTCTCAAAGTCATGCAACAGCACCACTACAACTTGCAAATAATCTCAAGACTTGAAATGAAGCTACATGCCTTACAAGGTACAAAACAGTATGTGACATATATACAGACATGTACAGATTTCCCCCAGCTAATATATTTAACATAAAGTCATTTTATTTCTACTTTAAAGCAGTATACAAATGTCCTAAATTCAAAGAATAACTTTTCTTTTAAAGTGTTAAAAATAGGAAATAATTGAGTATACTGTTTTAGTTTCAACTTTAATTACAGAAAAAAATGAACATTATTTATTGCCTTTTATCCTGACCATAAAAATAAAAATGTAATCTCTGTAAAATAAAAGACAGGATTGAGCTTAACATTTTAAATATACAGTTTAAAATCAGTTATACATTTATAAAAATGTACATTTCTACTTTATTTTAAACTTCTTTTAATACTTGACAATTTAGATAAAGACATTCATGATTTGGCTGTAATTATGAAATGAAACATTATTGCTTCACTCTTTTTTTTAGTAGAATGGACATGTATGATTTTTTTGAAGTATATTTTGGCCATTAAGTCTATGTTAACATCACTCACCATCTAGTACCTTTATAATGGTCTAGTAGTATTTTTCAATTTAGTTTAAGACAGGAAAAATTTATTTGAAAGTTTTCAAATGTATTTGAAATAAGTAAGGAAGGAAAAAAATAGAAGGAAAAAAAACCATAACAGAAAACCATGACTATCTGGGGGCTTCAGGAAATAAGTATTTTATAAAGCAGACATTTCCTGAATAATTGAGAGGTTTTAACAATTTTAAACATTAAAACTTTAATTTTACTATTTTAGATGGAAATAATCTGGAGACATACGCCTGTTTAAATGCAGAATACTAAACATAATTTGGCCTTTTTTGATGACTCAGGGAAAAATTATTGTGAACACCAGTTGTTACACTGAATAATTTGATAGAGTTATGCCTTTGAACTCCTAAGGTGTTGAAAATTGCTTCCTATTCAACTAAAAGATTAAAGACTCTTGCTAGGTATTGCATTTCTGTATATGCTAGCTGGAAGATTTCTCTATTTTCTGGGCTCTCTTCATGGTTACTTTGCTATTGCCAACATATGCCCTGTATCCCTAATTTTAGTCAGGTTGTGGGGAAAAAAGGGATGCTGGAAATCAGAAAACATAACTATTAAACATGTATTTGCATTAAATTTTAATTTTACTTTTGGAATATTTACTTTTATAAACACATTTTCTAAGTTAAAAGAAAATGGCTGACTGTAAGTCCTTTGCTAAAAGTACAGAATAAGATTTTTAGCATATGAACTGTTATGACAACTGTACTGGCTGCTCAAAAGTTCTCATTCTATTTTTTCTGTTATCTCATTTCCTGGCATTTTACTGCTAGTATTAGAAGAGCTTGGTAAACAAGATTCAAAGAAAATGTTAGTTTAACAAGAATTTCTGATGGACATATTAATGTTATTTACACATTTAGAAAATCTTGTATTATTTTAATTATATTAAATTTATGAATTCTACCTCTAGAATTTGCTGAGCTCGAAGTTCTTTTTCCATTCTGATTTGCTGTATCCTTTTAATTTTTTCCTGTAGGAAAAATATCATTTTACATAATAAAATAAATATCTAGAAAATTAATTGAAATCAAAGAATTTAAAATGTAAGCACAAAATTATCCAATGTCATCCAGGCTGAATCCCAAATTTAACTACTTATTTTAAGGCCATTTTTATTTTCATATCTTAGATTTATAGGATTTTATAAAATTTCTCATAATGTATAAAAGGTAAGTGCTAAACTAATATACAGAAGCCAGATTAAGGAAGTGGTGCTGTGGCTCAAGTGGTAGAGTGCTCGCCTTGAGCTGAAGAGCACAGGGACAGCGCCCAGGCCCAGAGTTCAAGCCCCATGACCGACCCTCCCCGCCCCCCACAAAAAAAAGCCCGATTAAATTACAGTTGATTAAATTTATGTATCTTGAAAAAAATTAGAACTATTAGCAGTCACAAAAAAATCAAAATAAATAAAGGACAGATAGTAGAAAAAAGTGTCTCCAGAGTCAGAAAACATAAAGGTAATTCTGGGTTGCGGATATGTTAAATAATATAACTTTCCTTTCCCCTTCAGCTTCCCTGTTCCCTTCCCTTCCTCCTTCCCTTTCCTTCCTTTCTTTCTTTCTTTTTTGGTGCTGGTCCTGGGGCTTGAACTCAGGGCCTGGATGCTGACTCTGAGAGTCTTTTTGTTCAGGGATAGAGATCCACCATTTGGGCCACTTTTAGCTTTTTTGGTGGTTAATTGGAGATAAGTATCAAGGATTTTCCTCTGGGCTGGCTTCAAACCACCATCCCCAGAGCTCAGCCTTCTGGATACCAAGGAGCCACCAGAGGCTGGCTTCATACAAGCTTTTCTTATATGCCATCTACCAAAAAATAATATGCAATATTTTCAGATGGATTAATTTCAATTTATAACCCAAAGAATTATTTACCTGGTATAATTGGTACATACAATATCTAAATTTAATCAACTAGCTTTTGGTTGTTTGCTGTAATTTAGTAGTCACCTAAATTTAGATGTTAAATAGTTACTTTTTAAAGTCCAAAATTGACAATGATGAAAATGAATTCATAATTCTTATAAAGAAGCCCTGAAATTTCCTAATTCAAACTATATTTTCCCTAAGATTTCCAGAGCCATGTTTGATTCATATTTCAAGCATTTATTTGGAACTTGAGAGCTAAGAAAATATATTCCTGATCTAATATTTCTGCTCTTGACCTTTAAAAGATTTAAAAGTAGTATATCCTCAAATCAGCAAAAGTCATCCATTGTTCTCTTAAGTTTGGATACAGGCAGAAAATCTTTGGGTTAAACTAATCTGGGCTTAGGTACTCTCAAACTCTCAAAATGCAAGTTTACTGGTATCTGTCCTAGGCCTGGAAATTGCATATTTAGCAAAGCCTTTTATTCTATATATAACTAAAAGGTAGGGCATAAAATTAAGGCTTCCTGTTCAAAAAAGAAAAATTCGGTAGCCTATGGCTTATTTTTCAAACTTATTAGATATTGTCACATAGATTTACTTCTCAGGAATGAAACATACTCATTTCTGGGAGTTACTGAAAAATTTAAATCCATTTCCTCCTTCTAGGAGGCATTCAGCTTTAAAGTAAAACATTGTTCATAAAGTGTACGTCTAAAATACAAAACAGATGGATTTAGACTGTTTAGGATTTAGGTACTACAGGTACTATAGGTACCCATAGAATATGTTATTTTTGGGAATGGCAGATTGAGTCACTATGCTAAATCTACAGTCTTTGTATTGCCTTACTGTTTTTTTTAATTCCTTAAAAAATTATCCAGATAGGGAATAGTTTTTACTTTTAGGGAATTTTTTTACCGATTTCTCTTTGACTTCCGTTTTAGTTAAAAGAATATCTATTTTCTGATCCTAATCATATTCTGGTCCTGATCATGGCAATTTGTCAAGTGAATTTCCTGCCACTTGCATTTCTCATATCACTTCTTAAAACAATTTTTGTTGAAACTAAGATATCAACCAAAACATCATTAAGCTTCTTTTCTACCATACTTTATTTTAATATGAAGTTACAGGATTAGAAGACATAAGTGGGACTATCTAAATCTCTCGTCTCATTAAAAAAAAATCGGAATCTCTTCATGAATGGGCAAAGAGAGAAAAAAAGGCAGGTCTGGTGGAAGGAAGTCTTGAAGATTATCTAAATTTTGGTGGGCCTCCAAATCTTACCCATCCATTATCACTGTCTAAGGATTTGGATTTGCTAGCATGACCATAGATAGTGGTCCAACTTAAAAAGTATAAAAGTTAAATAGGGACTGCCATTTTGAATCTTTAACTCCCAATTCTTTCATTAGGATAGAAAAACGTTTCTTTCTCTAATTCTTTCTCCTTTAATCCTATTATACTGAAATAGACCCTTGTTAAAACTTAAAAAAGAGCTGGGTTCTAGTGGCTCACATGCTTGAGATAAATCCGAGAATCAAAGTTCAGTTCAGAGTCTGTCTAGACAAATCTCAAAACTCTTATTTCCAATTAACTGCCAAAAAGCTGGAGAATGGAAGTGCGGCTCAGGTGGTAGAATGCTGGACTGGTAGAGTGCTGGCCAAGAGTTAAATAAAAAGACAAGTGAAAAAGCACAAGTTCAAGCCTCAGTATTAGGGGAAAAAATAAATAATGAAGGAAAGAAATGAAATTGTAACTAATGGAACACTTCAACTTTCTAAATAAGGCACAAAATATCTGCGTGAAAAATAATTATTTAGCAAATTAAATTGAGGCTGGAGTATGGCTCAAGTTGTAGAAAGGCAAGTAGAAGGTGCTGGGTTCATTGCCAAGTGTCACACATACAACATAAATAAATAAGTAAAACATATATCATAATGAAAATAACATACATGAATAAGCAGATCCTTTAAAATAAACCAATGTTTTATAAGTCAGGTCCAATGACAAAGCATACCTGTTGTTTCATAATCTTGAGTTGTTCTTTTTGCTTTCTTTTCTCCTCAGCAGCCATTATTGCTATGATGAGAAACCAACACATACATGATATCAGATCAGCAATAAAAGGAGTTTCTTACGAATTTTCCAACTCTTATTTTTCAAACTTATATCACTTAAATCACTTACCTTGTTGTTTTTTAGCTTCTTTGGCAACCCGAGCCTGTTCTTGTTTTTGAAGTTTTCTCAAAAGTTTTATTTGTGCTGCTTGCCTGGCTATTTCTGAAAAACACAAAATTTCAAAGAACATTACCAACAACTTTACAATAACTGTGTGAAACTGGCACGGTATCATCACAAAAGATATAATACTTAAGAAAGTTGTCTAAGTAAGAGAGTAGTAGTACAAAGTGTCATATTTATTTCCTCTAGAAATGGCTAAATTAAGTGGGTATGATGGCTCATGCCATCATACCAGCAACTTGACCTTGTCTCCAAAAGAAATAAAAGCAAATTGCCAAAGTATTTATTCAGATATGATCAAAAGAGGAGCTATACAGAGGCACATCTAAACACATTTTCACATCTCAAGAAACCTTCATTAAGTAGAAAAGTAACCACGAATAACTAAGAATATTATTTTAAACAGAATTTTTGTTTTAATCATGTGTATGTGCATGTACGTGCATGAGAGAGAGACAAACATTGACAGAGAGAAAGAGACAGAGAGATAGTGGGATTTGAACTCAAAGCTTTGGCCTGCTAGAGAGGCTTTCTATTCCTGAGCCACTGTGTCCAGCCCTAGCTTCAATTTTAAAATAAAAAGGAAAAAGATAACAAGAACAAAATCAAAACTACATGCAAAAAGAGAAAGATCTTAAAATAAAACAGAGCCCTACTGCCCAACCTATATTTCAAACATATTTAATCACTGGGGAAATTCTTGATTCTAGTGATATTTTCAGTTATGAGGAAGAGAACTAAATTTCCCAAAGTAAAAAGAATGCAGAATGTCAAATGAGTTTTAGGGGCAATACAGCTCCCATAATTTTCTAGGACAAATATATGAACCTGAAGATAGAAAGACTTAATAGTCCACATTCTTCCTTTACTATTCCTTCTGTCAGTCACTTCCAATGGGAAGACAAATTGTTCTGTCCCTTGATTTTGCATTCAGCCATATAATCTTCTATAGTTAAGATATTAGCAACAGTAACAAAAAGCTTGATAATGTATGTGTCCTCTTCAATCTGCCCTTTTTGCCTTGCCCAGTACTAAAGGGCACACTTAGGCTAGCCTGCTAGAGATTGAGATACATGCACTCACGTGACCCCATATATTTGCACAAGCCCAGGCAAGATAAGTAAAGCTGCCTGGTGACTCAGCAGCTGAATGCATCCACACAGATGGGAAGTGCTTAAGCCACACATCACTAAGACTTGCTATCATTCATTACCCAGCATTACTGTGAGATTGTGTATACTTGATACAGAAACCAGGTAATACTATTGCTTTTCTCTGCTGGCAGTCTTGGTCTGAATACTTCTAACTGTAAAAGTGGAGAACTATACTATCATTCAAGAAATAATTTCAGAGAGTACCACTTTACAGTAGGCAGTATTTTAAACTTTATAGGTGATGAAGAGCTTATAAACTATATCCTTTGAAAATGAGTGTATATTTCAACCATTTATTGAATGCAGGCACAGTTGTATTAAATTGACATAATCTTACCTTTCACAACAACTTTATAAAATAACAACATTATGTCCAGTGTACAAGTAAAATACATAAAGCTCATGGAAGTTTAAAAGCAAAGCCACAATATATTCCCAGATTTTCCTGACACCCTTATCTATAGGCTACCACTCTAAAAAACCTTAACCAATATTTTAATCTCTGAGCATTAGCTAAAAATTTAAGAAGTGAACTTGGATACAAGGCTAATTTTCTATCCAGAAGATATTTTTTTAAGTAGCCCAGGCTGACTGTGAACTCATAATCATCTTGCCTCTATCTTTCAAGTGTTGGGATTAAAGGCAGGCAACACCATGCTTACCAAAAGGGCCTAACTTTACCTAGTAAATTGAACGTGTTCATGAAAAATAAAATGAAAGCTGATGCTTTAGTGTATTTCCAACTCAAATGATTTTCCATTTACAGAGATTATGCATATCATCAAAATCTTCTTGGTTAAACAACTAAATCTATATGCTAAATAGTTTAACTAATGAAAACCTATAAAGAGGCATACAGATTCAGCAATTATACTTGAAGAATATCATTCTCATCTAAAACAATGTCAGATATTCACTTGACTCTTAGAAGCCAAAAGTTTTCTCTAGACTTTGCTAAAAAGGATTCACTCTTTTTTAAAATGTGAAGATATGTTAAATGATTAGAACAAGCATTCCTAAAAATATGACCTAAGTATGATCTTTTTCTCCAAGTCAAATTGTTAATCTAATAGAAGCCTGGCATTTAAAAAAGAAATTCTATGTTACATAGAGGTATATTTGGCAGTATGAGTTTACTGCTCAATTTCACATGTCACACAAATATATAGTAATTTTTATTTTTAAACCATGTGAATGGGAAAACATTAAAAAGTTCGATTCATATGTTTTAGACTTTAGCAAGAAGCAAACACTTTGGAATTTTAAAAATTAATACACCTTAAATTTTACACTTTGACCAATTAAGAAATCAAATCTGATATACTATCTGGAGCTGAGAAGAATGCATTATGGATGTAGCAAAGTTCACCTGGGCTCCTAGGAACAAACTACTCCCAGCATCTCTCATTTATTTAGTTTGTAGTTGCTGAATATGTCAGTTGACTTTTCAAATATTAATTTGAGAAACATCTTATGGCTTAAGAAATTCCTTGTCTGCTCTAATTTCATAGAAGTGTTTTAGACATAACTCATTCATCAGTTATAAAATCAGAATGTATCTGACAATCAGCAGTACTTTCCCTTCTTAAAAGTATTTCATAAAATGGTGAACTGCATGCATTTTATGGCATTTCCAGCACTATGACACAGGAAATGGACATAGGATATGGACAGATGCTATTTGATGTTTTGGAAATGTTGAGATCTTAACACTATTGATCATTTAACAAGCAGGTTTATTTATATAGACCAAAAACCTTTATCATATCTAAACCTTGGTGGATGTTTCAATTGAGATCTTCTTAGAAATTAGAGCCCTCACTTAACAGTACTTGGGTATATACTCAAAGCTCCCACTTATCTCATTCTGAACCGCTTTTCAAATACAGAATTTCAGTCTAGTTGAGTCTAGTAGGATAACAGATAACAGAAACATCTAGAACCCTTGAAAGTCCCTTAACCATTAGAAATATTTTGTTTAGAAATAAAAGTTGTAAGAGTAATTCATCCTTGTTTTCTTTCCTCTGTATAAAAAATGCATGCAAACAATACTGATAAACTTGTACATATGAATGCTAATTATTAATTGTTAAACATTTACTCTTTTCTGTTGTTTATTTAAAGTGAACAGAGCTTATTTAAAAGTTAAACTGAAAGTGAAAGACCATAAACAAGAAATAGCAGACTCCCCAAGCAAGGGCAGGGGACTTCCCAGCCAGGGGAGAAATCCTTGGCTTCTTTGTCTGATGTCTCTAGTTTTCAGCATTTACTCTTTATATATATGTTGAGAAAGAAAACATGTAAGGTGAAAGGTAGCAAAATAGCAAGGGTAACCATTAAAACTAGGGAGACTTAGATTTGAAAGCTAGAGGAACAGGAAAACATTGAGTAAAGTAGATAATTAATTTTGTTACAATAAAAATGTAGTTAAATTTGCAAATTTAGACTTGCCAGTTTGGATACTATATAATGGTCATTTATTTTAGGCAAACAATGCAAACATTGTTTTTAAACTTATCCATGCTAAATTATTAACATAACCACTTTTTTTACCTTGACTAACAATCATTTAGGGGAGATTGAATTATTATAAGAAACCAAATAAAGCAACATAAAAAATGATAAAAGCCAGGCAACAGTGGCATAAGCTTGTAATTAACCACTAATTAACTACTGGAAGTGGTTCAAGCACTAGCCTTGAGCAAAAAAGCTCAGGGACAGTACCCAGGCCCAGAGTTCAAATCCCAAAACAGATACAAGGAAGGAAGGAAGGAAGGAAGGAAGGAAGGAAGGAAGGAAGGAAGGAAGGAAGGAAAGGAGGGAGGGAGGGAGGGAGGGAGGGATGCAGGAAGGGAGGCAGGAAAGCAGGAAGGCAGGGAGGCAGGGAGGGAGGGAGGCAGGGAGGGAGGGAGGAAGGGAGGAAGGGAGAGAAGGAGGGATGCAGGAAGGGAGGCAGGAAAGCAGGAAGGCAGGGAGGCAGGGAGGAAGGAGAGAAAGACATAAAGGCAGAAAACACTTGGAAAACATGAGCTTACATGCTAGGCAGTTAACTAACATGCTATTGGTTAAAGTATTAATTGGTGCAATATTTTTGAAGATTTTATTTGCCTGTTACATACTGAAATTGGACATGGAAATGATACATGCAGTATATACATGATATGTACTTAGCCACATGTAATCCATGTGTATTGCACAATACTTTTGCAATAGCAAAGATTCATAAATAGCTTAAAAGGTTATCAAAAAGATATAATTGTTGAGATACAGTAAAGCTACACACAGGATTAGTAACTGCTCCACTGAGGAGTGAGAATGAGGTATTTTTTCACTTAAAAATGTTCTGATTACATGTTATCATTGTATAGAAATTAGTAATTTTTTCCATTTGCAAAGGGGTAAACATAATATATAAACTATGAAAGGTCTTACCTATATGGATTTGATTTAGAATCTAATAAAGTATTCTCTAAATAATGAAAAGACACCAATAAAAAACAGTTTTATGAGATTTTTTTTCTATTAGTTGTAAAATAGAAACAAAGCAGAATTAAGCCCTGGTGGCTCAAACCATTATATAATCCTAGCTACTAAAAAGGCTAGATCTGAGCATTGTAATTAGAAGCCAACCTAGGCATATCAATCCCTGAAATTCTTATCTCCAATTAAGCAGCAAAAAGCTAGAACTATGAATAAGACTGTGAGGCCTGAGTTCAAGCCCAAGTATGGCACAAAAACAAAATTATGAATAAAACCAAAGCAGTCACAAAGAATTCAATATTATGATGGTATTTACATGAATAGAAATATTTCAGGCATTTCTTCCAGAAAAAATTTCCAAAGCAAACAAAAACTGTCACAAATTCCCTTAGTCTTTTAGGCCACTTCCTCATTACACACCTTTATTTTAAATCATAACATATCTACACATATATATGCTTGCAAATGTAAGACATCTAACATAGGCGATATATTCAAATAGCCTTCTGACACACTAGTAATTCAAAGTGCATAGCAGAACGATTTTTATTTTCCATAGCCTCTGTGCCACACAAAGGGGCTTCATGATAATATATATATATATATATATATATATACAATTCTGAATTATGCATACATTTCAGATTACTATGAGCACTTTGAGCTTGATAAATGATAAGGTCACTTTCTATAACCTTAAAGTACTTTTTGATATAAATTGATTGGTTGAACATTCTGAAAATGTTTACATATCCAGACATTAGGAGAACCCAAACTAAAAGACTGGGGTTACTTACCAGTAATTGGAGTTCTCTGACTGAAAATTTACTCCAGAGATCCACATATTTTGTAGTTATTCCCATGTACCACCTCAAGGAATCGGGAGCTGTTAAAAGGAGAATTTCCAGAAGGTTGGCACGACCTTAAGGCATGTGCCAAGTGCTGGTTGATTCCCTTTCTGTGCAAGACTTAACAGCTTAACACCCACCTTTGTAATTCTCACCACACAGGGTAGGATGTATTTGTAAGTATGGCTCTTGATAGATTACCTAATCAAAGAACTCCAGTTACCAGTGGGACTCCTTATTTTATTCTATTTCCTCATTCATTCAACACAAATATATACTTTTTAGAAACTGAGAGCAGTGTCCAGATTACCAGTATCAAATACATTATATATTTCTTACCTTGAGCTTGCAGTTTTCTTAGTAATTTGGCATCTGTGTTATCCAGGAATTCAGCATTGCCAACATTTGGAGGTCGACCCTTCCGACGTTTCATCCTGGATTCCTCTCTTGCTCTCTGTCTATCTGGATTTGGTGGTCTTCCCCTGCGGCCTTCCATTGCCCTGATACGAGGAATGACATCCTCTTCTTTCAAAAGACACCACTGCATTCCCTTTATTGATATTTAAGAAAAATAGCATATTACAAACAGAATTAAAAATGAGAGATCAGTATGTGAGAATATTCTTGGTAAAATCAGGTTGAAATTTGTAAAGCTTAAAATTTATAAAGCTGACAGAAACTTTGGAGATTTTACTTTTTCAGTTTAGATTTGTTATTCATAGTCTTTGGCATATCTTTAGCATTCTTAAGTAGCTTGAACTTTAATTAATTAA
The DNA here is from genome assembly GCF_000151885.1 of Dipodomys ordii. Classification (NCBI taxonomy): domain Eukaryota; kingdom Metazoa; phylum Chordata; class Mammalia; order Rodentia; family Heteromyidae; genus Dipodomys; species Dipodomys ordii. The sequence continues at coordinate 11,354,710 of NW_012267221.1, forward strand.
ATGTATACAGAGAGATGTATCCATATCAAAAGTGTATTGACCAAATAGTAGATAAATATTTGAAAATATTAGTTATATGCTGACCACTTGGGGATTTTCTTAGAGATTATCAATACAACCAAAGGTTAGGCTATCCAAATAAGATACGGATGTTCCTCTTTACAGAAATGTTATAACTAATAAATAAAAACAGATTATCAGCATTTTGTAACACCTAACAAATGAATGGATTCAAACACTGAACTTGAAAGAGACTTCTATAAGCAAAATGAGAAATGAGGACACTAATGCTAGCTTCTTAATGGAAGCCCACAGTATCACCTATAAAGTTGTATTTCCTCCACCTCCCATCAAATTAAATGTAATCAAGCCACAGATTTAATTTCCTTCAAAGAAAAGCAGGGTGAGAGATATCTGTTAATGGTACCAGTGAAAGCCAGGAAGCTGACATCTGAGGACCATAGTTCAAAGCCAGCCTGGACAGGAAGGTCCAAAGGCTCTTATCATTAACCACCAATAAGCCAGAAGAGCTGTGACTCAAGGGGAAGAATGCTAGCCTTGAGTAAAATAAGCTCAGGGATAGCTCCTAAGCCCTGAGTTCAAGCCTTAGAGTGGCACACACACAAAAAATAATTGATTAATAGAAAAGGTAAAACGTGCTGTATGAGGTTGCTGCCAGTGAATTGTTTTATTTTTTTGTTTTGTTTTGTTTTTTGAATAAGAAGTACTCTTTAAAATAACAATAAAAAGTAAATATATACCAGTAACATAGTCATATAGAATTGCCATTAAGTATCACATACTATATACAACTGAATGTGTTGTTTCATGATGATCTATGATGTTACTATGGCTACAAGGCCACTAGGTGATGGGGAATTCTCAGCTCTATAATAATCTTCCAGACCACTGTCAGAAGGATGGTCCATAGATGATGGAAACTTTGTATGTAAGGTAATACTAAAGCTGAATGTAAGTAGATGCTGTATCTGTTCTATTTTGCAGTTTTACTACATTCTATACTTTAATTTCACAACATTGATATGATTTATTGATATGATAGTATTTACTACAATTGAAAGAATCCAGACCAGGTCCTGAATTCCAGAGTAAGCAAAAGCAATGAAGATAAATGATCCAAAACCTCAAATCAAAAATTATAATCTATACTACATGCTTTTGTTATAGATGCTCTTATTCTTAGCTGATGTTACTAAAATATTGTTACACTGGATAAGTGACATCCATTTAGCTTTGAAAGCACAGACAGCAATATTAATATGTAGAGTCCATATTTGCTGATTGCTAATAATATTTTCTATTCTCCTTTCAGTAAACTTTCTGCTAAAATAATTGTCAAAATGAATTCTGAAGAAAGGAAAAATATCCTTAAGAGTTTCAATGAATAGGATCAATTTTCACATCAAATGGTTTTTTTTGTGTGTGTTTATGTGCCTGTCCTGGCATTTGAACTAAGATTCTAAGTGCTATCCCTGAGCAATTTTGCTCAAGGCTATTGCTCTACCACTTGAGACACAGGTCCATTTCCAGCTTTTGGGGGTGGTTAATTGGAGATAAAAGTCTCACAGACTTTCATGCCTGGGTTTGCTTTGAGCATAATTCTCTGTTTTCAGCCTCTTGAATAACTAGGATTACAAGGGTGAACCACCAGCACCCAGCCTCAATTGCATTTTTAAGCCAAGAACAACTTACTCATTAGAACAATTTTATGTTAGGATAATTTATTCACAGCAAACAAAGCTTTTAACTTAGCTGTTCAATTTTTCTATTATGCTATTAGGCACCAACACAGCATCTATCACAAAATTGACAAATATAAAAAATGATATTTTAACAGAGTTGAAACTCAAATTCTCTAAACAAATATGCATTCAGTTTTTAAAGTATCATATTAATACATAAATAAATTTTTAGCCAAGATTTAAAAGCTTTCAAATCCAGATATAATTTTTACATAGTTATGTTTTTATTCAGCTAAGAACATATACTTGTGTCAAAAAAAACATTAGAGTGACATTGTTATTTACATTTTGCCTTTGGCCTTTAGAAAGTTAAATACTTTCTAAGGGGATTGCATATATTGGATTAGATATACCATTTTCTAACTTTTTTTTTTTGGGGGGGTGGTCCGGTCGTGGGGCCTGATCTCTGGGCCTGGGCGCTGTCCCTCAGCTCTTCAGCCCAAGGCTAGCGCTCTACCGCTTGAGCCGCAGCACCACTTCCGGCTTTTTTCTTTTTGCTTATGTGGTGCTGAGGAATCGAACCCAGGGCCTCAGGCATGCAAGGCAAGCGCTCTACCACTGAGCCACCTTCCCAGCCCCAACCATCTTCTAACTCTTGGGTTTTAGAAAATGAAAAAAAGGAAGGTTAGGAAAATCTGAAGCTTATATTAAAACTTCAGTTCATTGAGCAGACAAAATAACTGAGGTAAGAACAGATAATTCTTTTTTTCTTTTTTTAAATTTTATTTTATTATAAAGATGCTGTACAGAGGGGTTACAATTACATGAGTAAGGTAATGAGTATATTTCTTGTCAAACTGGTACCCCCTCCTTTGTTTTTCTCCTACTATCCCTTCTCTACCCTACCTCCCCATGATAATTTTTCAGTAAACATTTTCTGAGAAAGAAAATATTTATATCAATTGGTTCATGTATGACTACCTTTTTTAATCAAAAATTATGCCAAGAGTTAACTTATTACATGAGTTTAATAAATTAGCTTATTACATGGGTTTAATTAATCTCTGGAACAGGGGGAAATGTTTACTACTTCCTTACCCTTAATTTCTAAGACTTGAGACAGTAAATGTTCAGTGGAATAATCTTTCTTGATGTAGATTTAAAAGATATGGATAGGGAGTGAAGATGTGGCTGAAGGGTAGAGCACTAGCCTTGAACAAAATGTCAACCAACAACAGGAGGCCCTGAATTGAAGCCCCAGTACCAGCACATATGCACCACTAGTACCAGTACTAACACCAGCACCACCAACAAAACCAAATAAACATAATGGAGATGATGAAGTATTAAGTTTGTTATATTATTATAATACTTCTCCCAAGACTTACTAATTTATATCCTGTATGTTTTAATTCATAATATTAAAATATTAATCAAAGTTAAAAAAGAAGAGATAAATGAAAGTACATAGTAAGTCTGTAACAGATTATTTTAGAATTAACAATTTTCTTCTGGCAGTTCTAAGCTTAAACACAGCACTGTGATTGATTGTTAAGCAAGTGTCTAGCAATCTACTGCTAAGCCACACTTTCAGCATTATGTTATTACAAATTTCCACTATTTAAATATTTGCTGGAAACCTATTATGTAAAGTTGATCTAGAGAGAAGCCCTTCCTTAAAAGGAACAGTGTGTGTGTGTGTGTATGTAAACCTAGTGTGTGTGTGTGTGTGTGTGTGTAAACCTATTATGCAAAGTTGATCTAGAGAGAAGCCCTTCCTTAAAAGGAACAGTGTGTGTGTGTGTGTGTGTGTGTGTGTGTGTGTGTGTGAAGTTACAATTGAATCTGGGGCTTTAATTCTTGCTTAGTTTATTTGCTCCAGGCTGGCACTCTAACACTTGAACCTTGGCTCCACTTCTGACTTTTTGCTATGTAATTGGAATAAAAAGGATTTTTTGCTTGAGTTGGCATCAAATCTCAATTCTTATATCTCAAACTCCTGAGGAGCTAATATGTGAAGCTACACCACCTGGCTAGGAACATTTAAAAAAAATGTGTGTGTGTGTGTGTTTGTCCTGGGCACTGTCCTTGAGCTTCTCCTGCTCAAGGCTAGCACCACTTCCAGCCTGTTCTGAGTAGTTTATTGGTGATAAGAGTCCCAAGGGAATTCCTGGCTAGGCTGGCTGACCCTCAGACCTCAGCCTCCTTAATAGCTAGGATTACAGGTCTGAGCCATCCTAACTTAGGAACACCATTTTAAACTACGATCTCAGGCTAAAGCTATTATAATGCAGGTGACTCAAGAACAACCCTATGAGTAGCTATGAATTGAAGAAAGAATTTATAAATTAGGATAGGAAGTTGTCTTGATCATATAAAAATAATGAGGGGCTGGGCTGGGAAAGTGGCTCAGTGGTAGAGTGCTTGCCTTGCATGCATGAGGTCCTGGGTCCAACTCCTCAGCACCACATAAGCAGAAAAAGCCAGAAGTGGTGCTGTGGCTCAAGTGGAAGAGCACTAGCCTTGAGCTGAAGAGCTGAGGGACAGTGCCCAGGCCCAGAGTTCAGGCCCCATGACTGGCAAAAAAGAAAAGAAAAATGAGGGCCTGAATTAGGGGTTGGAGTCTGAAGGTAGAACAATTATATATGGAAAGAAAAGTCTTTTAGACCTCCTTCAGTCTCTTTAGAAAGGAAACACACTAGAATTAAAGACTGACTGGATGTGAAAGAGAAAAGTCTGAATACAGGGTATTAAAAGTTGTCCTGGGGGACTGAAGTTAGCTTAGTGGTAGAATGCTTGCCTTGTATGCATGAGGCCCTGGGTTCGGTTCCTCAGTACCACATAAGCAGAAAAAGCCAGAAGTGGTGCTATGGCTCAAGTGGTAGAGCACTAGCCTTGAGCTGAAGAGCTGAGAGGCAGTGCCCAGGCCCAGAGTTCAGACCCCATGACCGACCAAAAAAAAGAATGGATATTACAAAACGTGTAACATATACATTTTGTTTACAGGTTAGAGAATTAAATAGGCTTCAGTTTTCTAAGTACTACCAAATGCTGAGTTATCCTGCTTAGAAATCCTAGGGTTGGAGCCCAAAATATAAAATTTTCTGCAGAATTTCATATGCGAAATCAAAACAACATTGAAGTTCCACTTCACCCCAGTCATAATGGCTATTATGAAGAAAACTAACAATAACACATGCTAGTGGGTTGTGACCAAAATAGAATGCTACTACATACACTGTTGGTGGAATATAAACTAGCTCAACCACATTGGAAAGCTGTATGGAGATTCCTCAAAACAACTAAACAAAGGGTTTCCCTATGAGACAGCAATACCACTCCTGAGCATTTATCTAACTGACTACAAACCAGGCCACACTAAAGCCACAAGCACAACTATACTCATTGCAGGTTTGTTTACCATGCCCCTCAGTGTATGACTGAATCAAGAAAATGGGGTATATATAGCCAATGAAATTCTATACTTCCATCAGAAAGAATGATATTGCCCCGTTCATATGAAATGGAAAGGCTTGGGAAAAAATTACATTAAGCGAAGTAAGCTAAACCCAAAGAAACAGGTTGCATGGTTTCCCTCATTTGTAGTAATTCGAGTATGCCTATAAACCTACAACTAAACATAATGGATTTTAAAAGACAAAATTACCCTTGGACATGATAAAGAGTATTATCAACATTCATACAGTAAGACCAAAGGAAGATATTCTTAGAAGATCCCAAGGCCTCAATAGTTATATGCATATGATTATATAAAATGATGTTTATTGAAATGAACTCCAAGAAATAAAACAAGAGGTCTGTTTGTTATTTTACATTTTTTCCCCTTTTGTGGCTTTTTCCTGTACTTTTTGGCTTGTATATAAATTTATCTGTTTTGCAGAAGGTAAGGGGAGAGCAAAGAAATGGTAGGACAAAGGGTGAACAAATGCAGCAGTGATATTCATGAAACAATATATTGAAAATGAACTATACAACTTGCAGGGGAGGAGGAGTCAGGAGGGGAAATGTTGGGAGAAAAATGAGAAAAGAGGTGACATTGTTCAAAAAGAAATACACTCATCTGACTTATGTAACTGTAACTCCTCTGTACATCACTCTGACAATTTTTTTTTAAAGACCAAAAAAAAAAGAATTTGACATGCTGGACTTTAAAGGATGATTAAAATAAAGTTGAGAAGGAACAATTTTGTTGGGCTTCCTTATACCTATTTCATGATATTTCGTAGTATTATTTCCATTTTAATTTACTTAATGCTTCAAGAAGCAAGTAGTAAATCTTGATATATACAATTTAATAACTTCACAGATTCTTAGCTTACCTTATCAAATAGTTTATTAATACCATATACTATGTTGAATAGCACTTTTTTTAAACTGACAAAGTAAGGAGTTTAACAGAGAAAGAAAGAAGTGTAGGTTGTTCAGAGAAATGTTGAGCTTGAGTCCTTGAATAGTACTTTTAAAGATATGAAGAGAGGAAGAAAAATTTTCTCTGCTGTCCTCTAATTAAAATAGTCCAGAAAGGGGGTGGTTTGACACAATTATTTCCACACCGCTTATTAAGCTTTCTAAGTCACTCACAGTAGGCTGTCCCCTAAGACTCATGACTTTCAATAGTTTTTTAGCACCACACTTGGGCTTGTATAGTTGGCCTGCCAGCACAGGCCTTGCCTAGTCACAAATAACCTACCTGGTAAATCACTGACACAAGTTTCCAGATTTTTAGACTTCTGGTACTGATCTTTCATGTTCTCAGTGTCCATATGTGCCCCCAGCTATGTTGCACTAGGTGTGACAGTTAACAGCAGAGTTGAATTAGAACTCTGGTTGTTGATTGCCAATCTTTTGTTCTTAATTTAAAATTACTTAGTATCACAATTATACCAGTGTTTGTGTATTGCCTAAGTTTCTATGAAGACTCCTCTTACTTTTTATTAACAAACCTAATTATAGGTGGACCTCATCATTCCTAGTATTAACTTTACTAGATTACAAACTTCTTTAAACCAGTGATCATAAATTCTATTTTTTAGTACTATTCAGTTTCCATATGAACACTGGCTTTTCCTTAGATTTGGACTTTCAACTTCTTCAGTGAGAGGTATGCTCACAATTTCTTTAATGCAAAAATGCCATTTGGGAAATGTTATTTGTAGGAATTTTATTTGTGGGATGTAAACTATTTTGTTATAAGGATGTATTGATTAAGTGACTGAAAAAAGGGGTTTTCAAAGATCTACAGATATTTTACTTTGCTTATTGCATTATGTCACTGAAAAGAATACTTAAAATTACATGTGAGGTAAAAAGAGAAGACAATACTTTGAGTCAATTTTAACTTATTTCTTAAGTATATCCTCTTGCATTTCAGAACTGAGTTGAGTAGCCATTAAATAAATGCATCTGAACTTACTGGCTAAAAAAGTGAAATTAATGGTAATATTTATCTTCAAATCATTTTTATAATTCACAAAAATATATCCTATGATAGATAGCTATACATTTCAAAATAATCTTTATCATTAATGATAAACTGTGAAACCCTCCTATATTCCAAAAAAATGTAATAATGTTAGTGTCACAGGAAACAAAAACCTGTTTTATATTTATAAATACCTATCCAACTCAACTTTCATCTCACACAGTATATTATCCTTAAATGAATGGTTTTATAGAAGATGGTAAAAAGTGCTTGATATGTAAACATAGTAGAGAATGATGATGGCTGATTTACAAATCACTTAGAAATAACAAACCTACTAATAAATAGATTAAAGGTTATTTTTGGTATAAATACTATAAGCATAGATAGTTATTACTGCATGGCAATACTGCCTTTGTGCCATACTTTATTTTATACCTTCAATATTTAGGCTGATAGAATTCACATCATAGTAAAATAGAAAAATATATAATCTTTGCAAATTTTAATAAAAATTATTACATAACTATAAGATTTCTAATATACACTTTTAGACATAAAACTATATAGAAATATATGAATTTATGAATTAAAGCATGAAATTACTTACCTTTATGTTCTCTAAAAGTATCCTAAACTGAACACAGCTTACTAAGTTTTTCTCAGAATTGCTAATGTTTTCCCCTTATACTCTGCTGAAATATTGGCAGCCTATCATATCATGGCTTTAGTCATTCACTTTCTTGATTGGAATTGATTTTAGCAAGATTATATACATTTGAAAAACATTGATTATGTTTAATAAAAAGAGAATGAATGTCAAAAGAACAATCTGCTTTGTGTAATGAGGTTTATAGATTAAGTCTAATTATCATTAACACCAAACTAAAAATTCTTTATGTATTAAATAGCTATTAGCTTCTCTCTCAGAATAAAATCTCTTGAATTTAAGGATATAATGATTCTTGGTGCATACTTAAGAAACTGATAACATGTTCCAAAGATTAAAAATAGGAATTTAAAAAATATCCTTTTCTAATATGTTTTCGGTCTGAAAAATGGATACAGTATGTGTGTATATATATATATATATATACAATATGTGAAGTAACATTAAACTTCACTAAATTTCTAAGAAACTAGTGACAAGTTTGGTCTAAAATGTAAACTTAAAAAAGAAATAGAGAGGCTGGGAAGGTGGCTCAGTGGTAGAGCACTTGCCTTGCATGCATGAGGCCCTGGGTTCCATTCTTCAGCACCATATAAGCAAAAAAGAAAAAAGCTGGAAGTGGCCCTGTGGCTCAAGTGGTAGAGCGCTAGACTTGAGCTGAAGAGCTGAGGGACAGCGCCCAGGCCCAGAGTTCAGGCCCCACGACCAGAACCCCCCCCCAAAAAAGGAATAGAATAAAGCCATAAAGCACCCCTACAAAGAAAAACCTCAGGTGGTGGCATTTTTAGAGCTACACAAAGAAAAAATTTCTAGACATAATAGTCCTTACAAAGGACAATGATAGAAAACATGGTCTAGATGAAAGAACACTTTGTCAAAACCCTGAGCTCAAGTATATTAAAATTCCTTTAATTGTTAGAACTCTCAAAAAATAAACCTTTTCTAGGGTTGGTAGACTTTTTTCTACTTCTTACCATTAGAAAGTTTGAGGGTCAGATGGGATGGAAAATCCTGACTATTTACCTAGAAAAATATTAGCTGCCAGTCTGTCTTATAAGCCAAAAGTTCAGTCAGAGCAATGATCAACTTCAGCTACTTAAGTACTTTATAGTTGTTTTGTACATATAGTCTCATTTTATCTTTGCCATAATCCCATGAGGTAGAAATATAGTTATTGTCTACGGGCATTGTTTTGTTTTTACTTGGAGTCACAAAAGTATTTCATGAATTAACAAGAATCTAGATTGCATAGCTCTGTAAGCCAGAAACTCCTTTAATGGACTGATAAAGGCAAAGGAACAGTAAGCTTTTACAGATGAATGCAGTAAGGTGCTAAAGGAAAACATTAAGGAGAACATAAAGGAAATGAGGTCTTCTTGGAAGGTTCTTTGCACTAATTGGTGAGATTGTATACTTAACTCAAACTCAAAAAGGAACTGTTGTGCTGGGTGTGGTGATGTGTAATTTTAACTACTAGATAGGCAGAGTGGAGAGGATCAAAGTTTGAGGTATCCTTAGGCAAAAGTCAGTAAGCCCCATTTCAGAAACAAGCTAGGTAGAGTGGCACATACTTAAGACATGTATACAGGTACATTACAATTTGAGTCTAGCCTGGTAAAAGCATAAGACTCTATCTGAAAGAATAATTTAAAAGCAAAAGGGGTGGGAGCCTGGCTCAGGTTGGTAGAGCACTTACCTATGAATCATGAGGCTCTAACAGAGAGTTCAGTCTCTAGTACCAAAAATATAGTAAAAGAAAAACAAATCCTGCAAACCCCAGAAATTTCACTCATTGAATTTGAAAGATCTCCAGCTCCCAAATTACAAAACTTGTCAAAATATATCATATTTTTGGAAGGACAAGATCCTTCCAAAAAAACACTGAAGCATATTTATCATCTTTTGGAATGATTTTACAGTAACACTGTTTTCCTATTTAAAAAAAGTTTTACTTTTCAGGGAACTAATGTTTTTTCCTATATTTCATATTAACTTGTTGATATTTTTATACCTGTACAAATGGTAAGATTATTGATTGAATTAGTAAGAAAAATTACTTAAATAGAAAAATATCTATTATGTCCAAGCTCCTTGTTACTAAAACATAGTAAATTAGTTGAGGCCTTAGTGAGTGTTTAATCACACAGTTTTATTTATTTATATATATATATATACATATACATATATATACATATATACATATACATATATATATATATAACAAATTAACTAAGGAACAGCATTACTGTAGTTTGGAATGAAATTTACTTCATTTAGGTTATGTTACTATTTTTTGGTTCAAAGACTATACTTTTTAAAAAGTGGATACCTGCGGTCCATCTCTGGCTTCATAGAAGTCACCCACTCTTATTTTTGGACTGAAGCTGAAATTGTCCCTTGAGATATCCATTATTCCATTTCTGATGAGATACTGAAAAAATCACATATTTTTCCACTTCAGGTTTTAATAATTACAACCCAGCTTTGATGTAAATCTAGCTTCACTAATTAGCTTCACTAATGTTTTGCATAGCCTATAAAGAAGTTACGGATTTACAGGAGATCAATTTAGTTTAAGTACATTAGACCCACAGACAGAACATTTTGCATCAAGAAACTTTATCTGAGAAAGAAGTGCACTATTTCTTTATATGAAGAAACTTGATAGGCTCTAACGTATAATAGTTGGTGAAAAGTATGTACCTTTATTACATCAGGGTACTGCCTAAGTTTCTTTCCACATGGAGCATAATATGCTACTTCTCCTTGAAGGCGCCCACCAAAGTTTCTTACTCTTGTCTCTCTCTGCCAGCTACATATAATAGAAAAGAGGGTTATGATATAATTTCAAGTTTTTTGAATTTAGAAAAAAATACAGTACACATGTTCGTCACATAACACAAAAAACAAAGTTCTAATCATATAACCTAAATATATTCACTTCTAAAATGACAGTTTTAGCTAATTCATCTACAAAATCAATTAACTTATAAACAAAAATCTCTATTAAGCTTTTTTGAAATTATAATGAATTACTTTGAATATTTAAAACATTTTAGTAATGTCATGAACATGAAGTTCATGTGTAAAGTTTTAAGTGAGAAAAGTTATTAAAGCTGTCTTCCATTTGAACATCAAGTACGTCCAGGCTGAAAGTTATTAGTTCCAACTAAACCATTTTAATCCATCTTTGAGTGAGTCCCTCAGTTCTAACCAAAGCATCTTCTTCTGTCTGTTAATTCTGTTTGCCATATAACTTGCTCTTGGTTACTTTTCTGTTCTAAACCCCTAGGCTACCTGAGCCCTTCCCAGGTCAGCCATACCTCCTCACATTTTAGGTTTAATTTCAGTTTTCTGATAAATCAACTACTTTGCCCTTTGTTCTGGCATTACTGCGGTAAATAATATTCTGTAGTACATCAGCTTATTTTATTAATAGTAGAGAATTAGAAATTAAGCAGACATGCATAAAAATACGGAGTAAAAAAAATAAACTTATTTAGCATACCCATATTCCAAAGGAATACGAAGTTCACGTTCATCTGTTACTCTTCTTCTTTTGGAAGTGCCTTTAAGAAAATTGAACTAGTTAATTTGACAGGTTATATTGACTATCTCATAGTTTAGAAACTTTCCTTTAAAAAATTATTTTAAGGATATGGGTTATTGGCATTATTTCTGAAATATATTGTTTTTAGGTGTTTTCTACAAAATGCTGTGTAAGGCAGAGGATTCTGTTTTCTTTTGGTCTAAATGACAAAATCACTAGTCTTCCCTCCTAAAGGAAATACAATGTAAAGTAGAATATGTAGCTTTCCTCTCATTTTGGTATGAATGAAATTGCTAACAAGAAAGGGGGGTGGTAGCGAGTTTAGAAAACCTATTTACAGTTGTTTTAATTAAAAATATATGGATTTCAGAAGAAAAAATTTTAAATCTCTAGCTCATATATTTAAAGACAGTTTAATTTATACATTTTAAGACAGTTTAATTTATTTATACATAAATACATTTACAGTTAAAAAGACTACTAAATCTTTCTTTTTTTGGCAGTTAATGGAGTTTGAATTTAGGTGGGTACTCTATATACTTGAGCCATAAACACAAACTCAAAATCACAAAGAAATAGGGTTATAATTATTTGTAATTTTTTTCATTGAAGAAAGTAATTTTCACAAGTACAAACAAATTAATCTTAACTTAGAAGGGTACAACTAGTTGTGGTACATTAAACCAAATCTATAAATTGCCAGAAGAATAAATCATAAAATTTTTACTATATAAATGATTTTATTTTTAGTTACTGATTGAGAAAGAGAAGAGTTTTAGAATGTTAAAAAAACTTTTAATATATACCTCTATAAGTTTATAAAAAGTAAAATAAAAAAGACACAGCCCGTTAGCAATGGAACAAGAATGTTACTAATAGAAATACACTGACTATATGTTAGGTAGATATTTAACAGCCCAAGTGATCTTTTTATAAAGCACAAAGAAACCTTTGTCAATTCTATTCATTAAACGCATGAACTGAACATAAAAAAAAAAAGAATTCAAGATGAAGTACTGTTACCAACTAAATATTTGAAATCAAAAGCACAGAAAAAATTTTTGACAAGATGGGGAAATGGGTTGTGTCCTTTGAAAATTCATACTGACTTTTCTTAGGCAGCCTTCAACCCAGGTTGATTCCAATGAGATCATTTCTAGAACACTGTAGTCTTGATATAGACTGACTTCTACTTTACATTAATAAAAACTGTAGGTACCTGAATGCGGACTGGAAGTAAGTGTGGAAGAAGATGTACCAAGAAAAGCCGGGGGTGACTGAGATTCAGAACATAAGGCAGCAGGGGCAGAGCCTGGAGTTTTTCCTACGTGGAGGTTTCGAGGTGTGGAGTGAGCTGGAAGACTAACAGAAGGGCTTTTGGCAGAGGAAGTTGTTTGATTCAGTTTCATTGATGATTTTTCTCCTTCAGTATCACTATCTGACTCATCTTGGTCTTTATCATCATCATCTCCTTCTTCTGATCCTTCTGTATCTGATTCTGAATTACTATCTGATTCTGGAAGTAAGGAAGTATTTTATTATTATAAATAGAATATAACTACTAATTTTGATTTTGTTTAAGTTAAATAGTTTAGAACCAATATTTACTATTGTGAATCTAAACAGGCAGCTTTCCAAAAGAATAAAGAAAAAATGACATCATAAGTTACTTCAGTTCATTGTCTTCATGCTATATAATCCCTTATGATTCTTTAAAAATGAATAGTTTTGCTCAATATTTAGTCATAAAACATTTTTCACATGACTTCATTAACATGATCTAAGGAAACTTTGCTTAATGACTTCAAAATCACTTTTAACTTAGCAAATAAAGTTTCTTTTGTCGTTGTTGTTGTTGCTGGTTGTGAGGCTTGAACTCTGGGTGTGGGTGCTGTCCTTGAGCTCAAGGCTAGCGCTCTACTACTTGAGCCACAGCGTCACTTTCCGTTTTCTAGTGGTTAACTGGAGATAAGAGTCTCACGGATTTTCCTGCCTCGGCTGGCTCCCAGCCTCCTGAGTAGCTAGGATTACAGGCATGAGCCACTGGTACCTGGTTGAAGTTTATTTTTAAACTAAGAAAACTAAGTTAAAAGAGAGACTGTAATCATCTCTCTAGAATCGTATGGCCTGTGAAGAATACTAAGAATTACCCCTAGCCTTTCATATTTGGGATCTGAAATAAAACAATTTTTCTAGAGGAAATTTTTGGTTTGTTTTGGTTTCCTCCCCCTCCCTCATAATTGTTTTATTTAGGCACAAGACTTAATTCAATCCATTCAGACTTCACATAGACACATACAACACACACATAAGCGCGCACACACACACACACACACACACACACACACACACACACACATTACAGAAATAATTATGGTACAACAGAACAAGTTTTCAATGACTTTAGATTGTCATATATATATATGTATATATATATATATATATATATGTTGAATGCACTCACTCCTAGCTAGATATGCCAGCTATATGACGTGATTAACTTTAGATGTATAGGACAGCAGTGCTATAGTGTGGTACCACCTTCATATAAGGAGATTCAATATAAAAGTTAATTTTTAAAAGCTATGAATACTGAATCTCAGTACCTATCATGCATAATACTCAAAATTATTACTTTGAGTACTAGTTTATTTTCAATTGTAAATTATATAATTGACCAAATTTTCCTATTTACATGAAAAAATGGAAAATTGTAGCTGATGAGTAACAGATTCACAAACTTTGTATTTGCCCATTTTTAAAATTTAGGCTATCCTGTATTTTATGTCAAAACAATTCTACCTCAAAAAAATCCAGAAAGTAAAATTAAACCAAGGAATTAATCTATAATCCACTGTGTTGCTTATAAATTCTATGGTGCTGATGTATCAAATTTTTGGGTACTTTTTGAATGATCAAGACCAAAGATAACTTTGGTTTAACACTGATTTTAAACTAGTGACTAAGGTTTAACATTGTGTGCTGACATGTTTGAACAAGTACCAAAAGAGATGGAAAGGTGTTTGTAGGGGAATATGTGGGTCTTGAATGAAATGAAGCTTACGTAAGTTGATAAAAGTATTTAACTCATACATCATTATACTCACTTCTAAACTATTTATCTAATACAGATGAATAAACTAAGAATCAACTTAGAATTTCAATATTCATTACCGTTATACCATTTGTTATTATTACAGAAATGTAAATAGTTATGTGAAACAATGAATGACAATCATTCTAAATCTATGGATTAAAGTCTTTAAGATGTTTAGCCCACATAACATTTAGAGACATGCTTTAAAATTTAAAATGAAAAATAACCTGATGGGCTGTCATCAGATTCATCATCTTCATCATCTTCCTCATCTTCTTCATCATCTTCCTCTTCATCCTCATTTGAATCTTCAGAATCTTTACTGCTAGGAATGTCTGAATCTGTTCCTCTAAATTGTTCCACCAAAGACTTTGCAGGGTGAGAGTGATGTTGTGTTTTTAATGTGTTTGTGTTATTGCTCGTTGCTTTCTCCTTCCCTTGACTATGGAGTACAGGAGAGGCAGAGGGCATTACAGGGGTCTGATTGCCAGGTGTTCTTCTTCCACTTGTACTCAGATTCACAGGTGAAGAAAAGGGGGTGTTGCTTGCAGTAGCAATGTTTTCATTAAGTTTACTCTGAACTTTAGATTTGGTAGTAAGTGCTAGAGGAGCTTCTTGAATGACACTTTGAATAACTCCATTTGGTTGGTGGTTACCTAAAAGTGCATTTGTCAAGAATGGATTAGGGTGGTTGTTTTCTAGTGTTTGTTTTGGATGTGCTGGTGAGCTAGAGGTTGCTTTTGGGTTTGACAAAGCTGCAATAACCTTCTTCAGGCTCTTAGATGACTCCTGTTTCTTTAACTGTGACGGGAATGTCTGCTTATATTGTTCCTGTTGAAACATAAGTTTAAAGAACAAAACGAAATGTGGCATAAAATAAAGATTGCTTTTATGTGTTTTCAAAACCAAAAACAGCTGCTCACATTCAGATTTAAATCACGATACACAAGGTCTGTAAAAGGAATGACAGCAGTGACTGGTTGACTGTTGAAGCTGACTAGATTTAACATATTTAAAGATAGAATTAATTTGTCCCATTAAAAGGTATAGACCTCCCCTATGTATACTATTTTTTGCACTCTAAAAATAAACTATATCTGAAACTCTATAAGAGTATCTTTCAGGTTTTGTTTGCTTTCTTCTTTTTTTAATCATGTTGGTCTCTTATCATGGCTTCTGTTCTTTTCATTAAAACATTGCTCTAATTTTCCAGGCACCAGTGGCTCATGATTGTAATTCTAGCTTCTTCAGAGTTTGAGATAGAGAGGATCACAGTTCAAGGCCAGCCTAGGCAAAAAAGTTTGCAAGACATCTTCTTAACCTATAGCTTGACATAGTGGCATGCACCTGTTATCCTGGCTTCATGGGAAGTAAACATAGGTTCCCATTCACTCAGGAAGGAAGGAAGGCTCTATTGCAAAAGATGCCAAAGAGGGCTAGAGGCATGCTTCAGTATTAGAGCACCCACCAGTAAGAAGTCCTGAGTTCAATCATGAGTATTATTAAAGTCTATATAGGATACATACATTGTTCAAATCTAAACAATGCCATAAGTTTACCTAATCTAGTAAAAATATGTGGTATACCAATGTCAGTTCTATGTATGACTAAACCTTATTATTATATTAGCTTCTTAGAGCAGTGAAACTATATAAAGTATACACCTTACTATTCAAATTACTCTATTATTAGGCACTATCATACCTTTCCAGGTGACTTGGTCTATTTGTCAAAGCTAGGGCATCTCATATTTTCACTGCTTCTGCATTTTGCTGAAACTATTTTGTCTGTATGAAATATCCTCATCTTCTAAATTTGTAACTGATAAAATACTGCTTATTCATTAAGATGAACCCCAAAGCACTCTTTGCCTCTGTCCTCTGAGCTCCTTTACCTTCTTATTGCATGCCATACTTCTTACATATGAATGCCTTTAGTTTCTAAGGAGATAAATTTACATTTTAAAACAAATTTCTTAGAGCAGAAACACTATCATTTATAGCCTTCCCCAAACAGTACTTAAAAAAAAACTGCTCTTGGAATGTACTCAAAAAATATTTCTTTAAAGTAGAGACTTAAGTTATAGTAGCTTGGGTGATACTCAGTGATAAAGCACTTGCCTAGCAAGCACAAGGTCCTTGGGTTCAATCCCTAAAACAAAACAAAACAAAAAACACTACAACAACAATAAAAAAGTAAGCTAGTGCAAGTGGTGGGGCTTATTTTCAAAAGCCTTTAATACAGTAACATTTGATAATGTAAGCAGTAGAGAAAAACAACAAATTTTCTGAGAAAGATTAGGTCATGCCATAAATTTACATCTTGAAATTAGAAACAAATTATATTTTGCTCTTTGTAAAAATAAAGCCAGAAAAATTATTACTTTAGTATAATTTATATAATGTATAAACTGAGTCAGAATTATTATTTTGGTTTTGTGCTAGTGTGATTTGAACTCAGGGCCTCGTGCTTACTGGGCAAGTGCTTTACTGCTTGAGCCACACTCCCCAGACGTGAATTAGAATTATGGAGGTATTTTAAGTCAACACAAGTGAAGTTGTGTTTCCTAACACATTAAATATTTGGAACTACATTTTCAAAGGAATTTTTTCCTTCCTTCCTTTCTTACTTTCCTTTTTATAATTAATTAATTAATTTTGATGGTACTAGCCTTTGAACTGAGGATCTCATGATTGCTTGGCTTTATATTACTACTTCACTGGAGCCAGGCCTTCATTCTACTTTTTTCTAGTTAACTGTAGATAGAGTCTTGGGAACTTCCTGCCACGGCAAGTGCTCTACCACTTGAGCCACAGTGCCACTTCTGGTTTTCTGGTGGTTTATTGGAGATAAGAGTCTCATGGACTTTCTTGCCCAGGCTGGCTTTGAACCGTGATCCTCAGATCTCAGCCTCCTGAGTAGCTAGGATTACAGGCATGAACCACCAGGGCCTGGCTACTCTTTTTTTTAACAGGCAGTGCATTTTACTTCTAAATATGTAGGAGGTAAAGCAAAGAAAATCAGACTTTTCCTCTCAATCTCTAGTACAAGTGTCTGAACTCAGGACTTTGCAATTGCTCTACTTGCTTGCTCTGCTGGTGTTCTACCACTTGAAACCATGCCTCCAACCTGATATTTTCTAGTTATTGTACAAGCTCATCTTAATTCTTACAGGTTTTTTTCTGCATAGGCAGGTTTCAAACCACAGACCTCCAGAACAGCCTCCCAAGAAGCTAGGATTACCGATGTGGGCCACTGGCATCAGATTCCTTTATCACTAAAATTCTAAACAATATCGTCTCCCATATTTATGTCCACCACACTTTATCCTAGGGCTAAAATCTTTTAAACTGTACATATTGTTCTTTTTGATACAGGGGGTCCATTTTGATATCCTTTTTGATATAGGTGGTGGTGTTACCCCAAAGGTATATAAAAATTAATTATTCCATTGGTGCTAGGAATTGAACCCATGGTAAGTATATGCTACCACTAAGCTACATATCAAGTTCCATTCTGATTTTTTCTAGAAAAAAAAATTTTTTTAAACTCACCCGTTTGGATCGCAATTCACTGGTCAAAGAATTAGTTTCTTCAGAGGTATTTTTATTCCCTGCTTTATGTACATCAGGAGAAGGAACTATGAGTTTCCTGTAAATTTCCTTTTTGGCTTGGTTTACCAAAGATAAAGGTTTCACATTAGACACCAATCCCGTAGACTGTATTACACTGGTGTGTTTGTTCACAGATTCCTCCTTTGCCTGAGAGCTTTGGAAAATAAATGGAAGCTGCTGTGACAAAACCTGAGGCTGCTTCTGCTGGGATTGGAATGATGAGTGAGTCTGGGATTCAGACACTAGAGGTAATGGCTGGTGTGTTCTTTTTTCCTGGGCTTTTTCAGTTGCTTTCTGTCCATCTGCTTTTGGGTCTGAAACACCATGTAATAGCACCTGGAAATAAGATGTAAGATCTTAACTTCTTAACATCTATCAAGATCATCAAGTAGTGAAATGTGAAAAGTTACTTTAAAAAGCATTCCTCATGGGATGGGAAGGTGGCTTAGTGGTAGAGTACTTGCCTTGCATGCATGAAGCCCTGGGTTCGATTCCTCAGCACCACATAAGCAAAAAGAAAAAAAGCCAGAAGTGGTGCTGTGGCTCAAGTGGTAGAGCGCTAGCCTTGAGCTGAAGAGCTGAGGGACAGCGCCCAGGCCCAGAGTTCAGGCCCCACGACCAGACACCCCCCCCCCAAAAAAAAGCATTTCTCATGACTTAAGACAGATGAAATATAAAGCTTACTATGCTGATGGTTCTCCATCAGCATAGAAACAGAGAGGCAAAGGGTAAACAAATTCAGCAATGATACTCACTGGACACTACTTTGAAAATGAACTTTAGAAATTGTAGGTAGGGATGGGAGGGAAAAACTGGGAGAGAGAGAGGTAAGGAGTGCCACTGTTCACAAAGAAATGTACTCTTTACTTGACTTATGTAACTGTAATCCCTCTGTACATGACCATTATAATAATAATTTTAAAAAATTCAAAGCAGGAATAAAAGGTTCTCCATCTTTTATTCTATTATGTACCAAAGTAAGAACTCAATGTGATTAACTAAAACTTCAAATCTTGAGAATTAAGATGATCTTGTAATTCCCTAACTTCTATCCATGAAATAAAGAATACCTGGTTGTTACTTTTATGTTGTGCTTCATTCTCTGAATCAGAATCATCCTCTTCACTTTCTTCAATACTTTGATCCTCCTCCTCTTCATCTTCTTCTAGATCATCTGAATCACTGCTACTAATACCTTTACTTGAGGTATCTGAAGATGTGCCTGAATCACTATCAGTGTTGCTAGAACTTTCCATAGCTTTCTTCCTTGGTTTCTGGATAAAGAGATAATATTTGATAAGACATTAACTTCCAGTTTCAGTAAAAGATATGCTCTTTTAATATTCAGGTGGTATTTCTAACACTAAAATATTATTTCAGGAAAAAGTCCAATATTGTAATGGAATTTAACAAGCTGATCAAATTAACTTGGAATTCAGTAATAACAACTGAAAGCTCTAGCTGGGCGCCAGTGGCTCACGCCTGTAATCCTAGCTACTCAGGAGGCTAAGATCTGAGGATCAAGGTTCAAAGCCAGCCTGGGCAGTTAAGTCCGTGAGACTCTTATCTCCAAAAAAGCACTTGGAAACCGGAAGTGGTGCTGTGGCTCAAGCAGTAGAGCGCTTGCCTTGAGCTAAAGAGCAGGACAGCGCCCAAGCCCAGAGTTCAAGCCCCACGACGACAAAAAACAAAAAAAAAAAACCTGTAAGCTCTGTCATATGTAGAACATTGAAACTATCAATATAGTATATATGTATATATGTTATGCTTCAAAATGTATGACATTAAGAACAGTTCCCCAAATAACCCTTACAATTATAATAAAAATGTTAAATAAATATATTTAGCTTTGTCTTCTTTCTGTGAATAGTGAATAGTCACCTATAGTGAATAGTTACCTATGATCAAGATACCTTTCTAAAAAGGTATCTTTTTAGATACTTGGCTTTTTAGATACTTGGATTTAACTATGTATAAAGGGCTGCCCTTGCTTTCAAGAAACTTCCATTCAAATTAGAAGAGGAGTAAACAGATGCTCATTATATAAGCAAGTATTTGCATATAGTAATAAGTGCTATAGGGAAGTTAAAACAGTTAATAACAGTCATATGGGGCTGTTTTAGTTAGCATCATATTTGATTTTTAATATTTCACAGAGAGAAACAAAAATGCAATAGATGAGATTTATGTCTGGAAAATTTAAGACTATTGTGATAAAAAACAATCCAAATCTGAAAGAAAGGGATAGTAGGTTACTTAAAAAGGAAGTTCGGTATTTCAAGATAGACAATAGTAAAAAATAAATACAAAGGAAGATCATGCATTAAACAGCTATATAACAATAGAAAAGCAAGAACTCTAAGAATACTGAAAAGGAGAAATACTTACATGATAACACAACAAGATTAATACAATTAATCTATACGTATTTCGGACCATCTAAATGGCATTTGCTGACAGGTGAAGCAAAAGATACCAAAAAAAAAAAAAGACACTATAAATTAACAAAAGTCTGATCTTCACTGAAATACAATCTTTCATAACTACGAGGATTTGGGGGAAAACAGTAATTCATCTCTCCAATAGGAAGAAAATTCAAAGCCATACTTACAGACTACAAATCTATACTTTTTTAATGCTTCTGTATATTGAAGTAAAATTCATATAAGTGAGAAGAGTAACTTACTGTTATTTTGTATTTAATGACTCTATTAATTGCTCCCAACTAACTATCCTAATACCTCTTCCACAGGCATACCCTAATAGTCACTGTCTTTCCAGCATATAGCTCTACCCTCAGCGGAATGAGAAACAAACTTACAGTAATATGAAATAGCAACTACAGACCATAGAGATTAAAGGGAAAGCATTAATAATAAGCCTAGCATTTATTTGGCAAAAAAACTCTCATTACTTGCATTGTTTTTTTGTGAACTCACCAAGACTATAAAAATCATAAGGAATCAAAACTGAAGTTATTATTTTGGTTTAGGAGTGCTTAGAAAGAAAATGAAAGTATCAGGAAGCTATAGTGATTTCATAGAGAAAAACAATTTCAATACCCAAGAAATTTGTGTATAATTTGTATTTAAATATAGCATGGGAAATGGGTCTCAAACACCCATGGAATGGGACAAGATGTGTTGATTTTTTTTAACATATATATGTTTTTTATTGTGAAAATACTGTATACAGATGATGTGCTGATTCTTAAGCTTTAGGGTGAGTATATTTTTGTGAACAATAGAGAACTCCTATGTCCCATTCCTGAACAAGGCACATGGGTTCATCAGCACTGTGATTCTGCCACAGGTGGTTTCAGGAAAGCATATGTTAATCGTGTGCAAAGGTTCTCTAAGATAACGAAGAAGCAGGCATCAATATTAGAAAAAAAAGCTGGTGTGTGTGTGTGTGTGAAACTGGGTTTGGATATCATCATTAGTTTCACTTCCATAGTCAGAGGGAGAGGGGAAGGGAGGAAAGGGGAGTGGAGGGGAAGGTGGAGGGAGGTGGGAGAAAAGGGGGGAAGAGGAGGAGGAAAAGAGAGACTAGAGATTTACACATAATTAGATAGCATGTCTCTTTCTTCTCACTTAAAACATTTTAAAAAAGGATCTTCTTAGGTTTATAAAAACGATCAAAGAAAAGCTTATTAATTTCCTTGCATCTAATCTCCAAAAGCTTCTCAGAGGCCTCTCCTTGAACTTTAATCTCACTGTATACTTTCTTCCTTCAATAACAAAACAAACCCAAGTTTCTGGGGATGCAAGGTATGAGAAATAGTAAAAACAAAACAAAACAACAAAAAATCCCACTCTTCTAGGAAAAGGAAGTGAACAGTGATGTAAATAAAATGTGTTCAATGGAAATACCACATATAAAGCAGAGAACTAAATAATAAAATCTAGCGAGTGGGGCTGGTTTGAGGAAGGTGACATTTCTGAGCAGAGACCTAATGGAGGGTGAGCACTAATCACACTTTAAGAGCATTTCAATAGAAGAGAAATAGCAGAAGAAAGCCATAAGCTGAGAAGATAATGCCATTGGGGGCATGCTCAAAAACAGAAAGTCAACCAGACCAGTTGGACCATAGTGAACCATAGAAGAATGAAAAGGGTGAACTGGAAGAGCTCCAATCATATAGCTCTTAATAAAGAGAGAAAGAAAAGTCAAGTGGGAAAGAACTAGAGAGACTAGATTTCCCTCCAAATTTTTTCTGTGGTAAATACACACAAAATTTGCAGTCTTAACTGGATATTTTAAGTGTGCAAGTTCGTTAGTATTACACGCATATAGAATATTTTGCAGTCATGAGAACATAATTTCAGAACTCTTTTCTTCGTAAAACTGAAACTATACACATTAAACTCTAACTCGCATCTGTTTCCTCCCCCAAATCCAACCCCTGCTACCGCCATTCCACTTCCACATCAAATTGTAACTATTCTAAGTATCTCATAGAAACAGAATCATACATTTTTATGTGCTGTAATAATGATCATGTGAAGATGTCTCTTTGAGTCACAAATTTAAATTTTCTGGGATACATTTCCACAGTGGGATTGCTGAATCATAACATAATTGTATTTTCTATTTTTTGAGAATTACCATACTATTTTCCATAGTAGCTTTAACATTTCTTACTCCCTTACATATGCTATTTTTGCCCATAAACAATCATACTTACTTTTGATAGGCTTCTTTGGTTGCATGGAAAACATACTTTATATAGCAGCAAAAACTGAACTCATTCAGCCTACATTGTTTTATTCTTTTTCAAAATTGATTATATGGGGCTAGGAAGGTGGCTCAGCAGTAGAGTGCTTGTCTCTCATGATTGAGGCTCTAAGTTCAATGCCTCAGTACCACAAAAACAGAAAAGGCCAGAAGGGGCACTATGGCTCAAATGGTAAAGCACTAGCCTTGAGCTGAAGAACCAGGAACAGCACCCAGGCCCTGAGTTCAAGCCCCACAACCAACAACAACAACAAAAAGATTATATGAACTGGGCCTGGTAGTTTATACTTGTAATCCCAGATATTTATGAAGTTAAGAATGGGAGGAGTACAATTTAGGCTCAGCCCAAGTAAAAAGTTTGTGAAATACTATCACAAACAATAACTGGGGTGTGATGACATGTGACTGTTATCCCAGAAAAGCGGGAGACTGAGACTGGAAAGATCCTGGTTGTAGGGCAGCCCAGTCAAAAACATTCATGAGACACACATTGAGATAAAAAAAAAAGCTAGGTAGAGTGGCATGTGCCTACCATCACAGCTATAGTAAGAAGTGTAAATGAAGGGTCATGAGCCATGACAATCTAGGAGAAAAGTAAGATCTTATATCAGAAGTAATTAGAATGAACCAGGTGCTGATGGCTCATGCCTGTAATATTTGCAATTTAGGAAGTTGAGTTCTAAGAATCATGGTTCAAAGCCAGATCAGGCAAGAAAGTTCAAGAGACTCTTATTTCCAATTAATCATCAAAAAGCCAGAAGTGGAGCTGAGGCTTAAGTAGTAGAAAACTAGCTTTGAGCATAAAAGCCCGGGGATAATATCTAAGGCCTGAGTTTGAGCCCTAGAACTCACACACACACACACACACACACACACACACACACACACACACACACACACTCCCCAAAACTACCTTTAGTTGTGTTGCTTTAGGAGGAGTTCCCAGAGTAAGGTATTATTGCAAGTGGTTTATTAGGGAGCTGATCCCAACAGGACCTGTAGGGGAATGGCAAAGTAGGAAGGA
>NW_012267221.1:11381467-11434418 GCF_000151885.1 Dipodomys ordii
TTCTTTTTGCTTATGTGGTGCTGAGGAATCGAACCCAGGGCCTCGAGCATGCAAGGCAAGCGCTCTACCACTGAGCCACCTTCCCAGCCCAAGAAATCTCTTCTTAAAAAATACAGGAATAGTAGAAACAGAAAACAGCTCGTTTTCTATAGGGCTGAGATAGAGTACCAAAATAAAGACCATCTTGGAAAATGGCCTCTTTCCTCCAACGCCAACTGACTCAAAGGCTGAGCTTCACATTTTATTGGAGAGGATATGATTATGGCTTGGTGGATGGTAGAGAGGCTCAATGAGGTATGACAGATCAAGACTGGCATAAAAGACAGGAAAAACAAAGAAAAACTTGGGCTAGGAACCTGTCAGATGAGGTGTCAATACAATTAGCTAGAAAAGTACCCCAGTAGTTTTCCATCAAGTTTTATTTAGAAGCTGCTTACTGGGATGCCAGTTGAAGCTCACTAGAAGGGTGGGTACCACTGAGACCCTGACCACTACAGGCTCTCTTCACCACCACTAGCAGAGAGCCACCTGTAGCTAAAAGAAAATGCTGAACCAAGAAGAAAAGTACAGAGGATTATTCTATGTCATTTGAAATTTTCCATAATAAATAATTTTCATCTTTTTTTTGTTTAGTTTGGTTTTCTCCGAAGTTCATAGGCTCTACTGTCAACTTGTTTGGTTTCAAATCCCCACTCAGCCATTTGCAAATTATTTTGGTATTATTTCCTTATTTTCATTTCTCATTTAGAATGCTGGAAAAACTGAAAGATGTTACACAAAGCATGTAGAGCAGAGCGGTAGCTACTAAGCTCTCAATCCAGTTTTACCTATTGGGGCTAGGAGTGTAGTTCAGGGGTACAGCACCATACACAAAGCGAGGGGATCAATATCTGATCACTTTTAACTCACCATCACTGTCTTTATTAGTTTTAAGTGGTCAAGATTTAGAATATTAGCAGTGTGCCATAAAAATATACATCTACAAATCAGAAACTTGCTAGTAAATGAATTTATAGGTTATCGTGATTTGAGCTTTAAAATGTTTAAATTATACATATACATTTTACATTTGTTCTTCAAAGAATAACTTACCTTATCTTTGATTTTGTCAGCCCTACCATCCAAAGGCTGACTTTTGCTTTGTTCCTGATTACATTTTAGATTTCCACCACCTGAACTGGTACCTTTAGTCTGTCCCATGGAACTTGAAGCAGTAGTGGCTAGTACAGATGTGTTGACACCAATTACAGATGATGTACTGTTTCCATTAACTGAACCATTTATACCTTGAAGACAAAAATAATTGTGTTTACGTAATGGAATAGTTTGCTCATAAAAAGGAATTATGTACTGATAAGTATACAATGTAGGTTAAACTCCAGAGCCTTGTAAATGGAAGAAGCCAAAACGGAAGTAGGTGAATCTATAGAGATAGAATGCAAAGTAGAAGTTGGCAGGGGCTTGAGAAATAGGGCTTGAGAACAGGTGTTTAATGGTGAGGGGAATTTTTTTTTAAAGTTAGGTAGTGTTTTACAGTAAGAGAGATAGTGACTATATATTGCTGTAAATTCAGAAAGTAGCACTGAATTATTCACTTTAGGAAGCCTGATATTAATTTATATGAATGTTACTTTAATGAAAAAATTGTAGAAACACCAAAAAAGTAAATTATTTCCTTTTTAGAGTAAACTTCCCAAAACACTAAAGTTAAAAAAAATCACCTTAAATACTATTATAATTTTCAAATGACATTCAAATAATTGTTACCAATTGCAGAAATATTAGTATTACTTAAAAACAAAATTTAGGATATTAGTTGAAATTAAAGATGAGATAGCTATTATATTGCATATTATATTAGATAGAAATATTGATATTATGCTATATTGAAAATAGGGAAACAAATGAGTTACACAGGAAAAGGCAATAGGTTCTAATTCTGACTGAACATCAGTAATTAAGCAGTATTGAGAAGCTATGTAAGGCTGAAAAATAAGACACGTTCTAATCTCAGAGAATTACTATCCCAATTAAGCAAGATGGTGAAGCTGTGTAGCACACGCTGTAAAAAAAAATGATTAAACCTGAACTACACTGAAAATCAGTACTGGAATGGAAGATTTAATAGTACTTCATTCATATTAACTGTGTACCTTTTTCAAGACTATTTCGGTTACTTTTTCCTGAAGTCCTTGAATGGAATGAAGAATCATGATTCTGGGCTGGAGGAGCAAACAGTGGTGGAATTCCGAGTAGTGATGGGAAGTAGGGTGCCGCGGGACGAGTATGAACGTCTGCTGTTCGCCACCATTCTGCACCTCAAAATCAAATCAGCCAGAGAAAAATATCTGAATGACCTTTCTACTTCATTCTAGTTACTGCTTTCTACATTTCATTCATGATTGTTTCCCCCTGCCCCCAGTTTTCCTTGTAAAAGAATTATGCAGTTCATGTAGTTCCCATCATCGTTCTAGCTGGGAACAGCTAATTTAAACTGGTACCCTCATTATTCTTCTCATTAGGCCAGATTCAAGGAGCTTCACTTTGCAGCTTGCTAGATTCAAGCTAAAAAGAACAAAAGGTATTCCATAGTTTTAAAAATGAAACAGAAAACCATATAAAAGAACTAATGGAATCTTTGATGACACATATATATTTTCTAAAGGGATAAGGAAAATATTGATGTCTATATATTATTTTAAGGCTTTCGAATTTAAGCTTAGATCTACAACTTATGTGAGAGTTTCTTCAAATTATATATATAACTTAACTACACCAGGGTTTTGATAAACCAGATCATTTCACAATACTACCAGACTTCTGTAATCAAGCATATTTCAATGGAAGAAAGCATTGTACAGTGAACCAAAAAACAAAGCAAAATCAATAAACCTATTTTTGTCTTAAGAAATAAATTGTCAATGCAGATTTAACAAACAAATAATTTTACATTAAAATAGAAAATCTGTAAAGTTTTTTCCATTAAAATAAAGTTATTTTTTTATAATTTTCCACATAAATTATAGATGACAATAATTTATCAACACAAAATAACTAAAAGTGGTAGAAAAAAATCATTGATATATATTCTTCAGATATTCAAGCAACAGTTCATAGTTAAAACTTTAATAATGAAGGAAGTCAGCTTGTGAGTGTGTGAGTGTGTGTGACTAAGATTAAATAATTTATGCATGGGAGATAAAGCCTCTACTACCTAAGTCAAGACCTCCGTCCTTTTGGTATTTATTTTGAAGATAATGTCTTGTTAACTTTATCAACCTTAAACACTCTTCTCTTACTTCTGTCTCCCAAATACATGGGGTTCTGTACAGGCATTTGCCACCAAACAAGGATAAGGGTTAATTTTTATAGAATACATTTTTCAAGCAAGGGTAAAGTAAGAAGAGATTTGAATAGTTTTGTATAGCCTTAAATAAAATCCTAGCATCAATCTCCAACTTGCTAATTCCATAAATTCAAAATCTGTAATTTTCATGCCAATCTTCCAAAAATATGTATATTTTTCTTTAATTGCAATACTTCATGAAAAAACATAATACTACATGAGAGAAACTCAGTATTAGTTAATGTACTATAGTATAGGATGTTTAATGTTGCTCTAGAAAAAAATTCCTTTTAATATGATTGAAAATAATATGGAAAGGAATGCAAAGTTTCATTATCTAATATTGAAATCTGGCTCTTAAAAGTGGAATGATGGCTGAGCACTGGTCGCTCATACCTGTAATCCTAGCTACTCAGTAGGCTGAGATATAAGGATTGCAGTTCAAAGCCAGTTTGAGACTCCTGAGACTCTTATCTGCAATTAACCACCAGAAAACTGGAAGTGGAGTTGTGGCTCACAAAAACTCAGGTCCCAGGCCCAGAGTTCAAGGCTCATAGGGAGTAAAAAAGTAGAATGATAGCCAGCCAGCTCATGTCCACACCTGTAATCCTAGCTACTCATAATTCTGAGATTTGAGGATGGGAGTTGGAAGCTATCTGAGGAAGGAAACCTGTGAAATTCTTATCTCCAATTAGCTATCAAAAGTGGGAAGTGAGGCTGCGGAGCTGGCTCAGTGGTAGAGCGCTTGCCTTGCATGCTTGAGGCCCTGGGATTCCTCAGCACCACATAAGCGAAAAAGCCAGAAGTGGCGCTGTGGCTCAAGTGGTAGAGCGCTAGCCTTGAGCTGAACAGCTGAGGGACAGCGCCCAGGCCAAGAGTTCAGGCCCCATGACTGGACCCCGACCCCCAAAAAAAGTGGAGCTGTGGTTCAAGAGATAGAGCACTAACCCTTGAGCGAAACAGCTCAGGGACAGAGCCCTTGCCCTATGTTTAGGAGAAAAAAAAAGTCAGCAGTAGAAATTAGAGCAGATAATAGGAAAATGTTATAAATAAGGTGGCACCACAGAGGAAAGTAGATAACAAGTGAATTAAAGAGCTGAACATTGTTCAGCTTTTGAAGATAAACTTTACAAATGTTTGGTATTATTTCATAGGAGATACATTTTTACAAAGTGACAAGTTTACTTATCTTACAAATTTAGGAAAATAAAAACTCAAAGTTATCACAAACTAGCTTGTTGATAAAATGAAGAATGCAAAATAAGGATGATACAAATCAGTACATGATGAATCTCTAAGCATATTCAAATGAGATAACAGCATATATCAACATTAATCATTCTCACTGGAAAGATTATAATATTTCTGAGAATACACTGAATATCAATTGAACATAGATTTAACAGATTATTTTGTTGTTGTTCTGAAACAGGTTCTCAGAAGGTAGTCCAAACTGGCCTGGAACACACTATGTACTCAGGCTGGTCTTAAACTTGCAATCCTCTGCCTCAGACTCTCCAGCATTAGGATTATAAGTATGCTCCACCATATCCCACTCTGATCGGGCAGAATTTTAAAAACATTCACAGCTGGAAGAACTAGACACATCATAAAAATTCATGGTATTATAGCATTAAAGTTCATCAATCAATAACTATTATTTTAAAAGAAATTACCATGAAATATTATTTCAATATAAATTAAACATGTATTATTAAATAATTTTCTATTTCTTGGTTTAAACTGAGATGAATAATACTTTGGAAGGGCATGAAATTTAAAAACAAATTAGGGGTTAGGGATGTGGCTTAGTGGTAGAGTACTTGACTACCATGCATGAAGCCCTGGGTTTGATACCTCACTACCACATAAACAGTAAAAGCCAGAAGTGGTGCTGTGGCTTAAGTGGTAGGTAACCTTAAGCAAAAGAAGCTCAGGGAGAGTGCCTCAGGGCCTGAGTTCAAGCCCCAGGACTGACAAAAAAAATTATTCCTTACTTAAAAATGCTAGTAATGTGTTCCTGTGTCTTTATTTACAATTTTTTAAATTGGCAATTTGCTTACCCTTTATTTATTTTTTTTTCTGGCTTTTTCTTTTTTTTTTTTTTTGCTTACCCTTTATAGAGTAAATTATAGAGATTTAAACAAGTTATTGCACTAGTCCTCTCAAAACCAAGCATATTGCAGTTCATTTGGCAAAGAAGTTGGCTAATGTAGCCATACTCTTTATCATAAAGACTCCATCTTATAATTGTTTGCTTGTATTTCCTCCCAGAATGAAAAGCAACATAAACGACATGGTTAGTATATTCTGAAACAACTGTTCTAGTGCACTGAACCTAATACTGAATGTAGGGTGGGGAAATTATGTACTTTATGGAAGCATCAAATTTACTAAAGCCCAGATAAATAATTTTTTATATTTGCTAAATCATTAGTCTAGTGCAGAAAGTATTTCATTTTAGTAATACAGTATTACAGTTTTAGAAATGGTCAAAACAGTACTACAATGAACTATTATTATTATTAATGCCTGCATTGACTTTTATTTAGGATTCTTCTATTTCAGGAAATATCTGTGAATGTTCATCTTGTTAAACAATGATGCAAAAAGCAGAATAAAATAAATTCCTATCAATATTTTTAAAGAAAATATTTAGGCTTGGTTTTCCAAAATACACATTTAACCATCAACCCTTTCCGCATTGACTTTAAACAGACACTCATTTCCTTTTAAAGAAGCAGTTGGTAATTTATTAACCATCAAAGTAGACAAGAGAAAATAATGATAACTACCAATTATGGACTAGTTATGTATGCCAGACCCTGTAGACCACATCTTCACAAGCACCCTGGAGGCAAGTATTATTAGTGTTGATGTTATTATTATTCGTATTTATATTATTATCATTTTGCTGGTGAGAAAACAGGCCAAGATGTTAGAATTATATCTTAGTATTTAGATTTTCCACATTTTATTTACCTATTCATTTGCTGATAAGATATTTGAGTATAATAAAACATGGTGCTTTGAACGTCCATCTACAAGTAACATGAATTGCATTTTACTCCTGGCTTTTGGGGGAAGGGGAAGATTTGAATTCAGTCCTCACCCATGCTAGGCAGGTGCTTTACCACTTGAGTCATGCCCCAGCGAAGTTAATATTTTAAAAAACTGAAATTAATCTGAAAAACTCAAACCCTACACTTATATAACATGGACTTACTTTTCTGATGCTATATTTAAACAAAATGCATTGGAAAACTTGGCTTTATTATTCCATTGCATGGAGAATATTTATTTATCTAGTCAAATACCTGAATACCGAGCTGCTAATACAATGTGTTGTATATTTTTGTATGTGATTAAAATTCTTACACAAGAGTTTTAATACACCAGGCATTAGACTATCCCTTTATTGTTTACTTTAATATACAAATTACTGCTTGAACATTTTCAAGCTTTCCTCCTTTCCTTGAACACTGTAATAATGTTTACCTGGAAAAGATGCTAGTTGGGGATGTGCGGCTAAGGCTGTGGGTGTACCAAGTGTCCCCAAACCACCAAATTCTGAATGCCCTGAGCTGGCTGAATGTAGACCAAAGACTGGGTGGCTGACCATTGGGAAGGCACTCGACACTGTGGACAGGTTAAACGGTTGGTCCCCAGCTGCTCTGAATAAATGTCCTGGGAGGGAAAAAAACACACTTAAAGTTGTACTATAAAAACAGAAGAGACGTATCTGGTTTCAGCGCTTATAGTTTAAATTTATAATAACTGCTTATCTATGAAATTTTTATTTTACATTTTTTGCTGTAATTTTTATTCTCCAAAGCCTACTGAATGAGATGATTAGAGAAACATAATAGTACTGTAAAAATGAAAATGAATGGTGGTAGGATCTTATTAAGCTCAGTTTTGGGATTAATGTTTCAAGTAAATAATTTTCATTAAGACAATTTGACCGATGAAGTGAGGTCAAATTTATGTTAATATATGTGCATTAGTGTAATATCAAATATTTTTGCTTATTAAAAGGATAATACAAATGCACTACTAAGCTAAAGTAGAAAATCAATAAAATAGGCCCCAAATCTGCTACAAATCATTCCTCAAAATATCATACACTCTAGACAAATAAGATCCCAGTTTCCATGTGCCAGAAATACCTTTAGTTGGGTAGAATATCAGGATACCAAAAAGGGAGTAGCTAGCTAATAAAATAATGTACAACACAGGAATTAATGAATAAAATTATTAAGTAGATTTGCAAGTGGTTGTTTTAAAAACATCATTCAAAAATGTTGATATATTATGTAATATAATAAACTCAAGTGTGACTTTTCAGTCTCCATATTTATTTCAAAGAAAATCTAGTACTACCATTATTTTTCATACTTTGTAGGGATTTGGCAGGGAAAAAAACACATGGAAATCCTCTCGCTCTCTCTCTTTTTCTCTATGTATTGTGCTAGTACTAGTACTGGTAGTTGGGTTGAAATTGGGCCTGGGTCTGCCCCGTAGCTTCTTTTGCTAGAGGCTAATACTCTACTACTTGAACCATAGCTCCACTTTCAGCTTCTTGTTTGGAGATAAGAGTCTCATATACTTTCCTGCACAGACCCAGACTGACTTTGAACTGGCTTCTGTGTGCTTAATTCAAGATAAAAGTCTCACAGAGTTTCCTTCCCCAGGCTGGCTTCAAACCAGGATCCTCAGATCTCAGCCTCCTGAGTAGCTAAGATTTATAGGTGTGGGCCACTAGGATCAAGCTTTGGAAATCTTTTAACTTCCAAGAAATAATTAAGATTTGTTGTCTTTTTAAACTTCCTATGACAAAAACAGAGGCTCTCCCAAGAACTTACTTTGGATCAGTGTCTACAGTCCTAGCCACTTGGGAAGCTAAGAATGAGGGTATTGTAGTTCAAGGAGCTCAGGCAGAAAAGTTCCCATTAGCTCCTTCTTAACTCATAGGTGGATATGGTGGTGTACAACTGTTTATTCTAGTTGTGAAGGAAAGCTTAAAATAGGCAGAGAATGGCCCAGACACAAGCCTGGGCAGGAAGCAAGATCCTACACAAAAATATGCAGTGCAAAAAAGAACTGGAGATGTGGCTCAGCATTAGAGCACCTGCTTATTAGCAAGCATATTGCCCTGAGTTCAAAGCCTAGTAAAGCTTTAAAACAAAACAAAACCATTTACTCTGAAGATGGTCATGGTGGTATACACCTGAAGTTCCAGAACTTGGGAGGCTAAGGCTGAGGATCAAGAGTTTGAGACACCTACTCAAAACATACTAAGGGCAGGAAACGTAGTTCAGTGGAAAAGCAAATTGCCTGCCTGGAATATAGAAGGGAAGAGCCTAGTTTCAAATCCAACAAATAATTTACTTTTGTGAAGGGAATCATTGTGTTATGTGTTAAAAACAGTAAGAATTCTGTACTTTCTCCTGTTTATCTCACCCTGACTATACTGTAACTTAGTTTTAACATAAGATAAATGAAAAAACAAAATGATCATTTAGTTCTGACTCAAATCTGTCCTGGTGTTTACCCTTCCCTCCACACACATAGTCAAGGGAAAAGCCTCTGCTATTTGAGTCACACCCCTAGCCCTTTTATTATTGTTCTGGTTTTGAAATAGGGTCTATATAAATTTGCCTAAGCTGGCCTTGCAATCCAGTCTCTACTTTTCTGCAGGCTTCCACCACAGTGCTCAGGCAAACCCTATATTCTTTACTGAAATAATGTGGTATCTTTTATTTAAAAAGAAAATTTAAAATAATTTAACCAAAAGGACTTAAATTATATCAAGTATGTTTTCTATCATCATTCTATAAAGAAAAAAGATCTGCTTTAGAGTAGTCTTCCCACTACAATTAAGCAGTAACTAGATCTTACAGGGAGAATCTTTGAAGTGTTTTTACAAAGAAACTGACAGATGGAAGAACAAGGAAAGGACACAAACTTGGGTGTCTGATCTAGATCAGTAAATAATTGTTTTTGTTCTTCAAAGCCTAAATAGAAAATCCAGGAAGCTGAAACATGTTTTATCTGGGGAGGAGGGGAATGGAGCATAAGGGGAAGAGATAGAATGATAGGGGCATATAGCCTTAATACTCAAGATTCATAAGTAAAAACAGAACCAGGTAAATTGAGAGGATGGGTAGGATTAAGATTGGGGTAAAGAATGATGGATGGGTGACACTGATCAAGATGCATTGTAGGGCTGGGAAGGTGGCTCAGTGGTAGAGTGCTTGCCTTGCATACATGAGGCCCTGGATTCAATTCCCCAGCACCACATAAGCAGAAAAAGTGGAAGTGGCGCTGTGGTTGAAGTGGTAGAGTGCTAGCCTTGAGCTGAACCTCTGAGGAACAGTGCCCAGGCCCAGAGTTCAGGCCCCACAACTAACCAAAAAAAAAGAAAAAGAAAAAGATGCATTGTAATCACAAATTGATGTGCTGAATTAAAACCCCTTTGTACAAAAATTTAAAGATACTTTAAAATTAATTTTTTTAAAAAGAGAAGCAGTGTATTGAACAAGAAACAGAGAATGAGAGAGACAGAGACAGAAAGGACTGATAAATTTTGTATTGGCACAGTTCTAGACTACACTTTATGACTAGTAACAGATCAGAAAGATTTTTAGGATTTTTTTTAGTTTTGCTTTAGAAAATTCTCAGAAATCTAGTTAAGTTTCTAATAATATGTTTGCAATTTTAAAAACAATTTTTCTTTTTCTTTCTGATTACATATAAACATTAGTTCAATCCATGGACTCAATGTGCTTAATCGAACATTTACTTATAAACATACTATAATCAATATGCTGTCAGTGTTCCTGACAGGCAAGCTAAACTGAACTTCTATCTTTGGAAATTACTGAGAAATCAATCTATCGCTCACACTTGAAATCCTAGTTATTCAGGAGACTGGGATCTGAGGTTTAAAACTAGCCTGTACACGTCTGGGAATGTAGTGGTAGAGTGCTTGCCTAGCATGCATGAAGCCCTGGGTTTGATTCCTCAGTACCACATAAGCAGAAAAAGCCAGAAGTGGTGCTGTGGATCAAGTGGTAGAGTGCTAGTCTTGAGCAGAAGAAGCTCAGAGACAGTGTCTAGGCCTTGAGTCAGAGGCCCAGGACTGCCCCCCCACAAAAAAAAAAAAAAAAACTAGTCTGCATAGCAAAGTCCAGACTCTTATCTCTAATTAGCCATCAAACAGCCAAAAGTGGAGGTGTGGCTCAAGTGATAGGATGCCAAGTGATTGAAGACAAGTGATTGTATGAGAACACCATTTCAAACCCCAGTCCTGGCAAGCATGCACACACACACATGCGCTCACACATAATAATAAAGTTGCGAAGGAAAAAATCATTTCTTAATCACTTTCACTCCACAAACCAAGCTGTTTTTCTGTTTCTGTTGGCAGAGAAAAGATCTTGTTGTATCTGTTTTGGGTAACTCCAAAACACTAGCTTTCACTTCTTTGATTTTTTCCTTGCTTTAAAAGTCTAGAATAATCAAGTCTTCCGTTTTGAAATCCTGGGGGCTGAATTTAGGGCTTTGTGGTTGATAGGCCACACATCCAGTATCTTTTTGGGTTAGCTAGTTTTGAGATAGGGTCTCAATTTAAACCCAGGTTAGTCTGAGCTGCAATCCTCCCATTTGTGATTCTCAGCATTACTGGGAATGACAGGCACATGGTACTGCTCCAGCATTGGGCTTCTCTGTAGTTAGAATAACTGGCATCTACCATCGTATCTAGCAGTTAGTTAGTTTTGTTTTTTTTTTTTTTTTTGGTCAAGGTGAGGTACTGAGGGGTTACAGTTACACAAGTAAGGTAATAAGTACATTTCTTGTCAAAAAGAGAATTTTTATAGCTCAGCTGGCCTCAGAGGTCTCCTGAGCTCTGCCTCAAGTAGGAATACAGGCTTAAGCCATAGCTCCCAGTTTCAGGAGCCATTCTCCAAATAGCTGAAAGTGTAACATCTTTTCGATCTCAAGTAGCATCCTCCCCCTTCTTTTTCTCTGCTCTACTTGCAAAAGTCATTCACAATGTTACTACAGCTCATTGGGTAGTCAGAAGTTAATTCAATGATGTCTATGTTATGGCTTTAATCAGTAGGGGTGCTGTTTTGATTACACCTTTGGTTCCATTACTGGGGCAATGCACTCAGCTTTAAGCTATCTTGAAATTTGAAGCTATTGTTCACAAAACAAATTTTAAGATAGACAAGTGATGGCTTAAGTGTCTCCTAATAAAAACAACAGTATCTTCTTACATGAAACAAAATACAAGCAAAATAGGCTCTATTAACCTAAAGGCAATAAATAATACAACATCGTTTGAATGTTAGAATGTTCCACTTTTGTAAAAGTAATTTTTTTCTTATTATTACCAGTAGACATTCCTAAATAAAACCCATCTTCACTGAAAACTTGTTTCTCTAAGAGGATATATATGCAAACTAAAAAATTATATCATAAAATAATACTTTTACACACTATGGTTATTCCTTTTTTAACAGATAATAGTCAAATATAGTTTCCATGTCATGAATGCAAATTCTGCTTTACTTTGTTTTATACATAAATAGCAATGTCCACATTTTATATATGTCAAAGTTCTCAAATTATAATAAGCTGGAGCCTTCTCAGCAGAGCTTTAGAAATTCCACTCTGAACACAATTAAAAGTTATTAAAGCTGGGCACCAGTGACTCACGCCTATAATCCTAGCTACTCAGGAGGCTGAGATTTGCAGATCGCTGTTCAAAGTCAGCTGGGACAGGAAACTCCATAAGACTCTTACCTCCAATGAACTACCAAAAAAAAGAGGCTGGAAGTGACACTGTTGCTCAAGAGGTAGAGTGCCTACATTGAGCAAAAGAAACTCAGCAACAGTGCCCAGGCCCAGAGTTCAAGCCCCAGAACCACCGCTCCCGCCTTGCAAAAACAGTGATTAAAAGCAGTACACAAATGCCAGTACTTTCATAACAAGGCATGGTTATCATAAATACCTTTATTCACATTAATGAAAAGGACTCTTCCTTTCATAAGAACAAAACAGAATACTCATACTTTGAACCCAAATTACCAGTGAACCAAATCTCCTACCACTAAGTTCAGAAAACACATTAAAACAAAATAATTGTACATTTGCTAGACTATTCCATTTTCTAAGAATCAAGAAGGCTTATTATAACTCCATATATGTGGGCTTTTTTATATGTTAAAAATGCCTTTAATCTTCCAATGAGACATAAACTTGTTGTAGCATGTCTTCATTTATTTCTTTAAAACTGCAA
Organism: Dipodomys ordii; assembly: GCF_000151885.1. Classification (NCBI taxonomy): domain Eukaryota; kingdom Metazoa; phylum Chordata; class Mammalia; order Rodentia; family Heteromyidae; genus Dipodomys; species Dipodomys ordii. The sequence goes on from NW_012267221.1 coordinate 11,394,124, forward strand.
GCATAATTTTATAGCACTGTAAGATCAGTTTCTAGTATGGCTAATCAAAAAAAAGGTAGTTCAAAGATTTTATCAGTACTTTAACACTATAGTAAGGACGGAGTATAATAAAGTGAATACCATCAAAATTTCTGTACATGGAATATTTAAATTATTGATCAGCATATTAAGTTCTTAAATAAACTGTTTAAATATTCTGAAATTCAAACTGTGTAAGTTATATATATCTGAACTATGATTAAAGAACAGAAATAATTCTGTAGTTAATGGTGACAAAGCATTTCTCCTCAATCTTCATTTTTATTCTCATATTCTCATAAATATTTGGAGTCAGTTAATATGACATTTTAGTATTTCAGAAATGCAGAAATGCAGTTACAGTTTTATTTATTTATTCATTTATTTTGCTTTTTGGAATAAAAATCTTCAATATAGCCCAGACTATCTTCAGTCTTTTAATCCTCCTGTCTCTGCTTCTCAAGTGCTGGTAGTATTTAATTTTGCTTTTAATTTTTGAGATTTTAGACTCATAAGAGTTGCAAAGATAATACTGAGTTCATATATATGTTCTAAACAATCATTCCTTAGATTATATTTTATATGAATGACTATGAGCATTTTTCAAAACCAAGAAATTAACCAAGGCTAATTACCTAGATAATTTATTCTGGCTTACTCAGGTTCTGGCCTAGGATCCCATTCAGGATCCAACATCATATTAATTTTTGGTGCTTTCATCTTCTCCAGTGTGTTATGATTTCTTAGTCTTATTTTTCATCATGATGATACACTGAAGAATATTGGTCAAGTATTTTATAGAATATTCCTTCATCTGTAAATGTCTAATGCTTTCTAATGATGAGAAGAGGCAATATATTATTGGGAGGTATATCTAATGTGCCTCCCTTAGAGACAAATACCTGAGGCCTATGATGCTGTTATGCAGACTAGTTTATGCAGACAGATTAAAATGATACCTAGCAGGATTATCTATTATAAAGTTATTGTTTCCTTAAATAGCATTTTTATTAGAAAACAAGTCACTGAAAGCAGAGGTACCTTTGGGAACAAAAGCTGCTATTTTGTAATATCAAACATAGGAAACAAGCATTTGATTTATTATAGTAAATGATTTCTCAATTTGTATTACTCAGACAATAACTGTTCTTAAAATATTAGAACAGTTTCTTTTCCCCAGTAAGCACTTTGCTATATATAATGAATGAATTCAGATTCTTAGCCAATGCTAAAAATACACTTTTTTATATACTTTCATTTACTCAGTATTATATCTTTATACTTAAACATAATCAATAAGGCTACAATTCATTTTAATAAGGAAATAGAAAAAAGTAACAGTACTCCTATTCTAAAATCTTATTTTACTTATGTTTTAATATATTGATACTTAATGTTTCATTAAACAAAAAGGTCTGAGTTTTCCCATAATGAACTAAAACAGAGTCAGTTTTGAAAGATACACTTTATTATGTTGTTTTAGGTTGCTAGGGCTGCCATAACCATGTACCACAACTGAGTGGCATAAAACAACAGAGATTTACTGTCCCATAGTTCTGGAAGCCAGAAGTCTGCAATCTATATATTGGCAGGGTCATGACTCCCTTGCTCTTAAAGTTGCCAGGAAAGTCTCTGTTCCACATTCTCTCTGGTTTCTGGAAAACTTAGGTCTTTCCTATGTCCTCAATGTGCTTTTCTGTGTCCAAATTTTCCCTTTTATAAGAATACCAGCTATAGGTGATTAGGGCCTACCTAATGGCCTCATTTAACTTGATTACCTTTGTGAGAACTTGTCTCTAAATAAGGCTACATTTCCAAAGTACTGGAGGTTAGGATTCCTATGTATCTCTTTAGGAGATTTTTAAGGATACTTAATGGACTTGAACACATTAACTTTTCTTTAGTAATTCATTGTTAAAGCTCCAAATTTAAATTACAAAATCTACCAAGTTAATAAAACAAAATTCCAAAATTATCTAGTACTTTATGGCCAAACATCTCATTAAACTTCAGGTAAGAAAACTAGACAGTTGAAAAATTGAGTCTTTAAGATTTATAATATCTACAGCATTGATGAATAAACTAAAACTAAAATTAGTGCCATAATGGCTCATAATAATATAAATACTCTAAGAAACTTGGGCTTTACTTAGAAAAAAAAATTTTTTTTGGTTGGTTATGGGCTTGGGCTTTGGGCCTGGTCACTATCCCTCAGCTCTTCAGCTCAAGGCAAGTGCTCTACCATTTGAGCCACAGTGCCAACTTCTGGTTTTCTAGCAGTTAATTAGAGATAGGAGTCTTATGGACTTTCCTGCCTGGGCTGGCTTTGACCCAAGATCCTCAGATCTTAGCCTCCTGAATAGCTAGGATTATAGGTGTGAGCCACCTGCACCTGGCTTACTTGCAAATCTTTAGAGAGAAGGTTTCTCACATTCATGGTCTCCTGTCTGTAAATTCAGATTCTGGTTATCTTTTAAATTAGTGCTAATTATATCCTTTGAATTTCAATTTTTTCAGTATCCTCAATTGATCATTAAGCATCATTCTCTCATTTATGTTAATTCTCAACTAAAATTTGCCTGGTCAGTTGATAGTAGTAGAGCAATGCATAGCACAGTCCAGAAAAATTGTGGGTTTCCCCCTCACTAGTGAGCATTTTGTGTAAAAGAAATTCCAGGATTTATCTCCTGTGCACTTTTGTGTTGCTTCTTTACAGTCCATGATGGTAGCTGAGGTTGTCAGTACAATTAAGCCAAACTGACAGAATGAGAGCACATTTATTCTGCCACATTTTTTTTTTTTTTGGTCAGTCATGGGACCTGAAATCTGGGCCTGGGCGCTGTCCCTCAGTTCTTCAGCTGAAGGCTAGCACTCTACTACTTGAGCATTAGCCCCACTTCTGGCTTTTTCTGCTTATGTAGTGCTAAGGAATCGAACCCAGGGCCTCATGAATGCAAGGCAAGCACTCTACCACTGAGCCACCTTCCCAGCCCCTCTGCCAATATTCTTGATGTTTTGCACATCAAATCTGGAGTTGACCTCTCTCTACTTGTTCATCCTGCCTGTGGGATTCAAAATATTCCCAGAGCTGTGCTCACCAATAATTCTAAAGCGCCAGTATAACCATGTTTTATCATTGCAAAAACAGGATGATGACTCTGGAAAAAGGCCTCCTAATAAGGACCTAGCATTTGCTACTCTTTTGGCATTAGTGGTCTTAAGAGCACCAGCCAAGCTAAGTACACTATGATAGTGGCATGAGTCAGAAATCTTATTAATCAGTTAATTTATCATTAGTTTTCAAATTAGGCTTGCAAATTCACCTGCTTTCACAATTTCTAATACATTCTGTGCAAGGCACTAACTGATCACATGTGAATAGAAGAAAACTGACATAGTCCTAGCCCTTTAAATATAAAGGAAGGGACACATAACACCAAATATAATTATACATTGTGAAGAGTGCTAGGGAGAAAATTAGTAGGTACAGTGAAAGGTAATAACAGAGCAATTACACAGAGACTATGATCAGTGGAGTCATCTCTAATTAAGGCTTAATGTTAGTCAACCTTCTTCTGAGGAAGATCACCAATAGAATTCATTGATTTGCTGCAGGAACTGAGATTATGGAACCCAACCCAGGAAAGCTAGTGGTATAGTTCTGAGAACTGGTGAATTGATGGTTTAAGTCCCAACTATGGGAAAAAACAGATATCCTAGATCTAGAAGGCAGAGAAAACAAATCCCTTTATCTCTTTATTCTATTACATAGTCAAAGAACTGAATTATGCCCACCCAGAAAGAGGCAGGCAATTTGTTCCACTAAATCCACATATTTAAATGGAAATCCTATATGGAAATACCCTTGCAGACATGTTCAGAAATAGTGTTTAATGTGGGGGTCCTGTGTCCCCATCAAGTGGACACATAATATTGACCAAACAATATCCTAGGGCATTCTAACCTTTCTCTAGCATGAGAAAGACTCAACCTAAGATCTTATTAATTGAAACCCCTTTGTACAACTACTTAAAACATATTGATGCTGGGTTATGGTAACTCACATCTGTAATCCAAGTTACTATAGTGGTTGAGATGTAAGGACTGTGGTTCAAAGCCAGCCCAGGAAAGGACATCCAAGAGAATCTTACCTCAGGGGTTAACCAGCAAAAACCTAGAAGTTGAGCTGTGGCTCAAATGGTAGAGTGCCAGCACTGCATGAAAAAGCCCAGGCTCTGAGTTTAAGCCCCAGTACCAGCACAAACAACAGCAAAAACCTGGGATAATGAGCAGAACAAAGCTAAGATACTAAAAAGCATCCAAAAGCAGAGAAAAGTCAGAGGAGAGTGCATTGTGGCTTCCTAGTCCAGTCATGCTGCCTAGACCTCAATAGCTAACCCAAGAAAATAACAGAACAAAAATCAGCCAGACTTAACAACTAAAGGTATAAGAGATCAGAATCCAGGGGTAAGTAAACACCTGTAAATTTAAAGGAGGAAATTCTGGCAGTGTGTAAACCACTAAAGGAAAAAAAAAAATTCAAAGCTTAAACTTTCTAACTGCCTAGCTGTGAGAACACAGTGAAGGAAAAAGGATTCCAGGGGTACTGTAAAACATCTTGCAGAGAAGTAGAGAAATCTCCTCTTGAAAGGCAGAGGTGCACTCAGCAGAATATGATGAATTTAATTAAGTGTATCCCCTCACCAAGATTAGTTCAGGAAGCAGAAAGTCTAATGGGTCACAGTATAGGTGGAAGTCAGCAGCTGGGTAATCATAGGAGCAAGGAGACCTCAAAGAGAATGTGAACTACTTCTAGTTACTTTGCTGATCAAGAAACCCACAGGGGCTCTTGTAAAAAAAACCATCAGCAGGATGCCAACAGAACAGAGCCCGGTTGCCAGTGCTTGTTGTAACAGCCTTATCAGAATGCTAATTTTTAAAAACTTCACATGTTAAACTGCTGACCTTCCCACCAAAGAAGAGTTGGCAAAGGGATCACAAATTTACAACGAAAACTTACTGGCTGCAGCTAGAACAGTAAGCAAAAGGGAAAGCCATAATATTCAGGGAAAAGGACAAAGTTCCAAATAAATTATGTAAATGATGTAAAACATAGAAAAAACAACAGGAATTATAGCTATGAAAATGAAAGATAAAGGCAGAAATCAATGAAACAGAAAATGGAAAATTGAAAAAACTCAATGAAAGCAATAGCTTATTCTTCAAAAAGTCAATAAAATTGATAAATCTGAAGTTGCTAGGGGGGAGATTGTGAATATTAACAATGATAGAAAGTATCACTCAAACACTCATATATTAAAAGCATACAGTAATAGTTTGAACAACTTTAGGGCATGAATTCATTCATTTAGACAAAACAAATTCCTTGAAATATACAAATCAAATCTCAGGTGAAGAAAAAGATAACTTGTATTTTCTGTGTTTGTGACACTGGCAGTTGAACCAGGGCCCCATGAATGTATGGCAAGCATTCTACTACTGAGCCTTAGTCTACAATAACTGTATTCTAAATGATAAATTTATAGTTTAATACCATACAGTGACAATTTAAATAAGTGAATCTACACACATATCAACATGCATACACATGCAACTCTGTAGGCTTAGAAGACTTCTCAGATTAATTCTACTAAACATTATACAAAAAGTAATGCCAGCTGGACTCTGGAGGCTCATATCTATAATCCTAGCTACTTCGGAGGCTGAGATCTGAGGATTAGACAGGAAAGTCTGTGAGACTCTTATCTCTAATAAACTACTCAGGAAAAGCTGGAAGTGGTGCTAGGGTTCAAAGTAGTAGACTGCTAGCCTTAAGCTAAAAAAGCTCAGGATCAGTGCCCAGGCCATCAGTGCCCCATAATCTGCAAGAAAAAAAAAGACAATTCTATACTTTTACAGAAAAAAGATCAGAGATCTTCACAAAGAATGGTAAGAAAAATATAAATCTTAATCTCTGTTAAACTCTTGAACAAAACTTTAGCAAATCAGCAGGGCCTGGTAATCCCACAGAAGGCAAACATTGGGAGGATAGAACTCAGGGACAGTGTCCAAGTCCAGAGTTCAAGCCCTAAGACCAACCAAAAAAAAAAAAAAAGGAAGAAGAAGGAGGAGGAGGAGGAGAAGAGGAAATGCACATCAAAACAACATTGCTTAGACAGGAGTATTGGGAAGAATTAAAAGTGGACATGTTAAATTTGTTAAGTTTGCACCATCATCATACAAACATACTTAATAAAGAAATAAGAGACCTCAGTTCTAAGACCTGGGAAACACAACATTTATAAATAAAGAAATCTGCAAAGAAATAAAACAAACAAATGAAACAAAATAAAACACCCTCCTCCCCCAAATAATGAGAAGCAGGAGCTAAAGAGACAAGAGAAAATCTAAGAGTAGCAGCATGGAAACTAAGAGGGAAGATTTGCAAATACAGAGTGTCAATTATGTCAACTTCTGATGAGAGACTGAGGCAGGGAAGAAAAGCCTAGAACGGATGGTAAGGCTGAGAGATACATGAAGGCAACAAAAGGGAAAGCTTAGCATCTATCTCTTTATGGAAGTTGGGCTGTGTAAATTTAGGAAAAAATAGGACAATGGTCAGAAGAGTATAAGGAATAAAAGAAGGGTTTTTCTAAGTAGTCTCTTTTATGGATAGATGCTGTAAGAATGATACTGATAGATATGGTCAGAAGAAAGAATTAGTGATACTGTATAAAAGGAATGAAGTCCTTAAAAAGTCCTCTACAATCTTTAAAGAAGATATTTGCTATTATCTATGAGAGTTGAGCCGTATCATTTTGGAATTAAGAATTTATTATACTTGTTTTAATTTATATTCATAAAGAGAACTCTGTACCAAGGGAAAATTATGTTATTAGATGTATTACTGAAATATCCTTGTAAATAAAAGAACTGATTGATTAAAAATAACTATCATATACATGGTTTTTGAAAAAAAAAAACACAATATCAGAGAGGGGAGATATGGCTGGGGTGGATATTAGCCAGATAAGCTGAAATGCACTGATAACTGGTTAATTAAATGTTTGCTTCAACCATCTTTTACTGCACCTTCCTGTGATACAAAAATATTGGCAAAAAGCCACATTTACCAGTTTCTCTTACAACCAAAGTTGGGAAGTTGTTTAGAAAGCAGTATTTGGAAGAATTAAAAATGGGTATAATCTGAGCCATGTGTCATTGGTTCACACCTGTAAACTAGGTATTAGAAAGTTGAGATGTGAGGTTCAAGGCCAGTCTGGACAGTAAAGTCCATGAGATTGTTATCATCAACTAACCATTCAAAAGCCCAGATTAGAGCTATGGTTCAAATGGTAGAGCATCAGCCTTGAGTGAGAAAGCTAAGGGATAATACCCAGGCTGAGTTGAAGCTCCACTATCAGGACCAAAACAAAAACATAAAAAAGAGGTAACATGGATCATGAAGTACTATATGATGATTCAGATCTAAAAGGCTATACTGAACAGCCCTAGAGCTAATTCTGACTTTTGTTTCTCTTCCCCCTACCTCTTTTTTTTTCTTGTACAGTATTAGGATCACAAGATTGCAGTGAAGATGGTACAGTCATGAAGTCAGAAGTTGGTACAATGGTGTCTTAATGGAATCAGAGATAATTTCCTCAACAGGTCAATTAGGCAGTAACATTCTGAAATTATTCATGGAGATCAGCAGGCTGCTCTTCAATAATTTTATAAGTACCTAATTCCTTTCATTAAATCTTTTCCTGATTAAAATGCCTTTAGCAATTTGTTATTTCTAGTTGACTTGATGGATACACAAATCAACAGCCCAAGCTGGAGATATTTCCGAGACCAAAAAGCTCATTCAGTCTATCACATTTGTCTGATATCTAGCATATGTACTTTTTAAGTAATACTAAATGAGAGAACACCATGTTGGTGTTCCTCAAAATTCTTATGTTAACTGGGTGCCAGTGGCTCATGCCTGTAATCCAGCTACTCAAGTGGCTGAGTTCTGAGGACCATGGTTCAAAACTAGCCCAGGCAGGGATATCCAGACTCTGATCTCCAATTAGCCACCAAAAAAGTGAGAAGCGAAGTTGTGGCTAAAGTGGCAGGGTGCTGACCTTGAGCAAAAATGCTCAGCGACAGCACCCAGGCCCTGAGTTCAAGCCCTAGGACCAGCACACACACACACACACACACACACACATACACACACACACAAATTCTTATGTTAGAATCCAATCTCCAATGTAATAGTATTAACAGAGGCGCCTTAGAACATTTTTAGGTCATGACAGCTCTGCCCTTGTGAATGGGATTAGGTCCCTTATACAACTTTTCCATCATGTGAGGACTCAGTAAGAAGGTGCCATAGTGGAGAAAACTTGTCAACGCATGGTCTGGATGTGGTTTGTCCCATAAGATTTCCTGTGTTGAAAGCTTGTACAGAACTCCAATATGCTAGTGTTAAGATGAGATGATCTTTAAAAGGATAATCCTTCCACCTAGTAGAAGGTGAATAGGTCACTTTCAGAAGAGATTAATGTAGTACCAGTGTCATAGTGTTTGCACTTTCCAGCTACCAGAAACTTAAGCCAAATAAACTTCCTTTCCCTATAAAGTATCCAGTCAGGTATTTTGTGAAAACTACACAAAATAAATTAATACATGACTAGACACTGAATCTGGGCAGTACCTTGATCTTAGACTTTCCAACTTCCTGCATTCTGATAAAAAATTAAATTATTTATTAATTGTCCATGTACAGTTATTTTGTTAACATAGCATAATGGACAAGAGGTAAGTAAAATCTTAAAATTATATATAACATATGTGTATATATATATATAGATAGATATATAAAACCTTTGAGATAAACAAAGGCAAGCATAACAAATCTAGATAAATTAGACAGTAAAGAAATTCAGAGCTGGGTGCTGGTGAAACATACTTGTAATCCTATCTACTCAGGAGGATGAGATGTAAGGATTGTGGTTTGAAGCCAGGACTGGCAGTTAAGTTTGTAAGACACTTATCTCTAATTAAGAAACAAAAAACTGCAAGTGAATCTGTGACTCAAGTGGTAGAGCATTAACCTTGAGCAAAAAAGATCAGGGACAGTGCCCAAGCTCAGAGTTCAAGTGTCAGTACTTACATAAGAAAAAAAGTAGTTCTGTTCATCAAAAGACAACATAGAATAAAAATCTCATACATAAACTGACTAAAAAAGATAGCAGCTGGTTACTTATGAAAAGAGTCTTATGAAAAGAAATTTATGAAAGAATTTTATGAAAAGTTCATAAATCTTTAAGGAAAAAAATAAATAATTAAGATATACATTAAACCCTAAACAGGTACTTTAAAAAGGGGGAAATCCCAAAAGACAAAAATTTAATAGAAAGCTAAAAAAGCACTTCAACAAAATATTTTATGTTCATCACTGAAAAAAAAATCTGAAAGTATAACAACACCAGGTGTTAAGAAGAATCAACATATCTAATATCAACATGGCAAAAACAAAAAACAAAAAAACCCCACCAAACCCCAGTAGTTCTGATAAAGAAGAAAATATCTTTGGAAATGCATCCTCATACATATCAATATCTATGTATAATAACCTTAGAATAGCATTGTTTGCAATTGGCAGAAGCTGGAAATAACTCACAACTTTCACCAATAATAGTCTAGTTATATAAATATGTGTATTCTACTTACATGTAACATTCAATAAGGCAGCTTAAGTCTTTTATCTTTTAAAATGTATTCCTTCTCCACATTTCACATTATGTCACATCTTTGGTAAGATACCGAAGTCATGTCATGCTATCTCAAAACACCTCCTGGCCCAAATTCACTTTCTATGTCCTTTAAGAGGCTACTCTCTGAATATCTTTGGAGTCTTTATTATTCACTCTTCAGTAGTCCTGAATTTAGGCTCTCATCATTTCTCCTATACACAGATATACTTAAATACAAATATTTAAGATAATTTACTTTTACTTAATTGTAAGCTGATGCTCAACAGGCTGCTACAGAAATCATTTTGAAAACAATGCTACCATAGAAAATTACTCTTTTTTGGTGAAAGTATGAAGACAATGACTACAATTTAATAGGCACCTACTGTGTCAGGTTTTATCTCACTTACCCTCATAATTTTACAAAGGAAGTATTGTTACACCACATTAAATGAGAAAAGGGTAACTTACTCACAGTCACATTGCTAAAGAAGGGACAAACCAAAATTCAATTTCAGAGCCTTTTGACTGCAGAGTTCGTATTCTTAATATTATTCTGCATAAATTCCCAATGCCATACTTAAGTTCTAAATTATGTGACCTTGGCCTACTCCTCAGCTTTCCCTTTTCTTATTCCTCTGCACTTGCTAATAGAACCACTATTTTATTCAAAATAGTAATATACTTAGTTATAAACTATTTCTCTCAGTCTTTTTCAAGCTGAGATCACCATTCACACAGTTCTGAAGAAAGAGATGTAAATGGAAATGTATGGGTGTAGCTTCTAGGACAGCTCTTTGAAAGGAGTCCAACTGAGCTGGCATACAGCTTTAGCCTATCTATTACCCTTTCTGTCCTGGAAAAGAGTGCTTTTACATGACCTTACATATGAGCAAGAAAATCCATCTTGAATATAGAATATATAATCAGAAGAGGCCTCAGTCTGTGATTACTCATCATAGAATTACCTATCTGTGGAAGGTTTGTTTATTTACCACAGTTTCCTATTCATAATTAAATATTAAACATAACATCTACCCTAAACTAAGACCTAATGGATCAACTTGCAATGTCCTCAACATATAGTGATTTGGCACACATATGTAAAGATCTACAATTAAGATACATATATAAATCACTGTTAAATTTTAAATGAAAACCATTCCTGCCGGGCGCTGGTAGTTCAAGCCTGTAATCCCAAAAGGCTGAGATCTGAGGATCCCAGCTCAAAGCCAAGCCAGGCAGGGAAGTCTATGAAACTCATCTCCAATTAACCAACAGAGAACCAGAAGTGGTGCTGTGGCTCAAAGTGGTAGAGTGCTAGCAATCAGCAAAAGAGCTCAGGGACAGTGCCCAGGCCCCGAGTTCATGCCCCACAACCAACCAACAACAATGATGACAAAACAACCATTCTTAATGTAGTTTTAGTTAGAAAAGCTTTAAACAGTTTATGGGTTTTATATATTCTGTATTTCCCTATGCTTTGTTTAGAATTATCGGCTCATAAATGGATGGAAAACCTATGGTCTAAAGTACAAACTATCATTTAAAGTTCTCAAATCCCTATATATTATACCAAATAATAATAATCTCAAATAGATTCATTCTATAAAAATAATAATTTCAAACAGATTCACTCTATAAAGTTTATTTGTAAAATTATGCTTATATTTCATTTACTTAGCTTTTGGCTGAAACCAATATGTAGAAAAACTATTGAATATTTCTCAAACTGAGACTCAGGATAACGTACATCATCTAGCTTTTTACACAAAGGTTCCAGTGGCATAGTTTTCACATCCCTCAGGGCCCTAAAGTAAACTAATATGGCTACTTGCACCTAGATAATATGAGTCATGTAATCCGTTGATCCTTTTGTTCTTCACAGCTACCTAGTTAAGTTGTTAGCTCATATCTGTGGTTTGCCAGCTATAGTGGTAGATGCCTGAAACCCCAGTACTAAAGAGGCTAAGCAGGAGGATTGTGAGTTCCAGCACAGCCTAATTGTACAGTGAAACATCATCTCAAAAACAAAACAAACATTCATGGCTTTTTTTCAACTAAGATTTTAATTTTTTGTTTTTCAATGTCTATCTTTTATTTAACTGCTTTTGTTTATTGTGCGTACATATTTATTGAAAGCTGGTCCAATTTTCTTTTTAGGATAAGAAGCTTTTTAAAAGTCTTTTTTGTTGCTGTTGTTGTTGTTGGGGGATTTGTTTTTTTGTTTGTTTGTTTTTGCTTGGTTGTGGGACTTGAACTTAGGGCCTGGACACTATCCCTAAGCTTTTGTGCTCAAGGCTAGCACTCTACCACTTAGAGTCACAACTCCACTTCCAATTTTCTGGTGATTAATTGAAGATAAGACTTTCCTACCTGGGTTGGCTTTGAACAGGGATCCTCAGATCTCAACCTCCTGAATAGCTAGGATTTTAGGCATGAGCTATCAGAGTAAATAATTTTTTATTATAAAAATACTGTACAGAGGGGTTACAGTTACATGAGTAAGGTAATGAGTACATTTCCTGTCCAGCATTGTTACCTCCTCCTTTGTTTTTCCCCTACAGTCCCCTCCCTCCCTATCTCCCCAACTCCTCCCGCTACCTCGCCCCCTCCCAAGTTATAAAGTTCATTTTCAACATAGTGTCTTGTACATCTCATTCTATATCTCTTGTACAATGTGTTACAATGGGCCAACCTATATCCTTATTTAAGCATTTTGTTATTTCCTTTCCCCTCCCCAAATTAGAAAAACATATATACAATAATTTCTTAAAGAAAAATTATTCTGGGGCTGGGAAGGTGGCTCAGCGGTAGGGTGCTTGCCTTGCATGCATGAGGCCCTGGGTTCAATTCCTCAGCATCATATAAGCAGAAAAAGCTGGAAGTGGCTCTCTGTTTCAAGTGGTAGAGTGCTAGCCTTGAGGGACAGCGCCCAGGCCCAAAGTTCAGGCCCCACAACCCGCAAAAAAAAGAAAAAAAAATTCTAATAAGACCAATAGCACATGACTGTAAATTGGTCTTTACTGAGGTATTTGGGTTTTTTGTTTGTTGGGGCTTTTGTTAATGTAAGCTAATACAAGCTAATACAAGCTGTGTTGTAAGAGGCAATCTTCCAAGGGACTTCAAGTGTCCTTGTATATTACTGCTGAGTATTCCAAAACTTCAAGGCTCTGATCCTTTCTTACCTAGGTTATTTTTCAGAATTATACTTGGAATGATATACAATTGAAGGATGAGGTTACAGATTTCCCCTCACAAAGAGTGGGCTCACTTTAATTTACAAGGTAGTTTCCTTGAGCACAATGTTCCTTAGCTACACGTACACATCCACCACATTGGAGGACCCACAATGCCCAGATGGATGTAGACATAGGGAACTGATGTCGACATGATGTTCGGCTTGCTATCCTATAAGTAACAAAATCTCTGATCCAATGAAACACAGCCGAACATTCAAAGTTTGAAAATAAAGCTCAAATTACTCTATTGCTCAGAAGAATTTATATAGACATTATTATGAAGACGACAGAAATAAGTGCTTCTCTAAAATAAGATAAAATAATTATTTAAAACAACAGAATGACCTCAAAGAACTCATGAAAGAACTGTTGAAGTTTTGGCATTTTAAAGGTAAAATTTTTGTTTTCTTTTTACATATGTAAAAATGAGAGATCAACTTGTTTTAAAATAAAAGGATTTACCTATGGAGATTTTATGATTTTATTTGATTATTTAGTTCATGAGAGCTAGCTGCCAGGGCCAGGTAAAAGACAGAACAAGCTGCTGGGACTAATGCCTGAACAACTGGGAACAAGAGAGGATGTTCTGCCCTTCTTGTGACATTCTGTCACTCAAGTCTCAGGGCCCTGGGTGCACGTGCTCTACCTGAACTGCTGAACACATGACCTGCCTCTCCCCTGCTTGTGGAGGAACCCTTTCCACCCTTATGAGCTACATGAATGCATGTATGGTGGTGAGGACCTAACTAAAAGAATACGTTCCCAGAAGCAGAGGGAACCAATCATGAGACCTCAGGTGGCCACAGCCATCACTGGACCAATAAAAGAATATGCCCCTTAGGAGGAGATAGAGGTTATGACATATATCTGGTTTGTCCAAACAAAGCGATTGTGGACTCTCATTATTTTTTCTTTTTTTTTTTTTGGTCAGTTGTGGGGCCTCAACTCTGGGCCTGGGTGCTGTCCCTCAGCTCTCTAACTCAAGGCTAGCACTCCACCACTTGAACCACAGTGCCACTTTGGGCTTTTTCTGCTTATGTGGTGCTGAGAAATGAACCCAGGGCCTCATGCACGCAAGGCAAGCGCTCTACCACTGAGCCACCTTCCCAGTCCTGGACTCCCATCTTGAAGGCCACTCACCACCCCTTATTTTCTTTCCTTCTCAAATAAATTTGTGCTGTTTGCTTTAAACATTTTCCTGCCTTTCAATTCTTTAATTAGTGGAGAAAATAAATCTATCCTTAGATGATATCAGCGAGAGTTTATCAGAAAATATCTGGGCCAAAAATAGTGAATTAAATAATGGTGAATTAAATAAGACAGGAAAACAACAGACTGAGCTTTCTCCTGAGTGGCCTGTTTGTTAGAAGGAACATAAGGTGTGGTTATTTATTGATCTACTTATGTATTCTACCACTGATCTAGATGCCCAGTCTGATAGGTGTTAACATGAAGTATAACACTGTAAAAAGAAACAATCATTTTACCTAGAAAGTTAAAAAAAAAACACAAAAACAAATGAGCTACGGATGTAGACAGTTAAAACCTAATGAGAAAATAAGCAATATATTTCTAAATAAACAAAAAGAAGCTACGTTTTCTTCAATGAAACTATCTCATTATAAAATTTCTGCACTCTTCTAAAATAGTTGAAAAGGGCTCTTTTTCTAGATTAAGGAGACATCTGATGTTGCTCAGCAATCCACCACACCCCACTCCTCTGCAACTCCCTCCATACCACCGTTAACAAAGAACAGTCCATACACATATTCAGCATTGACACTGGGTAACTCCAGAGTCATTAATTCATAATAGCAATTGAACAAAAAAAGTTACCAAAAACCTCCAGAGCTGAACTCAAGAATACTACTGAGCCTTTTAACATTAAAGCAATACAGTTCTTGTGCAGTACTGTATACGTTAAAGACTAATTCAGAAACAAATGTAAAGTCTGTAGAATAAAAGAATCCACTTAATCAATGTAACAATAAAAAAAGAAGGAAGAGGCAGTAATAGATAAAGGAAAGGAAATTCTCACTGTGAAATAGCATGTAATCAATGTAAAGAACGAATAAAATGTGGACTTAACATGGAGGAAAAAAAAGAAGAGGTAGTAACGAATAGAAGGACAAAAGTGCTTAATCTCTTAACCGAAGTAACCTAAAATAACCAAGCACAGCATCATTGTCCTCCTCTCTCCTTGGTACTAGTGGTACTGAGGCTTGAATTCAGGCATTATCTCTCCCAGGCAAGTGTTCTACCACCTGAGCCACATCCTCAGTCCTCACATCACCATTTTTTAGCACAAGGTATTGAAATTTTAGAATCCAGCCATCATGTTATGCATAAGAAGAATATAGACAAATTTGTTGATTACTTAATAAAGTGTCTAACAGGGTACAGGAAAAGAAGGGTCATTAAAAAATGTATAATGTAACCAGGCACTGAAGGCTCAAGTCTGTAACCTTAGCTCTTGAGTGGCTGAGAATGGGAAGATCTCATTTCAAGGCCAATCAGGGCAGAAAAGTTCATGAGATCCCTTTTCAACTCATAGCTGTGTACAGTGTTATCTGCCTGTCATCCTAGTTTCATGGAAGACTGAGATCAAGAGGATTGTGGTTCCAGGCCAGCCTGGGCAGAGAGCGCTATCTCAATGGAGAAATCTAGGCATGGTACATATCCTGTCATGCTAGCTAAAACAAGAAGCTTAAAATAGGGTGAAGCTTAGTATAAGTATATATGAGATGAAGACCTCATCTCAAAAATAGCCAGTGCCAAAAAGGGCCACCTGTATGGCTTAACCATAGAGCATTTGCCTAACAACAATGAGGCCCTAAGTTCAAACCCCAGTTCTCCTCCCCTGATTCTATCATAAAGATAGATAAATAGATAATTTTGTAATCACTAAGAATATTTTAGAAGTTGTCCTATGATAATATAATGCAAAATAACACCGTTCATGCTATTGTACTAATTAGAAAAACATAAATAACTACATAATGTATATTTCACAATATGCTGGAGTATTTTGTAAGCAAACATTCCTCACTTATTCACTTCGTTCATGCAAAAAATATAAATTTAAGTACAAAAAATAAATTTTATAATTTTGTTCTGTTTATAAATATGAAATATCCCTATGATAAAAAGAGATTGAAGAATAATATCTTTCCTACATTAAACAAATGAGTTAATCAAATTTAAATTTTTTTTTTTGGCCAGGCACTAGTGGCTCAAACTCAGGAAGCTAAGACTTAGAGGACCAAGCAGAAAAGTCTGTGAAACTCTATTTTCAATTAATCAGCAAAATGCTGGACAGGAAGTATGGCAGAATGGTAGAATGCCAGCCAAGAAGCAAGTCAAGGAAATGTAAAGCTTAAGTTTCAAACTCAAGTACCACCAAAATAATAATAATAATAATCTGTCTATATATTTGTGAACAAACTGGAGGAGTGGAATATGTGAAGGCCATTTCAAATACTGGAAGCCAGTTTGGGGCAAAGGATTAATAGAACTGATTTCTAATCTTACCATTGAGGAATATTTCTCTATCCTCTCACTGCCTGTGATTTAAAAAGATTGTGCACTTACTAATTGGTTAACTAAGTGGTAAAACAAGTTAAAGGAGCCGGGTGCTGGTGGCTCACACCTGTAATCCTAGCTACTCAGGAGGCTGAGATCTGAGGATCGCGGTTCAAAGCCAGCCCCGGCAGGAGAGACCGTGAGACTCCTATCTCCAATAAAACCACCAGAAAACCGGAAGTGGTGCTGTAGCTCAAGTGGTAGAGCGCTCGCCTTGAGCTGAAGAGCTGAGGGACAGCGCCCAAGCCCAGAGTTCAAGCCCCACGACCGACCAAAAAAAAACAAAAACAAAAACAAGTTAAAAGAAACTCCCAGACAGAATTTCAAATAATCACAGAAAGTGCAGAATAATGGTGTTACCTCAGAGTAAAATAAAATAAAATAAAGGCCAGACATTTAACACAATGATTTTTTAAAATTGTGTGTGTGTGTGTGTGTGTATGTGTGTGTGTGTGTGTGTGTGTATAAGCATGCGCACATGCGTGCATGCATGCACCAGTCCTGGGGCTTGAACTCAAAGCCCGGGTGCTATCTCTGAGCTTTTATGCTCAAAGCTAGTGCTCTATCACTTGAGCCACAGCTTTACTTTTCACTTTTTGGTACTTAATTGGAGATATTTCCTGCCTGGGTTGGCTTTGAACCACAATGCTCAGATCTCAGCCTACTGCATTGCTATGATTACAGGCATAAGCCATTGGTGCCAGCCAACATAATAACTTTTCCAGGGACCAATGGAAGCCACAGAATATTTTATTACAAGCTTAACACTATAAATGAAAATGACTGAAAATGAGTTAATAAGTACAACTCACCACATGGGTTGATTGTAGGGCTAAGCGAAGCAGCTCCAGTGGAAAGGCCACCCTTAGAAATTGCCGAAGCCACAGAAGGGGTGGAAGAGGAAGTTGGTGTAGTAGAGGAGGCTGTTGAGGATGGCAACCGTTCTCCAGACTCCATATCTGAGAGGGAAAAATGGCAATATTCAGAATGAAACAATTATTCAAAAGAATTAGACATATTTAGATGTCTTGCTTTAAATACAGATGTGTGTATATAGACATATAAATATTAGAGATATACATTTTTTAGAAAAATAACAATATGGACAAAAAAATACATCTATGTCTTGAAAATGGTAATGTTCCTGCCGAAGGTTATGTTGAGGCTTAATTCTGTAATAGGTCCTTAAGTGGGACTGTGAAGCCTTTCTTGGAGGACTGAGCAGGACTGAGTGAGTTCTCACATCTTTGGAAAAGAATTAGCTCTTCAGAAAAGAGAAAGTAGATGCTGGGCACTGGTGGCTCACGCCTGTAATCCTAGCTACTCAGGAGGCTGAGATCTGAGGATCTTGGTTCAAAGCCAGCCCGGGCAGGAGAGACCGTGAGACTCCTATCTCCAATAAACCACCAGAAAACTGGAAGTGGTGCTGTAGCTCAAGTGGTAGAGCACTTGCCTTGAGCTGAAGAGCTGAGGGACAGCGCCCAGGCCCAGAGTTCAAGCCCCACAGCCGACAAAAAAAAAAAAAAAAGAAAAGAGAAAGTAGATAAAGAGAAGCCACCAAAAGTGGTCAGCTCTTCTTATCTAAAGCGAGCTAAATAAACATTTTCTTACTCATCCAATCTTAGGTATTCTTTCAGAATAACAGAAAATGATTTTATTTTTGAAAATAGCCTCACCCACGCTGATCTCAAATTTGTGAGATCTTCCCCTCTCAATCCCACAAGTGGGACTATGGCATGTTCTCTTACACTGAGTTTGAATTAAGTTTAAGTATTCTAGATATTTTTAATAGTTTTTTTATGTTCAAAAATTTAAGTAGTTTGAATACACTAATTTTACATAAATGTATAATGCCATAAACTTAAGACACATTAATGTTATGTTTTCATTCTTCCTAAAATACCTCATCCTCTTTAAATTACCAAAGGATAATGATGATGATGATGTTTATTATAACTATATTTTATGGCACTGATACTTGAACTTAAGAACCTTATACTTGCTAGGTCAGTAGGCCTACAAAGTGAACTTTTTTCTTTGATTATTTTTAGATAGGGTCCTGCTTTTTTGTCCAGGGTCAGCCTCAGACCATGCTACCCCTACCTTCCACCATATAGTATTTTAAACAATCAAGAAAATTTCATGATCCAAGTGCAGTAAGTAGCACACACCTATAATCCTTGATACCTGGGAGCCTGAAGCGGAAAGCTCATGTGTTAGAGGCCAGCCTTGGTAATAATGTAGAGTGACTCTGTCCAAATAGAAAGGAAGTTAGGAAAGGAGAGGAGAGGGGAAGGGAGGAAAAGGGAGGGGAGGAAAGAGGACAGAAAGGAAGAGAAGGGAAGAGAAGTAAAAGAAAAGAAGGAAAGGGGAGGAGGAAGGGAGGAAAGGAAGAAAGGAAATAATTTAACAATCCACTCTAACTCTTGCTACCCTACACTGAAGGAAATCTTAAAGTCAAACACTGCTTTCACATTTTGTTTACTACTACTCTCTGGTAAAAGGCTGAAGACAGGCATTCACCTGAAGTTATGGCTGATTTGTAAGTGTGAAAAATCTATAAACAATGATTGGCTTACCACAGTCTAAGAACAGGCTTTTTTTTGTTTTTGTTGGTCATGGGGGCTGAACTCTGGGCCTGGGCACTGTCCCTCAGCTCTTCAGATCAAGGCTAGCACTCTACCACTTGAGCCACAGTGCCACTTCCAGCTTTTTTCTGCTTATGTGGTGCTGAGGAATCAAATCCACGGCCTCATGCATGAGGGGCAAGCACTCTACCACTGAGTGAACTTCCCAGCCCAAGAAAGGCTTTTTTAAAGCAACTGTTTATCAAAGGGATAATAAAAGTAGGAGGTGACAAATTTAGCAGAAACAAGATCATTTACATAATCTAAAGTTCTACTCCAGAATGCTTATTAAATACAAATTGAGAAAGGTACCTTTACAGAGTACAAACTGCATCATTTAAAATTAAATGGAATGCCATCAAGTATTTCTGATATCTCAAGAAGAGGATGTCAACTCTATGGTATTCTTTGCAATAACACAAAACTTCAGTTGAACCATGATGATGCACACAAATTGGAAGACTACATATAAAGTAAATGACTAGTATTCATCAACAGTATGATACTTATAAAGAACAGGAAAGCCTGAGAACCAAAAGAGGAAGACTAAATAAATACCATTAAAAATAGGTACAGTATCTTAGGTTGGACTCTAGAACAGAAAAAAATATATTAGAGGCTGAACAGGTAAAGTTCATTTATGGTCTATAGTTTAGTTAATGTGCTTATTCACACACTAATTTCCTGATATCAGTAATTCTGATTCCACTTATGAAAGGAAGGAAGGGAAGGAGGTAGGAGGAAAAGAGGAAGGAAGGCAAAAGGAAGGAAAGGGAAAGGAGAAAGAAAAGCAAGAAGGGAGGGGCAGAGGAAGGGAAAGAAACCAGTTTGAGTAAAAGAACACAACTAAAAGTTAACATACAATAATGTGAAAAAGGTTTTGTTATGAACAATGAGAGAAAATGTGCAGAAGATCAGGGACTAAATTAATTGTAGATGTTTCCTATGACTTAAACCATTAGATCTAAAACAAGGGTAATCGTATAAATATCTGTCTCATAATGAGCATTTTGGAAATATTTTTAATTTTCACAACTGTGATTTGTACTGAAAACACTGAGAAATCAGAGACTAAATATGTTATTAAATACCTTACAATGTACAAGTTATTATCCTCCCAAAGAATGATGAAAATGGCAGGCCACAATTTTTCCCTACATGATGATTTTATGTGCTGCATAAAATTTCACTGAACAATTGTTAAAGATAATAGTGTTCAAACATCAATACTGTATATCAAATATTCTTTTTTGTATAATCACAGAGTTTATAATTCTGACAGCTGGTAGGTATAGATCTGAACAGATACAAATAAGGAAGGATAAGATATGTTGGCAAAGAAATATAAACATGATTAGCTCCTTGTGTTTCAGCAGCATTAACATTTTAGTATTAAAAATATATCTGAAGAACCAGCACTGGTGGCTCATGCCTGTAATTCTAGCTACTCAGGAGGCTGATATCTGAGGATAGCAGTTCAAAGCCAGCCCTGACAGGAAAGGCTGTGAGACTCTTACCTACAATAAACCACTCGAAAACCCAGAAGTAGTTGTGTGGCTCAAGTGGTAGAGTGCTAGCCTTGAGCTGAAGAACTGAGGAGCAGTGCAGAGGCCCAGAGTTCAAGCGCCATGACCGACCCCCCCCAAAAAAAAAATCTATATATCTATATATGTGATGTTCAGGATGTAGCTCAGTGATAGTGCCCTGTACTCGTGTATGTGGAGCTCTGGCTTAAATCAGGTATAGTGGCCTATACCTGTAGTCTCAGCTATTTGAAGGAACTACATAAGCCTAAGAGTTCCAGGCCAACCTGAGCAGTATAGGGAATCCCCCATTTCTTATTGATTTTTTTTTAAATAAGAGAACAAGCTAGAAACAGTTTTCCAATGAAGATTTTTCTTAAAGAATGATATCATCTGTTAACAACACTGAAAGTTCCCTGTGAGGGTTCATAAAAGTACAAAATCAGATTCAGTGGAGCCTTTTGTACAGATTATATACATTAGAACCCATTACATACATTTTAATACAATGTAACCTAAAATGAAATATAGTAACTTGAAGGAATATCATCGGATAGTCACAATGTTGCTTTTTTTTGGCTTAATAGAACCTCTAACCTCTATAGTTATATTCATTTATTATTTTCTAAAAGTTATGACAAAGACTTTTATACAACTATTTCTTTTCTTTTTCCTTTTCTTTTGTTGGTTGTGGGGCTTGAACTCTGGGCCTGGATGTTGTCCCTGAACTCTTCAGCTCAAGCAAATGCTCTACCACTTGAGTTACAGCACCACTTCTGGTTTTCTGGTGGCTAATTGCAGATAAAAGTCTCACGAACTTTCCTGCCGGGCTGGCTTTGAACTGTGATTCTCAGATCTCAGCCTCCTGAGTAGCTAGGATTACAGGCATGAGCCACCAGTGCCCAGCTATTTCTTTAGATCACTTTCTAGGCAACCAAATATTTGGACCAATATACCTTAAGATATTAAGTAGCAAAACAAAACAAACCAACAAAACAAACACAACAAGCAAGTAACAACCAAAATGTTTCTGTTAAGGGACTCTAGAAAATAGAAGATGAGACACACAATCTATTAGACAGCAGTTAAAATTATTCTAAGTATGTTTATAGATAATTACTCTAACATTTTATAGGTATTTACTCACATTTTCAGAATATCATTTAAAGAAATTAAGTATATTCCAGTTTAAAATATAAATACATAAAATGGATTGATCTCTCTTTTCACTGGACACATTGTAACAACTGAAAGCAGTCAATTGCTTACAATTTCAAACACAAGCTACCAGCAATCACCAAGAGCCATCTGGAGCTGTCAGGTACTTAAACTGATTTTGCTGAAAAGCACTGACTCCTTATTTGGGTGCACAAACTAACTAAAAGCAGGAAAAAGCTTGGCATCCCTGCTCCATTTTGAATGTGTCTTTGTTCTAGGTCATTTTCTCTCTGCTCACTCTGCAATCAATCACCTAGGGATATGGGCAAGACAGGACTTAACCAACATCATGTTTACAAGAAGGGATGGAGGACACTGAACCAAGGAAGAAAACATGTAAGCCTGAGCACAGCAATAACAACGTCTCCAGAACCTGCCCCAAACAAGGATGGAAATAATGAGCACTAAGCCATGTAGCAACCATGACTATTTAATAAGCATGCGTACCTTTCTCCCACAGCTCCCAGTTCTTTATCTGTCTAAAACTACAGCTTATATCTGTATCCCAAAGACAGCTGACCATGTGGTGTCCTGTCTTCCCATGACATGCCCATGCCCTGTAGCAAACATCTCTTCTCTGTTTTTCACCATTATCATCTCTTCATTTGGCAAACAGGGGTAGTGAACAAACCTGACATTTGGAAGCCCAGGAGTATGGGCCTGGGGCCTAAAACTTTAATTTCTGAACAAGTCTCAATCTCCCCTAAATACTAGTTTCCTTATGTGAGAAATGACAGGATTGAATTAAAGTAGCTGTCAAGTCCCAATCTGAGTAGTTTAAAACACAAACAACCCTCCAAACAAACAAATCACACATGAAATTCACATTGACTGAAACACTTAACAATGCCATCTTTTTTTTCTGTATCATTTTGATTTTGTCTCTTTTGGCCTTTATTCAATCTCTAAATGGATACCCCTTTAAATGAAAGATTTCTGGTAAAGCTTTAAAAAATTTACTCTTGAGATTTCCAGAAATCTAGTGATGAGAAAATAATACAAGAGAAAAGCACTGGTTTTCATATTGCTCAGTGAATAATCTATTCAAGGTGTATCTTTTTCCAAAGGATTAAGTTTTCCTTCAAAATGAGAAATAGGTGTACAGAATATTATGGGAAGATTTGAACAAGATTAACAGACATATGTCACGAGCCATTAGTATATTCTATGAATTTTAATATTGACTAAGAATTTCTGACAAGAATACAAAGGTTAGAAATATAATGAGAGATGATATATAGTTAGCTGATCCTTTCACAGACAAATGCATGAAGCTCTAAAGAATAAGCAAAAGATGAGCCTTGAGCTGAATTGTTCAGGGACAGCTCCTAGGCCTAGAGCTCAAGCCCCACGACTGACAAAAAAGAGAGAGAGAGAGAGAGAAAGATCTTTCATGCAATTGTTTCTAACATATTTATAAGATTATGTCTTTGTTGCCTTGTATGTCCCTCCCCCATGGTACAACTCCTGCTTTCACTATATATGATGTTGGTATATGTGAAGGGGAAGGGAAAAAAACAAATTGTTAAAACAGTGATACAGGAGGACCCATTGCAACAATGAGATGTACAAGTCGTTATGTCAAAAAACGAACTTTACAACTTTGGTGGGGGGGGGGAAGAGGAGGGAGGATAAGAAGGGATGGGAAGGGGAAACAAAGCAGGAGGCTATAATGATAAGAAATGTGCTCATTATCTTACCCATGTAATTGTAACCCCTCTGTACAGTATTTTCACAATAAAAATATATTTTAAAAAAAGAATAAGCAAAAGATTTAGAGCTTTGTCTAATTAAAAAACAAATATAGATTTAATTGTATTATTTAACATAGTTCTGGAAAACAAAGGATGTATAACATATCAAACAAGTAAAGCACAGTATCAAATAAAAATGTTACTATATGTGAAATACATGCATACACTCAGAAGTCTGGAATCTAAGTACTACATGTCCAATAAACTAGCAAAGAATATACTAATCTATTATTTTATACCACATTATTTAATATATTTTTTGCTTTCACAATTTTTTATTTTTATTGTGAAAATACTGTACAGAGGGGTTACAATTACATGGGCAAGGTAATGAGTACATTTCTTTTTTTTTTTTTTTTTTGGTGGGTTGTGGGGCTTGAACTCTGGGCCTGGGCGCTGTCCCTCAGCTCTTCAGCTAAAGGCGAGCGCTCTACCACTTGAGCTACAGCGCCACTTCCGGTTTTCTGGTGGTTTATTGGAGATAGGAGTCTCACAGTCTCTCCTGCCCGGGCTGGCTTTGAACAGAGATCCTCAGATCTCAGCCTCCTGAGTAGCTAGGATTACAGGCGTGAGCCACCAGCGCCCGGCTGAGTACATTTCTTATAAAGCATTGTTGCCTCCTCCTTTGTTTCCCCTTCCCATCCCTTTCCATCTCCCTCCCACCCTACTTCCTCCCCCATGCCAAAGTTGTAAAGTTCATTTTTGACATAACATCTTGTACATCTCATTGTTGCAATGGGTCCACCTGTATCCCTATTTAAACAATTTGTTTTATCCCTTCCCCTCCACAAATTATACCAACATCAAATATAGTGTAAACAGGGGCTGTACTGTGGGGGAGGGACATACAAAGCAACAAAGAAATATCTTTTAAATATGTTAGACACAATAGCAAGAAAGAAAAAATATTTGCATCCTTAACTTGGGGTTTTTTTATATTATTTTATAGTATTTGTTTTATGTATTTATTTTATTATATTGGATATAAAATATATGTACATATATTTGGGAGGAGTGCCAGTCCTGGAGCTTGAATTTAGGGGACTGAGCTCTGTCCCTGAGCTTCAGTTTAGCCTTAGCCCTATTTCCAGCTTTTTTGGGGGGTTGGGGCGGGGAGGAGTAGGTAATTGGAGATAAAAGTCTCACAGACTTTATTGTCTGGGCCAGTTTTGAACAACTATAGGTCTTAACCTTCTGAGTAGCTAAGATAACAGGTGTGAGCCACTGGTGCCTGATTCCTAATATATTTTCTGTATTAAAATTCCATGGTAGATTTTGTTTGAAGAAAGAGTCCCACTGCTTTTAAAAAGTTTGCAAACTATTTAAATCATGTATATAGTAGAAATCTGTCTCACTGAAGTTCTTAATAACACGGCCATCTGTCCAATCCCATTTACTGACTTCAAATCTGAGTCCTCACCTTCAAGAAAAGTCACGTTCACTGTTCTTTAGTTTTTAAGTTATAATTTCAAGCCACTGTACAAGTTATCTTCAAATTAAATCTTATTCCCCATGGAGGATGTCTTCCTAATTCTGCATTCCAAATGCTGAGATCCTGACAGGTCCAGTGAATCATACACTAGGGGAGGTTGTAAGTGGTACTCCCTACTTCTTCCTTTTCAATCTCCCCATGGACGCTCACAAGTCTCTCTTTTCTGACTTCTATTTTCATTTTTTATTAAAAGAGTAAAGAAAAAATGAATAGCAAAATAAGGTAACTAGAGAATAGACTACTTACCTGTATTGACAGTAAAGGTCTTTAGCTGTGGGGAGTAAGGAGGAATTTAAAACTCTATAGTAATCCATTTATCTACTGAGGGCATCTGGGTTGGTTCCATATCTTAACAATGGTAAATAATGCTGCAATGAACATGGCTGTGCTGGTAGCTTTAGTATGGCCTGGTTTGTGGTCATTTGGGTAAATGCCCAAAACTGGGATTGCTGGGTCATAGGAGGGGCTCTATGTTTAGTCTTTTGAGGAACCTCCACACTGCTTTCCAGAGTGGTTGAACAAGTTTACACTCCCACTAACAGTGTAGCATTCCCTTTTGGCCACATCCCTTCCAGCATCTGTTGTTATGAGATGTCTTGATAATGGCCATTCTAACTGGGGTGGGGTGGAATCTCAATGTTGTTTTGATTTTCAGTTCTTTTATGGCCAGAGATGTTGAGCATTTCTTCATGTGTCTATTGGTCATTCTTATTCCACTTCAAAGAAATCTCTCTTTTAGTCTTTAGCTTTCTTATTAATGGGGTGGTTGTTTCTGTGAGAATTGGCTTTTGGGAGATTTAATTTTTTGAGTTCTAAGTACATTTTAGATATAAGACCCTTGTCTCTTGTATGGCTAGTGAAGATCTCCCAATCTGTGGGCTTTCTATTTATCTTAACTAGCTATGTCCTTTGCCATGCAGAAGCTCTGCAGTTTAATGCATTCCCATTTGTACAACCTTTCTTTGATTTGTTGTGTTTCTGGGTCTTTATTAAGAAAATTTCGACTTGTGCCAAGGAGCACAATTCTCCAATTCCTTCCTGTAATGTTTTCAGGGTATCTGCTTTTACCTTGAGGTCTCTGATCCATTTGAAATTGATTCTGGCACAAGGTGATACATAAGAATCTAACTTTAGTTTTCTACAGGTATTTAACCAACATAGAAAAGATATGGAACCAACCCAGCTGCCCTTCAGTAGATGAATGGATCGAGAAAATTTGGTATATGTACACAATGGAATTCTACGCTTCTATCAGAAAAGCATGATATCACCTCATTTGTAAGGAAATGGAAACACTTGGAAAAAATCGTATTAAGTAAGCCAGACCCAAAGGAACATAGATCCCATAGTTTCCTTCATTTGTAATAATTAGTATATGTCTAGCATAGTACTAGCAAATGAGCAGAATAGCTCAATAGCTATGTACATATGACCATATAAGATGATGCTAAGTGAAATGAACTTCAAGATAAGGATATAAGAGGTTTTTCTGTGTTGTTGTTTTTAATGTACTATGTGATTTCTTTTTTTCTTTCTAGTTTTTTTCTCCCCTTATGGTTTATCCCTTGTTGACACTGTATTTGATTTTGGTACCCTGGGTATTGTATATATGTTAATTTGAATTAGGGAAGGAAAGGGGAATAACAAATTAGTGAGACAAAGGACAAAGGGTGAACCATTACAACAGCAATACTCACAAGACAGTATGTTGGAAATTGAACTTTATAACTTGGGGGGGATTATAGGGGAGGAAAAATAGGAGAAAAAAGAGGGAGGGGGTAATAACTTCACCAAGAAATGTATCCACTATCTTAAGTATATAACTGTAACCCCTCTGTACATCACCTTGAAAGTTAAATTAAATAAAAAAAAACAACAAATCTCTGTAGTAAAATGGTTTTCCCCTGACAAACACTAAAAGCCAACAGAATTGTAACCATCCTGCAATCGTTACAAAGCTATGTTCAATCTTAAAAGAATGGAGAAAGAGGCTTTTTAATTTCTTCAAATGTATAAGTAATGATATTTCAAAGCATAAATCAAACGCTTGCATTTTCCTACTTAAATCCTTCAGTAACATTGCAGTTACATTTAGGACAAAAATATGAAAATCACTGACAGGCCCACAAAGCCCCTCTGTTTATTTCTTCAGCGTCATGGATAGTAAAGATGTATGTGCACTCTTTTAATAGCTTAGTATTTTTGGCCAATGAGCTAAATATATAAGGGGCACTGTAAAAACATAATCATAACTATAATAATAATCAAAACTATAATTATTATAACATTTTTACCAATTAGCTTTAAAAATAACTTGAGAAAAGCTAGTTTGTGGTAGCAGGGATGTACACCAGGGATTTATGAATGTTAGACCAGCATCCTACCACTGAGATATATCCTCAAAACACTAAAAACACTAAGCTTAAGGCCTTACCCTTCTGATTTTTTTGCTTTTATAACTGTAGTCTTTTGATGAATTAGTACTACACTCATCAAATTTCCAGGGAAGCAATTTTAGTAATATTGCTTAATTACTAACATAAATAAATTAAATTGATAACAGTCTAGATATACTTTTTTAAAAAAGACAGTTCAAAAGTGATCAGTGCAAAGTTATCTATAGGACCAAACCAAAAATACAATAAATGCTTGATTGGGAAAACAATTTTTTCTCTATTATTTTCTATATATATATGACATAGAACATAGATGTAAGCATATGTGTGCATGTGTATGCATGCTTGCAGGGGCAGGCCAGACAATTGTGGCTCATGCCTGTAAGCCTACCTAGGAATTTAAGATGTAAAGACTGAGATTCAAAGCTAACCCAGCAGGCAAATCAGTTCTTATCGTCACTTAACCAGCAAAAGCCAGAAGTGGAGGTGGTTCAAGTGGTAAAGCACCAGCCTTGAGTGAAAAAGCCAAGTGAGAGCTGGAGGCAATGAGCTCAAGCCTTAAAAAATAAAAGCCAGGTGCTGGTGGCTCACCCCTATAATCCTAGCTACTCAGAAGGCTATGATCTGAGGATTACAGTTCCAAGCTAGCTGGGGCAGAAAACTCCCTGTGAAATGCTGATCTCCAATTAACCGCACAAAAACTGGAAGTGGCACTATGGCTCAAAGTGGTAGAACGCTAGCCTTGAGCAAAGGAGCTCAGAGACAGCACCCATGCTCTAAGTGTAAGCCCAATGACCAGCAAAGATAAATAAATAAATAAATAATAAAACAGGTGAATGTGTGTCTTAAGTGATAAGAATACCTGCCTAGCAAGCACAAGGCTCTAAGTTTGAACCCCAGTACCTAAGAAAAAAAGGGTTATTCCAGAGTATACAAATAGCAATGGAAATTTCCAGAACTCATGGAATTTTGCCAGTATGGGGGTAGAACTAACCAAACCAAACCATAATAGAAATCAAAATCATGTAATATGATTGTTGCTAGTCATAGCTACTATTAGTATTATCAAACTTAGTTTCTTCATTGTTTTCTTACCTGACTTGTCATCTAAGTGTTGTTTTTCACCCCATTAACTAATCTTCTGGAAAAGTCATTATGATAGCATATACTTAATTTCCCATATTAACAACAGGCTTAAGCCCATGCTCCTTAGGCTGACTTTAAGATCTCTTCTCAAAGCATGCTGTTCCTTAGGCTGACTTTAAGATCTCTTCTCAAAGCATGCTGTTCCACTTAGTTTGGAGTCATGCCCTCTCACTAAGACATGCAGAAGTGTCCTGGACACTCAAATTTTTCAATGTTAACAATAGTCACGATCATCTGGCTCATTCACTTACACAACCTTCTCAAATCTTTGTGTTATTTTCCTATGCTATTCCTCTCCTTACAATGTTTTCTAGTCCTATCCCATACACACATTTAAAATTTTCCTTGTTCTTCAAACCACGGGACTAAATGATATCCTAATACTGTATGTGGAAATACTCAACCTAAAAGTCACTGTTCCCAAATCTTCCATACTACGATTACTGAAAATCTGAAGAAGTCAAAGTTTCAAAGGCTACCTTTCAATCCTTGCTTCCTTTCATCATTCTTTCATTCTGATTGCAATTATGAACTTCCATAAATTTGCCTAACAGTAAGCATACAGGAGAATAAATCATGACATTATCTTATGTTTCCCAAAGCCTTAGGGGAGCATTTATCCCAAAACAGTTGTTTATTAAGTATTTGTTGAATAAATGAAAATGTGCATTATTTATGTGACTTAATGCATCCTACATAGAATGCAAAAAATATGGCAAGTAAATAACAATACTGTAACTATCAATTAATAAAAATCTTTATATAGGAGCTAGTATTCTTACAAATCAAAATGATCACAGATTCGAACTTTCAAAGAAAATAATTTAATAAAAATAATTGAGTGTGTGTGTGTGTGTGTGTGTGTGTGTGATGAGCCTGAGGCTTAAACCTAGGGCTTGTGTGTTGTCCTTTAGATTTTATGTTGCTCAGGCTGGTGCTCCACAGCCGCAGCCCTGACTAGCTTCTAACCACGATCCTCAGATCTCAGCCTTCTAAGTGGCTAGGATCAGGTGTCAGCCACTGGCACCCAACTGAATTTCACTTTTTTTAATGACAAAGTTCATAACAATATATTCAGTTCAAATTCAAAACTAGAGAATTTTTATTATAGTTTATCAATTTTTATATCTATAAACTTTATTTTTAATCAATAAGAAAATTGCAAATTTGGGTACTAATCTACAGTAATCTCATTTCTTGATACTTTTAGTGCCCAATACAGAATCACTCATTTAGTGATTGACATTTAGTGTTGACAATAGTAACACTAACACAAATACAGTTTTTTGGATTCTCAGAATATATTCCAAAAGAGATATATAATCCAATCCCAACATTTAGAAGTTATTTTAAGTAGTTCTTCTCTGTGTGGTTATCAAGGATAATACTCTACCACCAAAGCCACAGTTCCACTTCTGGCTTTTAGTTGGAGATAATTAATTAGAGACAAAAGTCTCATGAATTTTCCTGCCTAGAAAGACTTCAAACTGCAATAGTCATATCTCAGTCTCCTGAGTAGATAGGACTACAGCTGTGTGTCCAGATTTATTCTATTATTTAAGGACAGCATTCAACTGGACAAATTTTTTGCATGTGCTCATCCTGAAACTTGAACTCAGGACCTGGGTGACCTTGAACTTTTGTGTTCAAGAGTCACACTCTAACACTTGAGGCACAGCTTTCTGCTTTTTTTTGGGGGGGTGACTAATTGGAGATAAGAGTCTCAAGAACTTTACTTCCTGGACTTTCTCTGAATAGTGGTCCTCAGTTTGCAATCCAAGTTGCTAAGATTACAGGTGTGAGCCACTGGTGCCTGGCTAACAAACAATTTTGATAAACCAAAATTTAATGTCTCAAAAGCAATATATAAATCTGCACTGTCCAACAGTGTCTAGTAATCATGTATATAGTTAAATTTAAACTAAAATGGTAAAGTTTTCGTTTAATAATCACATCATTTATCCAGAAAATTCTCTTGTAAAGCACTGATCTAAATGATAATACCTTTTGCTCAGACATAGAAATGTTCGTGCTTAGTGAGGAAGCCTTTTACAAATGGAGTAACTAGACTGTTAAAACTGATAAAACATGACTTGGCAACTTTAGAGTTGAAATGAGGTTACCTGAATCAGAAGCTAGCTATGAAGAAACAAACTGTCATCTTGCTGTATACTCTTCACTGGGTATATTTATTTCAATCCAGAAGTACTGAGAATTTCTTTAACTGGAGATTATTTGAGTTACAGTTTAGCTTTGTTGTATTTTTTGAAATATTCACTTAACCTAATCACTAAGAAGATAGCCTCAAATAATCCACATTAAATCTCTCACTTATCAAAAAATGCCTATTACAAAAGCATTCTTTTTCCTTTTGTTTTGCCACAGTGTAGGTTCTATTGTTATCTACAGCAATCAATATATATTGTACAACCACCTCAGCGTATTTAAAGAGAAGGAATTTAATAGTAAAACAAAGTGCTGATGGCATTCTCTATAGAGACTGTTCAAGAGTTAAAAGAAGTTAAAGCAGTGGTTCTATACTAGAACTCATCAGAATTTGAGAAGAACCTATTATTCAGTGGGCAAAGCAAAGATAATTAAGATATGGGGAAACACTGGCTATTTAATCTAGTATAACAACCCTAAGCCTTTTCTAGTTATTAATCTGTAGTCTCAGAGCAGTATGCCAAAAAGTTGATCATAACCAATTAGAGGTCATGAAAAACACACAGTATAATCCTAAAGATTTAAAGATATAATGAAAAACACTGATCTAACTGGCTTTCCTAGTAATGTTTACTTTTTTGGCCACCCATAAAAATTTTTGGTTAATAATGATCAATAGGCTAATGATATTGTGAATGCAGCTATTTTATAACACAATATAAAATATGTGTTTCTATTTATGGCAAACAAAATAACTATTCAAGGGATGTCTTCTATTGTTTCTAGTACTGATTTTAGTTGGACTTTAAATAAAGGTCATCAATTTAGCTAAAATAACCTCTGGCCATAAAACCACTACAACTATGGTAAATAAAGTTATACCAAAATAATTATAGTGAATAATCAAAATGATCAATTATAACTTCTATTGTAGTATATGTTTAAATAAGGAAATATAGGACTTTAAAATCTTCAATCATACTAGCTGCTATATTATATTTCTATACATATGCTTTCTACTATTCATACACATACATGAATACATAGGTACATGTATATTTACATATACATACATACACGTTGCTATTACTATACTGGCAGAATCCAATTGTTTGTACATATTTCATGGATGTGAGAGCAATTGCACAAAACTCAAAATGCCAATAGAATTTATAAGCATATCCTCTTAAAAGTGCAGTCTATGACAAAACCAAACAAAACAAAAAAGCAGCATATTAAATTAGCTGAGCACCTGGTAGCCTTGTAAATGCTAGTTGTTCCCTGTATATGCTCAGCTAATTAAGGATGCATCAGTAATTTTATTCAGTTACTTCAAATGATATTTGTTTATTTATTTATTTATTACCTTTCTGGGAATTAAATATAAGGAGGCAAACAGATAAAGAGTTTTGGAGAGAGGCAGAAAAACTGATAAAATACCAGGGAAAAACAGGAAGGAGAAAGTTACCCCTTTATACACTTCTCTCCAGGAGATAGGAAGAACCATGACATAGGTTTTCCCTGTCCTTCACTCGTGTTTCATCCTTACAGACAAGCTAATTCAGCAAGAAAGATTCTTGCTGTTCACAGAACCCTTTTTCCTTAATAGTGAGCCACATGACCCACCCTGTGGGACAAAGCTGACTGAAAAAGGGGGACTGATTGCAGCTTAGTGGCAGTGCGCTCAGCAGGAAACATAAGATCAGAGGTTCAGACCCAGCACCCACCTCTAAAAGCAAAGAAACAACTGAAACAGATGAGACTCATAGAAACAATGGCTGACCAGAAATCTACCAATTTCATTTGTCTCTAAAATATGCTATGAACATAAGACTTATTCTTTTCTTTTCTTTCCATCCTTCCTTCCTTTTCTCTCTTTCTTTCTTTCTTTTCCTTCCTTCCTTCTCTTTCTTTCTTTTCTCTTTCTTTTTCTTTCTTTCTCTCTCTCTCTTTCCTTTCTTCCTTCCTTCCATCCTTTCTTTCTTTCTTTCTTTCTTTCTTTTTGGTGCTGGTCATAGTGCTTGAATTAAGGGCCTCGTGCTGTCTTTGAGCTTTTGTACTCAAAGTTAACATTCTACCACTTGAGCCACAGCTCAAGTGTAGCTAGGATTACAGGTGTGAGCCACTGCTGCCAGGCTTCTGATTTAAGACATTTTAACTGATAAAAACAGAATCAGAGAATCAATCATTTCTGAGTTGGGAGATCATTAAGTTTGTAGGCCTAAAGATATACAAGTGAAAGACAGAGTGGCCTTGAGAGAGAGGATCAGAATAGTGTTAATGCCAGGTTCTTCTCCTTATCTTTTTTATTTTCCTACATCTTCTCTATAGCCTTCCAAACACTTACCATTTTACTGGAATTTCCCATGGGTTACTGTTCCTTCCAATCAAAAGAAATTGGTAGAAAACTTATAAATATCACATTTATTCTTGCCTTTTTTCAGTAATGCTATTAACACCACTGAGACACATTTTGTTTTTCTTTCCAATAATCTAAACAATATGTTCCCTTAACTAAGAGCCACTTTATAAAGCTGTATCTGACTAATCCTAGGTTACAACTTCCCATCTTTGAATTATACAGCAGTTTAGCGTCTACCCAGGAAACTGCTAATTATATTAACCTTTTACTGCCCTACATTTGTTTTATGAATTCACTCTATTATTTGCACAGACAGTATGTCTGTCGAGCCTTGGTTTTTAAATCAGTAAAATGGGATTAATCATTCTTACTTCAAAGAGCTATTATAAAAGACAGGGCCTAGCATACTTCCTGTTAGATATTTTCTTTTTACTTGCTTGGCTAGAATACAAGAGTAAAAATTCCTTTGCTTTCCCCAAATTAAAGATAAAGGGTGAGAAAAGAGCTGTCAATAAAAAGTAACATTACCTTTTTCATAAGCTAAATGTACACAAAATGAAATGTGAAAAAGATTTAAAGTTCCCAGCAAGCTTCTTTCACTGGTAAACCTGAATAGATTAGGCTGTCCTCCAAACAAGGTGGCCCTCCACAAGAGGGTCATCTTTACTTCAACTTTCAATAATAGTGTAATTGAATTTTCCGTTTCAAATAATATTTTCACTTTAGTTTTTAGGTAACTAAAATATCTGAACTGCGTCTCCCCTTTTTTAAGGTAATTTTTGACATAAATAATCTCTACATAACCACTAACAATAACTTTATTTGCCATCATTCTCTTGTTTCTTTCCTTTTTTGAAGGTGACAGTGGTGATACTAAGGTTTGAACTGCGAGTCTCTCTTGCTTCTAGGCAAGCATTCTCCACTTGAGCCACACCTCCAGTCCTCCATCATTCACTTAAATATATAAAATTTAGTGCTTATATATTAATTTATCCTTTCATATATGTCCTAAATTGCACATATTTGTCCATGTCTTACTATACTGGTATCAGTATTAATACAACAATAATGCTATTAATGCTATTAATACAATTTTCCCAGTTATTATCTGACAGAATCAAGACCATCTATGATAAGGTTCAGAGAGAAAGTAAAATGCAAGACCCTATATATATATTTTAAACATGTTTTTAATATGACCTACATTAAATGCATGAAATGTAACAGTTTAAATAGTTAAATGTTATAAAGGTTATATAGTTAAAGTTAATGAACAATTAAATGAATGTAACTACAAGCCAAATTTTTTGTAGCATTCTGGAAAGTAAAATGAAGTATCAACTCAATAATAAACCCCAAGCATGCATAGAATGATAAAAATAACAAATATCTTTCTAGACACTTGACTGATTATTAAAATTAATATAGTCACGGGGTGGAGGGGGGAGGCTGGGAAGGGATGTGAAGGGTAAACAAAGGAGGAGGCTGCAATGCTTGGTAAGAAATGTATGCCTTATCCTGCCCATGTAATTGTAACCCCTCTGTACAGTATGTTCACAAATAAAATTAAAAAAATAAAAATAAAAAAATAAAATTAATATAGTCTAGTGACAGAACTATACTATGCCAAGTAGAAATGTGGGTTCCTTAAATATTCTATTTCAAATGTTCAAACTTATATTTGGGTTCCTCAGAAACCCAAGAATAAGAACTACTGCATGATTTTTCAATTAAATTCCTAGAACATAATTCCACTCTTAACCTACATAAATCTACTCTAAATTTTAATATGCCTAAGAGAAAGAAATATATAAACACATGTACACAAGTGTTTGACTATGATAAATAGCCAAAAAGTGAAAATAATCCTAATAAATAAAATAATGATATTATACAGCAATAAGGAATTAATACACACTACAAAATTTAAGAATTTTGAAAATATTATGAGTAAATGAAGTTTATCTCAAATGACCACATGTTGTATGACTGTTTTTATGTGAAGTAGGGAAGATTATACAGACCAAAAGTAAGATTAGTGGTTGCCTAGAAATATGGGTAGATTGGGGAGAAATAGAGAGTAATTGCTAATATGCACTAGATAATTTCTTAGGATGAAATGTTTTATGGTTGTGGCAGTGATTATATTATTTTATGAATAGATTAAACATTGAATATCTTAAATAAAAGGTATGGCATTATTTTCATAAACTTGTTTTTAAAGAAAATATTGGGTGTTCTCTCTCTGATAGATTGCTATTAGACTAGAATTCTCTATTTGTCTTGATCCTGTACTCTCCGTGCAAGACTAAATGCACAATGAACCTACTATGAATTTTTCATGTTATATAATGAGATATTAAAACAAGGAAAAAACCTCTTAGGCACTCATCTATGTAATTTTACATCAGCATGTTGCATATACTTTAACTTACTAAAACTATATTAACTCAGTTTGCAATAGCAATCCTGTTTTCTTTTTAATACAAAATCCAGTTTTACTTCCCCCTTCTTAAAATATTTGTATTTCTACATCATTTCTAAGATAAAAACCCAAAGTCCTTGCTAAGCACTGAAAGTTCTTAATAGATCTCTAAGTTCCTCTTTGGTGTCTTATCTCATTCTCTTCCATCATATAAGTAAACTTGCAGATACATCTCGTGTGTTAAGTATGTGATCTCATGCTCACTCAAATGTCCTTCATAATCATATTCCCTGCTTAATACCTACTCATACTATAGGCCTCATCTCATGCAATATCTCCTCTGGGGAACCATTTCAACTCATGAAAAAGAAAGTCTTAAATGCTCTTATTTCCAGATTAAAGCACTTATAACATTGTACTACATGGCAACTTTCTGTTTTGATATTTAACTTCCTAGTATGCTGTGAGATCTTGAGAAGTAGAGACTATATATCTTCCTTAGGGCTTACAAGCTATTAATAAAATACCTGAATAAAATGCATGATAATCATTAGAATTTATATGGAACTTAAAAAAAAAGTATAATTTACACTTTGAAAAAATCTGTGATTTGCTAGCTGGAGGCTTGCGGCTCATAACTGTAATACTAACTACTTTGGAAGCTGAGACTGTTGGGAACATGGCTTGAGGCCAGTCTAAGAAGAAAAACATTTGCAATACCCCTTTCTCAATTACATGCTAACAGCAAAAATCAGGGTTGGAGGCATGGCTTCAAGTCCAAAATAACTGTACCTCTCTCTCTCTCTCTCTCTCTCTCTCTCTCTCTCTCTCTCTCTCTCCTCTCTCTCATACATACACAAACCTAAATTTGCTTAGTCAGGTACTATTATGCCAATTTTACAGATAAGGAATTCTTAGTTCATGTTTATCATGGCAACATTGCTGGTGACAGCAAAAGTGGCCTATGAATAAAACCAGTTGGTTTTCATTTCTATGTGATTTTGCCAGGACAAATCAGTGCTGCTCGCATCCTTAAACTGGACATATAAATCAGACTTGTTTACAAGTTTGCTTAACTGAAAAAAAAATAGTTGATTTGAAGCTGAAAAAATGATCCTTAAATTACTGAAACTAGGTGATGCTGCCATTATTGATATGGTTATAGGCATGTTCAATAATGCTGCAAACTTTTTGAGCATCTTCCCCAGGGTCATTTTTCTATTCATGATAGGAGACAGACAGCTGGTATGGGTTTGACTGAAACAGTGGACCAGAAGAATCTGGTGTGGTCATGGAGTCTGCTCAGATAAAGAGTGTTAGCCTTAACACCTGTCATGCCTGGTCTTAATCTAAAGGAAAACCACAAAGCTGTCAATATTGGTTGTTTAACCCAATCTTACTGCATCATAAAACCTTCTGAAGGCAAGGAAAATATTTTGTAGCCATTTGTTTTTTGTTTATTGTTTTGGTATCTATGGCATTTTTACACACTATGTTGAAAATAAACTTTACAACTTTGGGTGGAGGGGGGAGAGGAGTTGGGGAAGTGAAGAGGGAAAGGATGGTAGGGGAAAAACAAAGGAGGGGGTAACAATACTCAATAGGAAATGTACTCATTACCTTACTCATGTAATTGTAACCCCTCTGTACAGTATCTTTACAATAAAAAATATTAAAAAGAAAAGTTTATTTTGCTGAGCGCTGGTGGCTCACGCCTGTAATTCTAGCTACTCAGGAGGCTGAGATCTGAGGATTACAGTTCAAAAACAGCCTGGGCAGGAAAGTCTGCAAAACTCTTATCTCCAATTAACAACCAGAAAACAAGAAGTGGCACTGTGGCTCAAATGGTAGAGCCTTGATCTGATCTCCCCCCAAAAAAAGTTTATTTTCATCACAAGAAATACAGACTCCACAGTATATACCAACAGAAGTAAAAAAACAAAAACGTGCATTATGCATCTTCTACTGCAAGTTCACAGTACAAAAAATACTGCCTTTTAAATACACATTAATAAACAAGAAGGAAAAGCAATTAAAATCATTGATATTGTAATGCAACGCAACCCACAGGAACCCATCAGCAGTTTCTAACACCCCCCCCAAAAAAAGAAAAACTCATCTGGTGGAAATCTCAGTGGGGGTTGTCTGTACCTACAATTTACTGCAAAGAGCCCAGGACACTGACAGGAGGAACAAGGTGGCCATGATGGCAATAAAACCTCCATCAAACAAGAGTACAATCAGGAGCTGGAGAGGTGTGGGTTGTGTTTCATCAGGTGCCAAGTTGCACCAGTCCCCAGCTGCCTAGCAAACCAAACTGTGTTCCTTCATTGTCCACCATAGGTCACCACCCTGACCAGTGCCCAGCTGGCCTGCAGGAACTCAGAGTGCTGTTTCTAGCAGGCTCTGAGGAGTATTGTGAACACATAATGTTTATTCTGCATAGCAGAATAAACCCAAGTCTTGAGGAGGACAAGCTCAAAGCCTAATGCCAACCACCAAGACAGGACAATGTACCCAGTCACAAAAGATGAAAACTTATGAAGAGTTCCGCATAAATACACAGCATTTATAAACTATTATTAAGGCACTCGATTGTAAACTAATCATTACGGTGTAGGAAGCAGCTTCTCGTGCAGCAGGGCTGATCGCGAGGGCAGCAGAGGCCAGGTGGGCGGGCAGGCGTGCAGTCTGCTATCTTTGTCAATTTTTTCAAAATTGCTACTTATTTTAAACTCCTCATGCAATGGACATTCTTATGCACACCCTTGACGAGAAATTTAAAGAAAACTTCTAATATTTTCAGAAATTGCTCTATAAAGTCATGAGCGATATTTTCATCAGAATAACCCACTGCATTGATTAGTATTGTCTGAAATTCCTTACTGAATCCACATTATAATTCATTATTTGTAGTTTGTGATATTATATAACTCTTCCTGGGAAAACTGCAGTTAGAACAGGAAGTTTCCTTTTCCAATTCTGCTCTTCACTTCTAGGCTCTTATGATCTATAAACCAAGTGGAAAAAAAGCCCTGTCTTATGGCTTAGTGTTCCCTGATCTATGAAATGATAGGTAAACATTGTCCTCCTAATACACATTGAATTCCAGGATGCACACTTCTAACCACTATCACAAAAATGACTGTGAAAAGCTTGTCTTCTCCCTCAGTCTTTCTATAAAGCATGAAATTATATATAAAATGGGCAATAAAATCATAGAATAATGGGAATATTTTCTAGCTAGATATAATTTTGTAGTTTTTATAATGCTTTAATTATATTGTTTAGCATTTTAAGTCAAAAAGGCAATTAAGAATAAGTATCTTAAAATAGGGAGAAACAGGCAATACCAGTGGTTCATACCTGTAATCCAAGCTATTGAGAAGGCTGAGATCTGAGGATTAAGGTTTGAAAACAGTCCAGGCAAAAAAAGTCTATAAGATTCTTATGTCCAATTAACCATCAACAACAACAACAACAAAATAAAATGAAAAAAAACCAGAAATAGAGACGTAGTTCAAGTGGTAGAGCACCAGCTTTAAGCAAAAAAAGTCTAATGGGAGCATGTGGCCCCAACTTCAAGGCCCAGTACCAGAACCAACCAAAAAACCTGGTGGAAACATCAATGATCACCTTTTTTATAACATAGTCCCTAAGGAAAGAGTAAATTTAATAGCCATGTTCTGTAAAATATTACAGCAACACCGGGATTGCATACAATCAGAAAGCTTTTTTACTTACACTCTAAGTACTAGATTTTTATACACACACATATGTCTTTTTTTTCTTTAAGAAAAATATCTAGTGGTGTTCTAGTAGCTCACAGTGTTAGCTATTTAGGAAGCTATTTAGGAAGCTTGAGATCTGAAGTTCAAAGCCATCCTGGGCAGTAAAGTTTGTAAGACTCTTATTAACCACCAAAAATAGCTGGACGTGGAGCTACAACTCAAGTAGTAAAGCACTAGCCATGAAAAAAAAAGGTTTTTGGACAGTGTCCAGACCCTAAGTTCAAGCCCTAGTACAGGGGTGTGCACACACGCATGCCTGCGCACACACGCACCACCCTCCCCCAATCTGGCCAGGCATCAATGGTTGATACATATAATCCTACCTACTAAAAAGACTGAGATGGATGATCATGATTTGAAGCCAGTCAGACCTAACAGAAAAGTCTGAGAGATTCCATTTCCAATTAAACAGCAAAATGCCAGAATTGTGGCATGGCTCAAGTGGTACAGTGCCAGCTGAGCAATCAAGTCACCTGAGTGAATGTGAGGGCTCTGAGTTGAAGCCCTTGTACTGGCACAAAAAAAGGAAAGAAAGAAAGAAAGAAAGAAAGAAAGAAAGAAAGAAAGAAAGAAAGAAAGAAAGAAAGAAAGAAAGAAAGAAAGAAAGAAGGAAAGAGAAAAAAGAAAAAGACAGAAAGAGAAAAAAGAAAAACGAAAGAAAAAGCCTAAACTTTTCCATACTTTATATACTATAATAGTGTTTGATTCACATATTAAGTGAAGTAAGCCAGGCCCAAAGAAACATAGGTCCCATGGTTTCCCTTATTTGCAATATCTAGTATATGTATGAGTCAAGCGGAAAAGGTC
>NW_012267221.1:11436373-11443617 GCF_000151885.1 Dipodomys ordii
CCTCATGCATGCAAGGCAAGCGCTCTACCACTAAGCCACCTTCCCAGCCCTAAACAATTATTCTTATCTTTCTTTTGACATCTCTGGTGTTTTAAATTACTGTAACATTTATTTTTTGCTTATAGAACTACATTATATGTTCAAATTATCAAATTAATACTTGCATTTAATATTTGTGCTTTGCTTGCCAAAACTGGATTAGTGATAGCTTTGATTAACAAATCAAAACCTAGCAGATTCATACTCCTTCAAATCAACAACAAAAAAATTCAATTTTATACTTAGACAAATACATTAAACATTTTTAATAATACACATTATGTGAAAGCATTCCCAGAAAATAATCATAATAATCAATCTCCAAGCAGTCCAATTAATCAAGAATGAATAAAATTTAGTTTATCATAATTATGAAAAATAGACAATGGTGAGTTACCTTAAATATATTTCTGATGGGCTAGTCATTTTTCTATTTCCCTGATTGACATAATCAAAATGAAAAAAATTGTGCTAATACAAAAAATTAATATACACACTAATATTTTCCATGCTCAAGTAAAAATATCCAAGATAATAACTTCAATCTTAAACATTATCAAAATGTTAAGTCCATTATTAAAATGCTAAGTCCATAATAAGTTTTTGCCTGCATTTGCCTGTAATCTCAGCTTTCATAAAGATGATATAGCAGGTGTGTATCACTGCTCTCAGCTTTAGCTTTGTATTGGCTGAGATGGGGTCTCATGAAGTCTTCCCGAGGCTAGTCTCAAGCAGTTATGCTCCTGATTGCAACTTTGCTAGTAGGAAGGATTATAGGTCTGAGCCACCATGCCCTGCTTTTTTTTCCTTGTTAAATTGATACCTTTTATATGTGTAATATGTTTTGCAAGAAAAACATAATAATTATGTTTGTCTGAACGGTAGTTTATCTGAATGACGTGTTCTTGTTTCCCTAAAAATGTAACAAATATAAACAGCATTAACTCATATGAAGATTAAGGAACAATTACATTTTGATTCAGAAGACAAAAAGTAAATCTGTTCCAAAGAAGAGCTATATTTCTATTTCCTAGTCAAGTATAATTTCTGTTCACTTTTACAATGAAAATACCATTAACCATTTAGATTATTCATCTTCCCCTTAGAAACATGGTATTTAGTAAATTCACTTGCCTGCAAAAGAGCCCAGAAAGGGAAGGAAATAAAAATGTTCTTTAAACTGACAAAACTTAAAACTCATTCTTTAATATTCAGAAAGTTCTTGCACCGATAATATCTGAGGTTTTTAAAATTTATGCTTGATTCCAGTAAGCTTGGATTGTCATTCTTAATGTCATATCATATTTTGTTAAAATAAACAAAAAAGGTCTGAAGGTGATTACAGCAGCTGTAAGTTTTTCAACAGGTTTTATTAAGCACTATAGTGGATGGGGGCTGGGAATAGAGCAGGTCTGAAATAGTTAACTGCAGTGAAAGTGATATAGAAATCAGGAAAAGACCAAGAGAAGGCTTGAGTTTTGACCAAGAATCCATTTTTTTAAGGCAGAAAAGGGCTTATTGGGGGGATAGCAAACTGCTGGCCCATACTTCATCTTTTGTGGAGAGAGGAGAAGAAAAGAGGGCCAAGAATCTATAATCTTATGTGCTAAGAATATCATTGCATGACAATACAGAAAGAAAAATTTTCACAAAGACAATTCACTGACACCTCAAATAAAATTTTAAAATTTTTCTTAACTTTAACATCATATGCATTTTAAGTAAAGAGGACAGTCAACTGAATCTAAAGACCTAGTTTATGGAATATATTATATAAATTCATGGAAATGTCACAGTGAAATCCTCTTGTATAGCTAAATATATATGTATGCTAAATAAATACTTCATCTATCAATGGCTTTTTCTAGGCAGTTATTACTGTCCTTCACTTATTTTTTCCAAAAGTTTAGCATACAGTACTATGCTGAGGATTAAGTAAGTAAAAGCACCCAGGTACAACTCATGAACATAGGTTATTACTGAAATACTCTAAAACCTTGACTGCTCAGAATTAGCCATTGCGATAAATGGTATTATTACTTTTTAATTCATCTTTGCTTTAGATATTTATGTTACTATAGCTGGTATGTAAAGCAGACAAGGCTAACATTCCCTTCAGTGTTGTATGAAATGCTTTTGCAAGATAAACTCATTCTTCAATATCAATTTAGGTTAAGAACTCCTCTGGAAAGCTTTTCTACATCTTCACTTTATCAACTTCAAATCTATGACATCCCAAACCAAAATCCTCAGACTTCATCCAAAAGGTGTCCCACCTGAAAACTTTTCCCATCTAACAGTTAATTCATGGTAACACCATCCTTTACATTGCTCACCCCAAATCTTACATTCCTCTTTTCTCCTCTATCTATCTCACATCCAGTCCATCAAGAAATCTTAGTCTTATTTAACATCTCTAACCTTAGGAGTGGTCCATGCTGCCTCTCTACAACACAGAAAGCCAAGTGAACTTTACAAATAGTATCTAAATAAAGAAAAGCCTTATAAGCCCTCAGACTCTCAGTTCCTACAGCGGTCCCTGTGGTCTCACAAGGAATGATTTTCCCTCTTATTACCTTTCAAAATACTGCCACTACTCTCCTTTCCCCTCATTCTACATCTAATGCTGTCCATTCATCTCTAGTCATGCTCTTACTTCGTGTTTTCTGATTGAAAGGTTCTTCCCAAAGGTACCCACAACTTAGATTTTGTTTAATATCAGCTTGTTTGAGTCCTTCCTCAATCCTGGAACCCTATCTCTGAAAGGATCCATGAATCTTCACCATACATTTCTTATGTTTCTCCCATTTTTATTTTTCTTTTTTGTAACATTTACCTCCTAACATACTATATATTTTATTTATTATTTATTGTTTATCTTCCACTACTACATGGCAGTTATATTTACTGTTATTTTCCAGGTACCTAAAACAGCACACAATAAGTACAAATTAAATATGTAAATTAAGTGGGCTTTAGATACACCTGCCTACTATGTTCTCAGGACCCTCACATTGCAAGAAGAAAAAGAGTAGCTTGATACTGGTAACTCATGGGTATAATCTTAACTACATAGGAGGATGAGATTGGAGGACTGTGATTCAAAGCTAGTTAGGAGAGAAAAGTCAGCAAGATTCTATCACTAATTATCCAGCAAAAACTGAACTTGAGACATGATTCAAGTGGTATAGCACCAGCTACGAGTAAAAAAGCTGAGCAAGAGAATGAGAGCCTGAGGTCAAGCCCTGGCACTAACACAAAAATCAATCATCAAAGTAAATAAAACAATTGAGTACCTCTTCTTAGAGTTGTCTTTAGCTTTATGTACATACTTCTACTCTTATCAATTATCACACTGTACTATAATAGCCTCCTAAATTTCTGACTTGTCCATTGGACTGTAAACTTTGCAAGACAAAAGTTTTGCTTTTGCTTTCCATCGTTATTGCCTGTACTTCCTTAAGCATCTACTTTCTTACTTAGAAGTTACTCCATAATATTTCATTCATTAATGAAAAATAAAACCATTTTAATCAAAAAGGTAAGAAGCTTTCCTCTCTCTAAAATACAAACACAAAGCATAAAAGTACGACCCTGGAGACTGAGTTCTGTTAGTTTTTAGTCTGATTCTGGCAATTACTGGCTA
This sequence comes from Dipodomys ordii, assembly GCF_000151885.1. Lineage (NCBI taxonomy): Eukaryota > Metazoa > Chordata > Mammalia > Rodentia > Heteromyidae > Dipodomys > Dipodomys ordii. The sequence goes on from NW_012267221.1 coordinate 11,440,059, forward strand.
AAGGACCTTGATTATATAATTTAAATTATCTATGACTATTTCCTTATCAATAAAAATAGAAGTAATAATGGTACCCAAACCTGATGTGATTATTGTGAATACTAAATGAGGGTAAAGTTTTACTTTGATAAGTTGACTAAGAGTACTCACTAAACACAATAGACTTATCAGCATACACCAATAATTTATTTAAAATTACCTAAAATAACCCTGATAAGCATTTTGCAAAAGAAAGTGCCTTAATTCTCCAATTAAGGTGAGATTCTATTTGCATTACTCCAGAATACTTTTAAGTATTTTAGACATTAGCTTCTATTGCCATCAACATCAATTTTCAATTTTTAATCTATTTAAAATATTTTCTCTTATATGTTTTCAATTTTAATAAATTTAAAATATTTTCTCTTAAGTACCTAATACTAAAGTTTAAAAAATAAAAATCCTATTATTTAAAGCATCTATACTATACTTACCAGCCTACAATAGACAGACTCATCTTTTACATGGATTAATCTCAGTTTTAAAAAGAATTTTGAGAAAAGATAAAATAATTTTAAGTAGATTTATTACTCCTTATTAAATAACCTAAATGCTTTCCACTTGCCACTTACATCACATATCCAACAATTTATATTTTCCTTGGGTAACATTAAGTTTTGAGCAAAACAGAGTTCTTTTCAAACTAAAAGGCCACTGTAAAATAGTGTTTGTTTTAAAGCTATAAAATTTTCTATTATTTCTGTCTATTCTGACCCCTAACGTTTTCCTATCTACAAAGTCAGTTCTCCATTTTGTAAAATACTTGTGAAATTCGTTTTCTTTATAGTTGCACAGCCATAAAGAAATACACACATTTTCCTTAAGCCCTCATATGGATAATAGACAAGAAAACTGAGGTAAGCAGTTTCAGTGATTGTCCCAAGACCACAGATGGAGTGACTGCCAGCCTCAGGATTAAAAATAAGCAGCTCATTATTCCCTTCTTATAATTCTGAATACTCAACCTTATTTTTGTATTAAAGGATCTCTTAGATAATTTTAAGAAGATAATTTAAATAAGAACCATCATGTTATAACAATGTATGCAAACAGAATTACAAAATTTCTTAAAAATAAAAATAGAATGTATTCCAACAGTCTCTCAAAATTTATTATATGTTTGAAAACAATTTTGCTCAGAGTGCCAAGAAAGTGGTATCTTAATATAATCTATCATGTCAATGCCTTTTAAGAAGCTAATTTCTTGAGCCAAAATCTAAAATAAGTATGTGAAATGGTTGGATTTAACATACCAAAGAGAAATACTTCTGCATTAAGAAAAAAAATCCTCCAAACTTAAAACAGTACTTTCTACTGTAATTGTAAACTTCAACTTCAGAATTATATTTTTAAGAGATTTATCAATAAAGAAACAATGAGAAAAAGTAAACAAAACACCACACTCAAGCATTTACAGGAGAAAAAGACATACAGTATAACATTAGCAGCTTACTGTGGAGAGTGGGTTTAATCAGGAAGTAGCCATTATCCTTTCGATTCAGAGCAGTGACAGCACTCCAAAACAACAAGCCGGGATCCTTTTCAGTTAAAAGGCGTGAGAGAATACCTACTATTGTGCCCTAGTTTTTCTGACCCCAAGGGTCACCATATGTCTTTTATCAAAAGCTATAGTGAAAACATAATCCAAGGAAGCATTCACAATGCTCTATTTGTTGAAATACCTAAATCTACCTAACACAACCTCTCTCTCTCTCTGTTACTCACAAAACATGGCTGTCTTATTCAGAGATTAGCAATTATTGTAATGAGATACTGTCGGAGAGGGTCAAATAGTACTTCCTGCAGTTTACACATCTTGATTTCCTGGTAAACAAACTGAAAGGCAGGTGGAGCACTTAGATCACCAGTAAACGTGAATGCTCACGTGACAAAACTAAGCCAGGTAAGCTAGGCGACTCAAATAATTGTTCTTTTCCAAATTTTATTAAAATTGAGAAGAGTAAAAATTCTGTCTTCCTTTTAAAAGGAGAGTTTATTTCTGACATGCACAGTTTATGATGAAGCATGCTTGAAACCTGACACGGTTTAAGAAGGTTTTAAAAATTAGTCTGGGCAAATACACTGTAAAAGCAGGTCAATGCTAACAAGATTTTTTTTTAAATGACAACAAACTGTTCAAGAGCTTGCTAAAGAAAAGTCTCAAATTCAAGTGCTTCAAGATGTAGATGAAAGAATTTCCAAGGCATAATAAAAGTTCAAAATTTTAAGTTTTATTCCAAGCAAGAGTCTTTTTATTCAGATAACCTGAAAAATAAAACTACTTCATAATTTATGTGGCAGCCTTTAAAAAGGAATCATATGAATCAAAAAGTTTATTCTCTATATCATTTTAACTTTAAAACAAAAAATATGTAAAATATCTAATTGTGAGAGTTAAAAAAGCGTTAGCTTGAAAATAAATTGCTCTTTGAAGTTTAATTACTAAAATATCTAGATAGAACTGGGTTGTATAATCTTGAATGGAACCTATTTTCTTGGTAGGTTTTTCTTTTTCCCAAAAAAAAATATCCTTTAGTGGGCATTTCATTATAACAAAAAAAATCTGCAGAACTTGTATTTATTTTTAAATTTCTGTATTTACTAAGGCCATGTATCTCTGTCCTATTATAAAACACTACCTTTAATTCTAATTCAAACAGCTTTAGAAGACCTTTTCACAGCAATATCATCACTTCAAAATATAATATGGTTGGATTTAGAGTAACTCAGTTTACAAAATAAAAGCCTAATGTACTGAAACAGAAAATAACACAAAACTAAATGACAATAAAAGCAATAGCAACAAAAAAGAATACTCAAGTTGATTAGACTTTGCCAAGGATACAGAATCTGAGACTAGGTCTCATCACAAACAATGTGTCATCTCAAAGGCTCACAGATACAGTACTGAGGCATACTTTTAACATCATTAACTACCATGTTACTACAATGGTACATGAAATAGCAAATTTTTAGAAAACTACAATTAAGAAGCTCCTTAAATAAGACTTCAGGTAAACTTTCTGGTCAAATTAAATAGTCATCTGGTATATAAAGTATAGTCTTTATAGTTTAGGAAAATTTAAATTAATCCTACTAAAAGGTTGGCTTTGATTATGTAATTCACATGCCAAAACAAAGCACAAATTTAAATGATAAAATTATTATTGCAGTTGTTGCAAAGACCCATTTTACTTTCCCATAATTGGTCAAATTAGTTAGAGATGAAGAAAGATGTAAAGTACAAAAAATAAATTTGATGTTTTGTTTCATTCAAGGTGGCTTTTATCAAAAGTCAGCAAGTGTCATATTAAGAGTTGATATATAGTTCAGTCAAAAATGAAGGGTACTTGGTGTAATCCCACTATCTCAGGAACCTGAGAGCTGAGGATTGTGGTTCCAAGAGACTCTTTTTTTAAAATATAATTTTTATTTTTTTTGTGAACATACTGTACAGAGGGGTTACAATTACATGGGCAAGATAATGAGTACATTTCTTATCAAGCATTGCAGCCTCCTC
>NW_012267221.1:11443937-11490475 GCF_000151885.1 Dipodomys ordii
TGACCTTTTCTGCTTGACTCATACATATACTAGATATTGCAAATAAGAGAAACCATGGGACCTATGTTTCTTTGGGTCTGCCTTACCTCACTTAATATAATTTTTTCCAAGTCTTTCCATTTCCAAACAAATGGAGCAATGTCATTCTATCTGATGGAGGCATAGAATTCCATTGTGTATATATACCACATTTTCTTGATCCATTCATCTACTGGGGAGCATCTGAGTTGGTTCCATATCTTAGCTATGGTAAATAATGCTGCAATAAACATAGTTGTGCTGGTAGCTTTAGTGTGGTCTTGTTTGTAAACATTTGGGTAAATACCCAAAAGTGGTATTGCTGGGTCGTAGGGGAGCTCTATGTGAAGAATTTTGAGGAACCAAGAGACTCTTAACTCCAATTAGCCACCAAAAAACATTAGCAAAGCTGTGGCTCAAGTGGAAGAGCATTCTCCTTGAACAAAAAAGCTAAGGGACCGCATCTAGGCTCTGAGTTCAAGCCCCAGAACTGGCACCAAAAACAAACAAAAGAAAGGTATGATATATAGTACCTTGTAAGTCAGAAAAGATTTCTCTGAGCTAACAAACAAAGAAAAGGCACCTTTTCAAACTCTAGGGCACATTTTGGCCTTACTTGTCCTCTCAGAGATACTCTTAATGTAGAACACACTTAACAAAACTAACCGTACTCTGGGTATCTATAAAGACAAAACATTCCAGAAAGGGTTTTCTTAATTCCTCAGAAGTCTAACAGAGACTAGCCTTTTAATAACAAAGAATATATACAACATGAAGAAGGAAGATGGGAAGGAATAAGAGGAAGAACGAAGTTTTCTACTTTTACGTCATTGGCCTCAGCTTCAATAAATATTATTTATATTCTACTTATCCCAACAGAACTATGACTGTAGAACAGAATGTCCTTAAAAATATTAATTCATCTGAAGAAAAAAATAACATAGCTAGGAGTGTTGATGAGTACCTGAAACCCTAGTACTCAAGAAGGCTGAGACAGAAGGATCATGAGTTCAAGGCCAGCCTTGGCTACATAGTAAAACCTTGTTTTAAAAAATTAGGTGAAGCACAAGATAAAGTTGTAAAGTTGAAATACCTATTAGAAGGTCTGGTACAAGTTATGATGGGTGAGGTTTAGCTCTGAACATCCTAACTGTCAAAGGAAAGTAGGTAACAATACCAAATTAAAATTTTTTAATCTCCGTAAGGGTGTTTACAAACAAGCTCCAAAATGTTTCCAATTCTCAGAAATGAGAGAATTTTTCCAATATTTTAATGATGTACCACTGCACAAGGAAGTAAGTTTTCTCAGCTTCTTGTCAGAAACTTGAATAACAAATTTTGAAACAAATTATATGAAAGTTTATTTTGCCATTTCCCCAGTACAATTAGAAAAATAAGTTATCTGATCATGAATTCTGCAATTTATTTGATCTAGGTCTTTTATACACTAACAGTTTCCAGAGTCTTTTGCTAAATTCATACCTATTTCCTACTCCATTTTCTAAGCTCAATTCTTCTGCAAGATGAGTACATAAAATAGGCCAACCAATGTAAAAGAGAAGACAAGGATAGGAAGGGACAGACACTTTTAAGAACCTCTCTGTTTCACTTAAAGCTCTTTCCATTTTGTGACCTTCCAACAGCCTGGGATCCAATCTATGGTGAGTTTCATTCCTCCTCAGTTTGTCATTTCAAATTGGTACAGAAATCAGACTCAGTCTTCATAGTCAGTTTGCACTAATTTAGATCAGGCTTGCAAATTTTTTTTTTTTTTGGGTCCGGTTGGGGGCCTGAACTCTGGGCCTGGGTGCTGTCCCGCAGCTCTTCAGCTCAAGGCTAGCACTCTACCACTTGAGCCACAGCACCACTTCCGGTTTTTTCTTTTTGCTTATGTGGTGCTGAGGAATCGAACCCAGGGCCTCACGCATGCAAGGCAAGCACTCTACCACTGAGCCACCTTCCCAGCCCGGGCTTGCAAATTTTTGAGTATTTGACTTTTTTGTATTACCACTGTGTTTGAGAGGGATGACAAAGGAGAAAGGGAGAGAAGAGGATGGTGAAACTAAAATTCAGGGAATTTCCTGAGTCATCTTGCTGCATCACATAAGAAAAATTAGTCTACCATGGTAACATTATCAGTTGACATGTATCTGGATTGAACACTAATAAGGTTTAATAATGCTATACTCTTGAAATTCACATGAGGTAAATAGTAGTAGCAAATCAAATGTTCATAATAGTTGGTTAGGTCTCCTTTGTCTCCCAGACACTCCTCCCTCTCACATGATTCATACCTCCCTATACACTTAGGCCTCATCACCTCCAGGATGCTTTTCTTTTAAGTTTTGGCTATTTGGGACAACAATACCTTTGCCTACATGATTTAGTTTTCTATTATTCACAATTGTTTTTAGAATCTTCTTAACTAGAGCTTAGACATTCTTTTCTATTAACCATCATGAATAATAAAACACAACATGAGAAAACAGTGTAAATACAAATTAACCTAACATAATGCTCAATAGGCTGGCTGTACATATTTATAAGAGCTCATGTGGTCCTCATAGCAAAGATATTTATTAGGATTGTATGAAGGTGAAATAGAAGGTCAAGTTTACTGTACATATAAGTTTAGGATGATATAAAATCAGCCCATGTGCTAGGGACATGGCTCATGTGGTAGATTACCTACCTAGCAAGAGGTCCTTAGTTCAAACCCCAGTACCACAAAACAAGAACAATAATGACAACAATAAAAAGAAACTTATTTAATTGAATCTTACAACATTCTATTTTCTATTATCTTGTCAAAAAATTTCAACTGTGAAACAGCTTTTAAGAACATTACTGATATGGTGGAGGACGTAAAGATGGAATATATTTGACTTGGATTGTGTAAAATGGATAATGAATGATTTTAAGATATAAATGTAAGTGTGCTGTGGATAAGACTTCCCTGGTAATGCATTACGTTAGCTAGTAACTGTAATTGTAACTTTGTAACTCCATAACCCTGTAACTCTGTAACTCTGCTTCTGCTGTTTTCTGAGCAATGGGAGCCCTAATCCAGCAGGCCATCACCACCCTTTGTTCTATTCCCTTGCTTCCCACCAGAAAAACCTTGGAGGGAAATTTAAACTTAAGCTGTGCATTTCTTGTAACAATCATTGGCTAAAACCAACACCCAGCCTCCCCCTTTCCCCACCCTAGCCCATAGCTGTTTAAAAGCCCACATGGGCTGGCACTGGGGGCTGTTTCCTGGGATCCCAACTCCAGGTGTGGTCCTGGCTGGTCAGCACCTTTCGCTCAATAAAATCTTTTACATTTTCACTGTGGACTGAGTGGTCTGACTGCCCCTCCCCACTACAATTACCAAAAACCAAACAGATTTTTATACTGTGGGCCATTTGGGGTTCCCAGATGCTGAAAGTATAAGAATATCAGCTGCATATATTCAGACATTTTACACTGTTCGGCCAGTTTTTTATTAACACATATGGCTCCCAAAATCCAAGGAATTGTATGAAGCCCCAATCCTTTACCACAATGGTATATGAGATCTTTGAGGAATGATTATGTATGGACAAAGGAACAAGGGATAAAGGCATGGTGGGATTAATATGTTTATAAGAAAAAAGATCATATGAGATGAGATCAATGAGTTGGTCCTAAGCATGATGCTATTGGTAAATATGAGATCTGTATGAGGTAGGGCCTAGCAAGTGTCTTAAAGTCATTTGGACCAAACAGTTGGAGGGTTTTATGAGCTCCAATTTCTTCTCATTCTCTTTATTTACTTTTTAGCTATGTAGATGATTTTTGTTTCCCCACATGCTCCTGTCATTTTTGTCCTACCAAATCACAGGCAAAACACAACAGGGCCACTTCATCTTGGACTAGAAATAAACTATTTTCATTTATGAATGACAAAAAAAAATTTCTAAAGCTACTATCAGACCTCAATGTAACTAAAGTTAAATGACAACTGTGTTCACCACCACATTTTAACCCACATCTGAACTCATTCCTAAGAATCATGTAGCCCATTACTTCATTTCTATCAAATATACACTTTAAATGTATAAACATTGAAATTTATAATTTGAATTCCTATTTTATGAAAACTCAAACCTTAGTAATCTTAACTGGTACGTACAATATTTGCAATTGTAAAAAGGTAAGTCTTTACATTTGGTGTGCATACACTTACTTAATGTTTAAAATGTTAGAAAACAAATGTTTAATTTGCTCATTAATTATCCATTTAAACCAATCAGAAGAGTATTATACTCATTAAAAATTATAAAATCATTAGTGTGGTTACATTATTATCTTATAATTGTTTACACTGAAGAACAAAAGTAGGAAACAATATAAATTAAAAAGTCTTTTGAACATATTTAGCAACAAAAGAAAAGATATAATTTTCTTTTCCTTTAAACAAAATGGTCACATAAATGGAAGATAGCCCTAAATGTATACTTTCAATAATTGCGACATAATAGATACACACAGAGCCTGTGAGAATACAATTTTCATTTTGCTGCAGAAGAACAGACATTGCATAACAATGAGATTTGCTAATGAAAGCAACCATCAACCTGAAATACATATGTATCACACTAAGACCTCAGTGTCAGCTTTTTGCATCGTTTGCTCTTTCAGTTTCTTTGACCTTTCATTTTTCTCAGTATTTTTGTCCTTTAGATTTGAGAACTTACTGGTAAAGCAAAACCAATGCTCTAATATTATAGAGTGCAGCTTTTTATTCATCACATTTATTTTTAATGTAAGTTCCAATTGTTTTGTTTCTATCAGCACTATTAATCGATTTAAAAAAAATTGATGCTACCAGAAGAAACAAAGAAGGTTTATTTCATAGACAATTGTTGGATCAGGTTTGAAAAATTCTCTCAACATTCAACATAAATTCCATATGAAAACTTTTACTGCAAGGTAAGTGCTTATTCAGAAATAAGCAAATAATAATAAATACATCTTAAAGGCAGTTTTGTAACAATATAACTCCTCTAGCATTCTCTACTGTAGACAATTTATTTATTTATTTTATGTCATGGGGCTTGAATTCTGGGCCTGGGCACTGTCCCTGAGCTATTCAGCTCAAGGTGAGCACTCTACCACTTGAGCCACAGTGCCACTTCCAATTTTCTGGTGGTTGATTGGAAATAAGAGTCTCACAGACTTTCCTGCCCAGGCTGGCTTTGAACCGTGAGCCTCAGATCTCAGGTCCTGAGCAGCTAGGATTACAGGCATGAGCCACCAGCGCCTGGCAAAATGGACAATTATTAAATGAAATGATGTAGAGCTGTTATAATAACATGAAAATTATCCTAATTTTTATATAAGAATAACAATTTTCTACTCAAAATGTTTTTCTATATTTGTCTGCAAATGTTGATTGCTAGTTTCCATTTATCAAAATAAATAATTCTGAAAAGTTCTGTCAATTTATGATCTAATTATAATTTTCTATAACAGCATAAAAGACTGGAAATATTTGACAGTATTTATCTTAAAGATGGTATTACTACCCCCATAGTTGACTTGAATCCTTTAGAACATGAATGATTTAAGTACAGAGCCATCCATCCTGTTGGCTGTCCTTCTACACAGATTAGGTTTTCCATTCACCTGCACTATAGACAAAATTAACAGCTTCAACTCTGTGGTCTATAATTGCTACTAATTTGTGATAATAACAGCTTTAAGAAAAAAGAAAAAAAGCTATTTTTATGCCAATTAAAACAGCCAGAGTTAAACAGAAAATTACATATCCTAATATTTTACAATACACTCAAGTCTACCATAATCAATATTCTGTAAAAATAACAAAAGGCAATTTGAGTTAATATTGTATTAGGAAAGTAAACGAATAGTTTAGATACCAGTACTCAGCTATTATTAAATTTAACTCTCTGAAAGTTATTACTCAGTCTAATAGCTATTGAAATTATTATAAATATTGGGGATGAGGAGCCAAGGGCTGTGGCTGTAGCTGTAGCTTAGAGGTAGAGTACTTGTCTAGCATTTATAAGGCTCTAGGTTCAATTCTTGGCAATGCAAAAATAAATTAATTAAAATTTCAAAAAATGTTTTTTAAACAAAGAGCCACATAATCTGAGAGCAAGCATTAATTCATAATTAATGGATGTCCTTAAAACCCAAAAATTTTAGGCAGGCGCCATTGGTTCACACCTGTAATCCTAGCTACTCAGGAGGCTGAGATCTAAGGATCACAGTTCAAAGCCAGCCTGAGCAGGAAAGTTCGTGAGCCTCTTATTTCCAATAAACTACTCAAAAACCAGAAGAGGCACTGCACTGTGCCTCAAGAGGTAGAGCTCTGCCCTTGAGCTGAAAAGCTGAGGGACAGCATCAAGGTCCAGAGTTCAAGACCCATGACAAAACAAAAAACAAAAAAACAAAAATTTCTATTTACATAGCTAGATATAAATCAGGCTATAGAAAATCAGACAAAACAAATGGGAAAAGCTTTAGAAGGGCCTTTAGCACCTTGCTAATTAAAGTGAGGTTCACACACCAACACTGAAATTACTTGTTACAAATGTAAAATCTCAAGTCCCAGTTAAAACTAATTGACACAGAATCTTCTGCACATTTATAGAATATACCTCTATATAGATCATATGAAGGTTTTATAGATATATTCTGTATATCAATATATTCTATGTAGACATAAAGCGTTTGTTTTTCTGGGATAAGTGCTCAGAAGGGTGGTTGCTGGGTCATATGACAAATGTGTTCAGTTGTTATTAATCAACTGCCAAATTAGTTTTCAAAGTGGTTGTACCATTTTACATTCTCATAAATAATAGAGTCTAATTTCTCTACATTCTGCCCAAGATTTGATATTTGATTTTTTTATTTTAGTTCTGACAAATATGGACTGAAGTATTATTTTTGCATTTACACAATAGCTAGGAATATTAAAATTTTTCATAGGTTTGGCTAAAATTTATCCTCTTTAATAAAATGGTTCTTTACATCCTTTGCCCATTTCTAATTGTACTGACTGCCATTTTTTACTACTGTGCTTTGTATATATTCACATGTGCAAATATGAATGTGTTTTCACATACATGCATTCACCTATATATATATTCACTATATAGCCTGTTCTTTCACTTTTTTAAAAATGTCTTTTGGAGAGCAAAATTTGGAGACTTTGAAAAAGGTCTCCAATTTACTTACTTTTTTCTTAGAGATTATGTATTTTTGTGTCAAACATTAGGAAATCTTTCCAGAGTTGTCACTGTTTTCTTTTAAAAGTTTACATTTAAAATATATATAATCTAAATTTAGGGACTGGGATTGTGATTTAGTGGTAGAGTACTTGCCTAGCATGCATGAAGCCCTGGGTTCAATTCCTCAGTACCATATACACAGAAAAAACCAGAAGTAGTGCTGTGGCTCAAGTGGTAGAGTGCTAACCTTGAGCAAAAGAAGCCACAGAGTCAGTACCCAGGCCCTGAGTTCAAGCCCCAGGACTGGCAAAAAATAAAAATAAAAAATAAATAAATATTAGGCACTGGACACACTTATAAGGCATAGGATATAGAGAGTTGGAGGAAGAAACCCACAAACAGCATTTTTCTTTTATTGTCTTAAGTACTTTGATAGATTTATACATGAGTGTATCTGCCTTACCCAGGAAGGTCTTGAGTGTTCTTATAGAAGATTGCTTCTGCTCTAAACCTTTAAGAATGGAAAACTGGGCTAGTCACAGGACAGAGGGCCTGGCCCATGAGAAAGATAACATCGAGTAAAGACAAAAGGACTGTTTATTAAGAATAAATGGTTTTAAATTTGGAGAACATTAAATATGGTAGAATAAGGTATAATTTTAGATGTTAGCAGGGGACAGATTATGAAAGATTTCATATCCTCTGTAACTGACATTGAACCTTGTAGTGAATCCTCTGTAAATGACATTGAACCTTGTAGTGACTGAAAGTTAGGATTTCAAGAGGGTCAGTTAAGTTGTCACAGAGAGGATGAAGAACATGGGGACAGCTAGACAAGACAGCGACATCAGTCAACTGGCTACAGCAACACTACAGATGAAATATGATGCAAACCAATTTAAGCATCATCAATAGAGAAGAAAGGATGGATTTGAGAAATATTCACAAAGGAAAAAAGAAAAGAATACAGACATACTGAAAAAGCAGGCAGGAAAATGTATTGCTTTAAGCAAAATAAAAAGGTTATTAAGCCACAGTTGTGGGACATCCCTTTACTAATCTCTAGTTCACTCACATGAACATTTACTACAGCATTTACCAATGTGTGAAAACATTAATGGCATAAAATACCTTTGTTTTTTTCTTTTTTCTTTTTGCCAGTCCTAGGACTTGAACTCAGCATCTGGGTACTGTCCCTAAGCCTCTTTGTGCTCAAGGTTAGCACTCTACCACTTGAGTCACAAGACCACGTCTGGATTTTTGAATAGTTTATTGTAGGTAAGAGTCTCATGGACTTTTTTGCCCGGGCTGGCTTTGAGATCCTCAGATCTCAACCTCCTGAGAGGCATAAGCCACTGATACCTGGCTATAAAATACCTTTTGAGGGAAGGATTAAATAAGTGGAGAGTCGCAAAACATTATTATGCTAAAAAATGCTCAGAAACAGTTTATAAAATGTTTCACATTAGTCTTATGCCTTCCATGTAGAACTCCATACAACAAGTACTTTAGCAATACTACTTAGGTTCTACTGGTTTGACAATATATGCATTTTAAGTTAAGCTCAAGAACCATACAAACTCTTAAAAAAATAATTTACAAATTTATTTATGTAAAATCTCTCTGGCCTCAGTTTTTACTCTTGTTCACACAACTCTGGCTATTTTGTTTTTTTTATCATTCTTGGAATATACCAAACATGATCTCCCTCAATGTGTTAGCATTTACTGCTTTTTCTTTGGACAAGCCAAATTTTCCTAGCTCTTTAAAGATCTCTGTTAAATAGTCATCTCATTAGGGAGACCTTTGATTACTACTTTATAACAAATGTAAACTTCTATCCTGGTACTTATCACCCTTAATTTCCTTTATTTTTGTTCATAGTGTTGGCTGCTATCTACCAAATTAAAAAGTAATTTATGTATGTCTTTCACATAGTGAATATAAGCCTCATAGGTGGAGAGTTGGTATTTGTCTGGTGTATTAGCCCTTGCATTTGTATATAAACAGGCACTAATTGCTGTTAAATAATTTAGCCTCTATCAAAGTACATCTACTTCATATTAAAGTAGATAAATAGGTGAAACAGGTAAGAGGTAATAAATAGGTGAAATAAGTACACATCAGCTTGTATATCCATTGATGAATTAGTGCTCATTTCACCCATGATGTGGTGATTCATATTTCATATTGACATAAAAGTTTGGTTTTGTTCAAAAAAATTTACTCAGGATTTTAGAAGCTTTCAATGACATTACTCTTTAATATAGGTCACCTAGTCAATTGAACATTCTGTACATACTTAATCTCATATGGACTTACATTCCTCCAAAAACTGAAATAAATCCTGACGCTTGTAGCAATTTTTCAAAATATCTTACACAATCTCTAAAACCTTTACTTTCAGATCATACACAATATTTCTTCTTTTCTTTTTATTTTTCTTTTTTTAGTGCCAGTCCCACAGCTTGAATTCAGAGCCTGTGCACTGTCCCTGAACTTCTTTGCTCAAGGTTAGCACTTGCCCCACAGCTCCACTTCTAGCTTTTTGGTGATTAACTGGAGATAAGAATCTCATGGACCTTCCTTTCCTGACCAGGCTGACTTTGAACTGCAATCCTCAGATCCCAGCCTACTGAATACCTAGGATTACAGGCATGAGCCATTAGCAATGGTTTTTAAACAGAATGAATATTTAAATACATCAACACAATATGTGAAAACAGTCCTTAAGTTATGAAAGGGCTATATCCCATAAGCCTATTGTAGGTGAAATGTCATAAGAAAAAATGTACTTTATAGACTTCTAACAAGCATCATAGCTGAACAATACAGTCCATGGTAGAGCGATGGATTTTACACTTGTGGTTATACAGCCATGGGGACCTACAACTTATTTCAGGCTATTCAACATCAAGCAAGAACATATTTTACCATGTATCACTAACCCAAGAAAAGATCAAAATAGTTCATACTAAATGTGTATCACCTCCAAACCACTGAAAAGTTGAAAAATCCTAAGTGGAAACATTTCAACTTAGGAGTACAATCTATGTATTTTAATTTGTTAAGATCCACTCAAAGTATTTATGAAATAACATATAGCTCAGGCATACATAACTTTGTAATCCATGAAAACTCTAAATCAAATTTTTATTCATCACCCTAGTGATAACATAAAAAATGAAGGATTTGAATTCTAATAAAATATTTGCAATTGAATAATAAATAAAAGTCTCTAATCTTACTCTCATTATGCAACAACCATTAATAAGTATGTGCATTCTATGAACTTCAAATTTTATTGAAATAAAGGTTAACTTTTGAAACTAAGATGTTTTATGAGTATAGCAGGTCACAATTTACAAGTTATATATTGGTAAGTGGTATGATTAAGGTTGTGTCTGAGCCTTAGTATCTTCACATGAAAAGTTAGTGCACTTTTAGTATAGTTTAAGCTTTAATATTCTTTCAGACTAAAATAAATATTTTTCAAGTTCTTATTTTTACTCTCATAAATCAACTGAAAATTTTTCTTATACCAAGTTCCCTTAAAAGTGTACTTCTTTTTAAAAGCAGACAATAAACTATATTTATGTTTCTGCCTAATGAAACATTTCAATTTGAACTAAGACATGATGACTACTATTTATCTACTTTAGGTGAATAAAAGCTGAGGGCAATTTAGTAGAGCATGGAGAAGTCTCCTGCATACTAGAAGGTCACAGCCTGTGTGCTGAGCTGCTAGCTAAACATCTATGTGCTCCAAAGCTGCCATTTTTCTTTCTTGACAAAGACTCCATCTGCCACAGAGCCATTTACAGCCTCCAAGTCAGAATATCAATGATTTCCTACCATTCTGCAAGCTTGCTTTCACCTTGGCATCACCTCTGTAATACATCTACAGCAGATGATACACATATCCCCAACTATAGGCATGAAGCCCATGCTTTATTCATTCACATGATATGTATTTAAGCTGCCCCCTTCAAATGCACCACTTTTATTCATGCTGAGCTGCAAAAGTATTTGCAACTGGATGCATTTACTATGACTCAATTGCTTTATCACTCAAAAGGCTGTATAACACAGTTCACAACAATGGCTTAATAAGCAAGATAACATAATTATATTTTCATTAATATAAGCAACAACCAACATTTATTTTTCCAATGCTGGGTATCAAACCCAGAGTTCTGTTCATCCTAAACAAGCACTCTAAAACTACATTACATTCCCAGTCCCTCAAAATTATTTTTGTATTAAACATTTTATCCTTTTAGAAACTGAAAACATTAAGACAATGAAGAAATGTTGATACAATTCCTAGTTAGATATTCTAGTTACTTTTCTCAACTTATCAACAAGTAAAACTTATAGCAATAAAATCAAACTAAAGATTTGGGGGGGGCTGGGTACAGTTGTGGGGCCTGAACTCGGGGCCTGGGCGCTGTCCCTCAGCTCTTCAGCTCAAGGCTAGCGCTCTACCTCTTGAGCCGCAGTGCCACTTCCAGCTTTTTTCTTTTTGCTTATGTGATGCTGAGGAATCGAACCCAGGGCCTCATGCATACAAGGCAAGCGCTCTACCACTGAGCCACCTTCCCAGCCCCAAACTAAAGATTTTTTTAAAGTTACATTTTGTTATTTTCCATTCTTTCTGTTTAATAAAGTCCCAGAAACACATGGTGACTACCAAGAACTATGAAAAACAGATCTTAGCCAGACATTGGTGGCCTATGCCTGTAATGCTACTTACTCAGGAGGCTGAGATCTGAGAATCACAGTTTGAAGCTAGTCCAAGCAGGAAAGTCCATGAGATTCTCTAATTAGCTACCAAAAATAAATAAATAAATAAATAAATAATGGAGTCTTTATTAAGAAAGTTTTGACTTGTGCCAAGGAGCCTTAGTGTTATTCCTATTCCTTGCTATAATGTTTTCTGGGTATCTGCTTTACCTCAAGGTCTTTGATCCATTTGGAATTGATTCTGGTGCAGGGTGATACATAGGATCTAATTTTAGTTTTCTACATGTGTTTAGTCAATTCTGCCTGCACCATTTGTTGAAGAGGCTGTCTTTCTTCCATCATATTGTTTTGGCTCACTTATCAAAGATTAGGTGGCCACAGGTCTGCAGGTTCATTTTTGGGTCTTCAGTTCTATTCCATCGTTCCTCTGGCCTATTCTTGTACCAGTATCAAGCTGTTTTTATTACTATGGCTTTGTAATCGAGTTTGAAGTTTGGTATTGATAGTCCTCCAGCATGGTTCTTCCTGATGAGGACTGTTTTTGCTATTTGGGGTCTTTTATTGTTCCATATGAATTTCTGGATTGCTTCTTCTATTTCATTAAAGAAAAATGTTGAGATACTGCTGTGTATTGCATTTAATTTGTAAATAGCTTTTGGCAGTCTTGCCATTTTTATGATGGGAGCATGCGAGTTTTTTCCACTTTCTTAGATATGCTTTAATTTCCTTTTTCAGGTTTTTAAAGCTTTCATCACAGAGGTCCTTCGCATCTTTGGTTAAATCCTAGGTATTTTTTTAGGCTATTACAAAAGAAGTTGCTTTCCTAATTTCAGCTTTGCTCTTCTCATTGTTGGCATACCAAAAAGCCATTGATTTTTGAGGATTAATTTTATACCCTGCTATTTTGCCAAAGTTTCATATTAGCTCAAGTAACTTGGGAATGGAGTCGATGGGGTTCTTTAAATATAGGATCTGCAAAGAGGGAAAGTTTTATTTCATCTTTCCCTATTTAGATCCCCTTCATGTTTGCCTCTTGCCTTATTGCTCTAACTAGGAATTAGAATACTATATTGAAAAGGAGTATAGACAGTAGACATCCTTGTCTCATTCCTGATTTTAGAGGAAATGGCTTTAACTTTTCATTATTAAGTATAATGCTAGCTGTAGATTTGTAATACACAGCCTTTATTATATTAAGGAATGCTCCATGGACTCCTAGTTTCTCCAGAGCTTTCATCATAAAGGGATTTGGACCCTGTGAAATGCTTTTTCTGTGTCTGTTGTGATGATCATGTAGTGCTTGTCCTTACTCATACTGATGCAATGAATTACATTAATTGACTTGCATATATTTAACCAGCTTTGCATACCTATTTGATCTCAGTGTATAATTTTTTTTGATGAGTTGTTGAACTTGATTGGCCAGAATTCTGTTGGGAAGTTTTGTGTTGTTCATCAAAGAAATGGGTCTATAGTTCTTACTTTGATGAGTCCCTGTCTGGTTTTGGGATGAGGGTTATGCTGGCTTCATAGAATAAGGTTGGTAGTGAACTTTCGCTTTCAATTTCATTCTATATTTCCATCAGAAAGAATGAAATTGCCCTATTTGTAAGAAAATGAAAAGACTTGGAAAAAATCATATTAAGTGAAGTAAGCCAGACCCAGAAACATAGGTTCCATGGTTTCCCTCATTTTAATAATTAGTATATGTCTAGGCTAGTCCTAACAGAGGATCACAGTAGCTCAACAGCTACGTGTGCTAATCGAAATGAACTCCAACATATGGAAACATGAGGCTTTTCTTTGTTGTTGTTTTTAATGTACTGTGTGAAGGTATTTCTTTTTTCTTTTTTTTCCTTCCTTTGGTTTATCTCTGTTGTTATTGTATTTGATTTTGGTACACTGCATCTTGTAAATATGTTTGGGAAGGAAAAAAGAACAACAAACTTTTGAGACAAAGGACAAAGGGTGAACCAATGCAACAGAGATACTCACATGACCATATGTTGGGGGAAGAAAAGTGGGAGAAAAACAAGGGAAGAGGCAACAATGTTCGACAAGGAAAGTACTCATCTTATGTATGTAACTGTAATCCCTCTGTTTATCACCTTGACAATAAAATTAAATTAAAAAAAACCAAAAGTGGTAGAGTGCTTGCCTTGCATGCCTGAGGCCCTGGGATTGATTCCCCAACACCACATAAACAGAAAAAGCCCGAAGTGGCACTGTGGCTCAAGTGGTAGAGCGCTAGCCTTGAGCTGAAGAGCTCAGGGACAGCGCGTAGGCCCAGAGTTCAGGCCCCACAACTGACAAAAAAAAAAAAAAGCCAAAAGTGAAGCTGTGGTTCAAGTAGTCGAGTGCTAGCCTTGAGCAAAAAAGAAAAAAGAGAAAGAAAAAGCTCAAGGGCAGCATAGGCCCTGAGTTCAAGCCTCAGAACAGGCACAAACAAAAACTAAAACAAAGCAATTCTTTCATCCTTAATAAACAAAAACTGTATAATCCTCGGCTACTTATATGTGTACATATAGACATAAATTTGTATTTAAATATCACTTTCATCTGAAAGTAACTATTCTCTACAGAATAATGAGATAAAGTCAACTGATGGAAAACATTACAGTAAACACAAAATATTCTTGGCTTGAGTTACAGAAATGCTAAATACACTCAGGAAAGGCTGAAGTGCATTATTCAAGAAAGAATTCTAGAATTAGACATTAGAAGACTAAGTCTACTTACATCTCTGCCTAGGGAGTGCCAGAAAAAGATCCACTGTAAAGTGGGTACAATAAGTGGTGTGTAGCTCTACTCTTCTAGCACTCTGTGATAACAGAGTAGCATGAGTCTACATGTAAAGTGATTAAATAAATCACCTGACTCCAGATTTTGCAAATCCTAATTTCTTTAGGCCAGTACTTAGAAGGAAAATGAGAAGTACATCAGATTTTGAAGGATGTGCAGCATTATACTATAGATTGAGAGGTAGAAAAAAGAGAATAGCATAATTAAATGTGTGAAGAAAGAAATCATGAGTTCAGATATGTTAATGCAGTGATGAGTAAGAGGAGATGTAATACTAGAAATACTAGGAATAAAGGAACAACAAAGGCTGTAAAAGATACTTAAGGTAGATCCTAGGTACCTTTAAGTTTTGACTGACTGGAGACAGAGAAAGAACGTGATGCTGGGTATTCAGATCTTGATGTGGGAAATGGTGATACGATTAAGAGATGCAGGTTTGAAATTTGATCTTTATTCTAAACCAATTTGAAAATAGGGTAAAATAAAAAGAAAACGCTTCTAACATTAGAAAAGAACACTAGACTCAGAATAAGACACCAGTGCCACCACAGTCTCTGCCAGCTGTGTCATACAGAACAAGTCCTCTGAGGTTTTATTTTTCCCAAAATGAGAATACTGGACTTATGATGGATTTTAAGATCTTTTCAGCTTCATATATAATACATCATCCTCATTTCCCCACAGACTTAAAGCTACAGAGGCAATTTTTTTGAAAGACTTAATCCTGACCGATTTAGGAGGCAATATTTTTTGTACATAGGAATAGTTGAGACATATAAAATACTTTATCAGAACATTCTAGAAATGATTATGTTTACTCAACAGGTACAAGCAATAATACAACTGCCAAAAAAGTAAAGTCAAAGTCAGCAATTTCAGAATTTTGCCCTCTTCTGCTGACCTTGAACAGGTCAATAACTAGACATTCACTATATACCTTTATGGGAATTCTGCAATAAAATCTCTTTGCACAATTAATACATGCTAATAAAAATGGGGGGTGCAATAGAGAGAAAAGCCAAAAGAGGTATATTTCCATATTTAAACGTGTCATAATTTTATTAGTAAGATAAACATGAATACAGGTAGACCACCTATGGTGGCACGGTCCTGCTATCTCTGCTTCTAGGAAGTGGAGGTGTGGAGGTTCACAGTTCAAGGCTACCTCAGACAAAAACGTTAGTTGAGAACTCATGTGAACCAATAGGCTAGGGGAGGAGAGTTCTGGCTTGTAATCTCAGCCATGTAGAAGGTATAGAAGAAGAATTGTAGTCCAAGACCAACTCCAGGCAAAAACAGTAGACTTGATCCAAAGCATATTAAAGTAAAAAAGGTGCCTGTGGCTCACTCCTGTAATCCTACTACTCAGGAGGCTGAGATATAAGGATCATGGCTCAAAGACAGCCTGGACAGGAAAGTCCATGAGACCCTTACCTCTAATCAACCACCAGAAAAGTGGAGCTGTGACTCAAAGTGACAGAGTGCTGGTCTTGGGCAAAAACAGCTCAAAGATAGTGCATGGGCCCTGAGTTCAAGCCCCATGACCGCAAAACAAAACAAAACAAAACAGGGATTGTGGCTCAAGTGATACATGCCTGCCTAAGCAAGCCAGCGCCCCACAACTCAAACCAAGGACAGACAAAAAATTGTTTTTAGGAAGGATGCAAGCAAAATAAAACCAAGTCATGTAACTAGTAAAACATTACTTAACCTCATTTCTAAGAAATCTATCTAAACTATGATCTGAAAATCTGGTTAAATAAAAAATTAAAGGGTTTGTTTTAATAAGAGGTGCTAATATTATATTCATATTTCATACAATTAATTTTAATTCTTCACTTTCAAGTAAAAACTTTGTATTTATTCCTGTGACATGATGCCAACTATACAAATTGTTTCTGTAGAGAAATGTAGAGCTAATAATGTAAATTAGTTTTCTCTTTCTTACAAAACATTACAATTTAAAGCATATTCAGAAATAATTTTGATTCTAAAAGTAATTTTAAAATTTCAATTTTCATGGGAAGTAATTTAACATAGACAAGGATGAATGTACTGGAGCTCCCCTATATATGTTGTGTAAAATAATAAACCAGAGTTTATTACTCTTAATTCCTCAGTATTTACCATTAACATTACACTCAACTGAAGAGATTTAAATTGGCAGGTGCTATTCATTGCATTTTGCTAAATAATGTGAGTATCTAGAGGGCAAAAACAATCACAGCATAGTAGTTAAATAAGACAAAATGGATATTAAAGTTGAGTATAACCTAAAAAAATACGTGTAACTTCAGATAATGGATTCAGCTCTTTTTAAAGATGTGAACATTCTCTTCTCATTTTTAACATTTAATTTAAATAAATTATTTGACCACTTTTGTAGCAAAGCCCAAGTTAATAAATAGTTGGAGCTGTAGAAACTAGCTGATTTTCAGCCAGCATTAGCTATGTGTGTGGCTAGGTGTGAGTGATTTATGGCTGCTATAGTGATTTGGTAACTGGTCCCCAAAGCCTCATATATTAATGCCTTATCTCTAAAAGACAAGGAAAAAGGAACAGTTAATAGAAAATAAGTGAATCACAGTATGTGTAAGATTATACTGCACAGCTAACTACAAATATACATTTTAAAATTCATTCAATTGAGCAAATATTTACTGCAAACATGTTTGAAGGTTTAAGTTCCAACACTGTGAACCAACATGTGAACACAGTAGTTTTGTCCCAATGACTTTAAATGGAGACTTATCAAAGAATTATATAAAGCATTTAAAAATGTTCACATTTTAAATGATGTTACAGTATGTTTAACTTTCATTTTTAAAAATAAACACTATAACACACTTTCTGAGTAAGTAAAAAGAAAAAGACAAAGACTAAGAACCATGAATACCTATCATGTATAAATGTGACTGGAAAACAGATTAGAATGATCAATCGTTGTATCACACAGCTGGACACTCATATATATGACAGGATAGTTTGGATGCTTTTACAGTTTTACTTTGTGACTAATAGGTACAAAACGAAGGTATACTGATATGGAAATAAAAGTGACTGGAGAACGTAAAATGACAATTCAACATATTCACTCAAAAAAGATCTTGACAAAACCCCTCAGTTGCATTGATCTGATCTTAATTACAAGAGCCAATATTAAGGAAACATAATTATAATTTCATATTAAAAGTTAAATTAGACATAAGTAATTTTTTATGAAGAAAACAAAAAATGATTTTAAAAAACTAGTTTATTTGTTGAAGAACTTCAAAAGTTAACATATGAAGACAGTTTTTAAACTATGGCAAACACTGTGATGGAGCAAACTGTTAATTTGTGCTTAATTTTAAAAAGATAATTTTTTAAATGTTAGCCAGGTGCTGGTGGCTCATGCTCGTAATTGTAGCTACTCAGGGGTCTAAAGTCTGAGGATCACAGTTCAAAGCCAGCCCAGGCAGTAAAGTCCCTGATACTCTTATCTCCAATTAACCACTCAAAATTTGGAAGTGGAGCTGTGGTTCAAAGAGGTAGAACTCTAGCCTTGAGCAAAAAAGCTCAGGGACAGTGACTAGGCCCTGAGTTCAAGTGCCATGACCAAAGAATAAAATTTTGCTATGAAAACAGGAAAGAGGTAGGAGCAACCTAAGAGTTCAGCCACAAATAGTTGCTGACACACACACACACACACACACACACACACACACACACACACACACACACACACACACACACACACACACACACACACACACCATGCCCATGCATGCAAGCATTCACTCACTCATTCACACAAGAATATTATTCAACCTTAAAAAACAGAATATAGGGGCTGGGAAGGTGGCTCTGTGGTAGAGTGCTTGCCTTGCATGCCTGAGGCCCTGGGTTCAATTCCTCAGCACCACATAAGCAAAAAATAAAAAGCCGGAAGTGGCGCTGTGGCTCAAGTGGTAGAGCGCTAGCCTTGAGCTGAAGAGCTGAGGGACAGCGCCCAGGGCCAGAGTTCAGGCCCCACGACCGGACCCCCCCAAAAAAAACAAAAACAGAATATATTTGGCTATATGCTGCATGGATGAACTTTGAGGATACCATATACAGAGAAATAAGCCCGTCACTAGAAGATAAATACTGTATTATCCCACTTAAATCACATAATTAGAATCCTCAAATTAGTAGAAACATAAAGTAGAATGGTGTTTGTCTGTGCCTAGGGGAAAGAAAGAATGGGTGTCAAGGTTTAATGGGTAGAAGTTTCAGTTTTGCAAGACATAAAGACTGCAGATAGTGATGATGATTATACAAAAATGTGAATGTACATATGCCCACTCATACACTCAAGCCCAAGGGATCTGATTTCCCAGAGTACAAAGACTCCAGAGGATAAACTTTAGCTGTCCACTCTGTAACACAGATCCTGCTACCTGATTGGTAAAGCAGAGGGGACCTGAGGCATCCAACTGTGTAAAGACTTTCATATTTAATGACTATTTAATAAGTATACATGTTTACAGTGTTTTTGAATGTAGGTGCCTTGTACCTTCTCCCTAGAGAGACTATCCAAACTTTAAGTGTTGGGTCTCTAAGGGTTTGGAAACTGCAAACTGTTTTCTCTTGGCTTCATCAATGTTCATTGATTATTCAAACATTTATTTCCTTCAATCTAGTAAGTCAGTAACTACTCATCTCTCCAGCTCCCAGAAATGTTTTGCCATTTAATCAAATTTCTTCACTCATGACTATTAAAAAAATGTTTTACCCTATCAAATTAGCCCTTGACAAAAGTAAACATGTATGTTCTATTACCATCTTTATCAGAGGCCTACAGCACTTTTTTTCCATTTCTATGTTAGAAGGAATTCATTAGCATATTCCAGAATTCTTCCTGGATATTTCTGTCATTCAAATAGCTACCAATGTATGTTGATGATTATGCCTTACTTCTAATACATATAAGAAGGTCTCTGTCTCTGGCAACCTCTCTCTTCAGAGGTGTTAGGGTTTTGAATTCAGGGCCTTATGCTTCCTAGCTCTACTCCACTATGACACCCCCCTCCCTCCACTTTGTTTTATTTTTTAAATCGGTATTACATTTATGACCAGGTTGGCAAGGACTATGCTTTCCTGTTTATGCTTTTTTGCACAGCTGGGATTGCAAGTGTATGCCATGATGTCTAGATTTTTTTATTGGTTAAGAGATCCTGTAAAAATTTTGCCTAAACTGTTCTTAATCCAAGGTCTTCGCAGACCAGTAACCAGGATGACAGAGGTGCACCAATGCAGCAGACCTAAGGTTCCCTAAACACTAGTAAGATGTATTTATTTTGCAGTGTAATAGAAGAATCATGGTTTTTAGTTAGAGAAATATGAGTATAAAGCCCCTTGGTTACTTAATATCAATATGTCTAATAAAATAACCCTTGGAAATTGGCACATAATTAACCATCATTTTAGTTATGTCTTATAGGAAAACAACTGAAAGGTAAAAGACATCATAAAAGCATATCGTTCTTTTTTTCTCCAATGGTCACTTTTTAGCTACAAGTTCACCTATAAACTGACAATCAACAGGTATAAACAAAGTTAACAAAAACCTTTAAAGAAGACAAGAGAAGTTCTCTCTAGGCTTCACAAAATATAAAACTTAACAAATGAGCCAATTTCCAAAAAGACAATTTGCCACAAGATACCAGTGCTCTATAATCCTAACTAGTCATGAGGCTTGAAGCCAGCATGGTCAAAAAAGTCCATGAGCCTCTTACCTCCAATTAACCAGCAAAAGCCACAAGTGGTATGGCTCAAGTGGCAGAAGGCCAGCCTCAAGTGCAAAAGCTAGAAGAGAGTGCCCTACTCCTGAGTTCAAGCCCTAGTACTGGCACAAAGGAAAAAAATAATAAAAGAAAGTTACCATAAATACAAACATCATCTATACATGTCTATATACTTTTGGTAATTAGTTGTGCTATATCTAATAAATAATTAAAACAGTCAAAATATCAAATTCACTGAATAATTTTCTTCAAGAGGATTTTTCCAGCCAGGTACTAGTGTCTCATGCTTATAATGCTAGCTACTCAGGAGGCTGAGATCTGAGGATTATGGTTCAAAGCCAGCCTGGCAAGAAACTCTGTAAAGACTCTGATCTCCAATTAAAAAACAGAAAACTAAGCCGGGCTCTGGTGGCTCACACCTGTAATCCTAGCTACTCAAGAGGCTGAGATCTGAGGATCACAGTTCAAAGCCAGTTCAAAGCCAGCCCAGGCAGGAAAGTCTGTGAGACTCTCATCTCCAATAAACCACTAGAAAATCGGAAGTGGTGTTGTGGCTCAAGGGGTAAGAGCTCGTCTTGAGCTGAAGAGCACAGGGACAGTGCCCAGGCCCAGAGGTCAAGCCCCACGACTGACAAAACAAAAAACAAACAAACAAACAAACAAACCCAGAAAACGGAAACTAGTGTTTTGGCTCAAAATGGTAGAGTGCTAGCTTTGAGCAAAAAATTCAGGGCAGCGCCCAGGCTCTGTGTTCAAGACTTATGACCAAAAGAAAAGAAGAGAAGAAAAGGAGGAAGAGTAGGAAGAGGAGGAGGGAAGAAGAGGGAGGAGGAGGGAGGAAGAGGGAGGAGTAGGGAGGAGGGAGGAGGAAGAAGAGGAAGAGGAGGAGGAGGAAGAAAAGAAGGAGGAGATGGAGGAGGAGGATTTTCCAAAAAATTTAAATTTCCTGACTGATTGAGACTTGATTAATTTGATTTTTTATTTTTATTTTAGTTTAGTTTTTGGTCAGTTGTGTGGCTTGAACTCTGGACCTACCTGGGCACTGTCTCTCAGCTCTTCAGCTCAAAGCTAGCGCTGTACCACTTGAGCCACAGCCCCACTTCTGGCTTTTTCGGTTTATGTGGTGCTGAGGAATTGAACCCAGGGTTTCATGCATGCAAGCCAAGCACTCCACCACTGAGCCACCTTCCCCGCCCAAATTAAATTTTTTTAAACAGAGCTAGGAACTTATCCTAGTGGTAGACCCCATGTTTAACATGTCACAGACAGTGCAAGAGAGAGGTTAAGAAGAAGAAGAGGAAGAGGGAGAATTTTATAATGATGTAGATATATGCCTTGAAAAAAGTTTATCTTTAGGTAACATGTTTTCTTACATACAACAGAAATGAGCACTTTAAAATATATTAGCTACTTCAGGGAACTATCTTTTTTCAGACATATTTGAACATTCTCTTGTAAATCATTTGAATATCAATGAAAACTTTAAGACAGAAACCTAAGTATTCCTCTAAGGGTATGTTTTCATAAATATTACTTAATGACTCAGGACAATGTGAACAAGTTTGTTTTTACATATTTTTTTCCTAATATGGAGTCATCTTACTAGTTTTTCTATTTTTCAGTAGAAGCAAAATCAAACCAATAGCCTGGTGTTGGTGGCTCACGCCTGTAATCCTAATTACTCAGTAGACTGAGATGTGAGGATCTTGGGTCAAAGCCAGCCCGGGCTAGAAAGTCCATGAGACTCTTATCTCCAATTAACCACCAAAAAACTGTGACTCAAGTGGTAGAGCACTAGTGTTGAGCTGAAGAGCTGAGGGGCAGTGGCCAGTCCCAGAGTCCAAGCCCCACAACCGACAAAAAAAAAAAAAAAATCATAAAGATTATGCCCAGCTAGACTCTGGTGGCTCATGCCTGTAATCCTAGCTTCGTAGGAGGATGAAATCTGAGGACCACAGTTCAAAGCCAGCCTGGACAGGGGAGTCCATGAGACACTTATCTCCAATTAACCACCAGAAAAACCAAAAGTGGAGCTGTGGCTCAAAGTGGTAGAGTGCTAACCTTGAACAAAAGAGCTCGGGGACAGCACCCAGGTCCTAAATTCCAGCCATATGACTGACAAAAAAAAAGATTTCCAGAGTATGACTCACATTGATGCACATTAATCAGGCAGGTAATAATTTCAATTACAAAACAAAAATAATTTTATTTTTAAATCCTTTTAAAGCAGCATTTTCAGAATATTTAAATAATTAACCAGGAATAGAAAATATGATTCACTGTAAATGTAAATACTCAACTAGCTGGTAAGAGAAAGTATAATTTTATGCTGTAAATCTCTCCTAACACAATTCTTTTTGTAAGAGAAAAACAAATTATCCTTAAAAGCTGAATTATGGCTTGGGACTTACTGTGATCAGCGTGGTCAGTCTTGTGACATTACTGTTAAGAAACCTGCAACAGGAAGGCAGAATTAGCAATCGGCCAGATAACAGTTGAGTAAGTTCAGAAATGAAAATGTTTAGAACTTTTCACTAAACTGGCATGGTACAGGTAAGACAAAATGACCTATAAAGGGTCAGTATTTATTATAGTAAATCAGACTATTGTGTTATTTGTAATCAGTGATACCCCAGGGGTTAATTTGTTTTAAAATAAATAATAGGACATCTAAGGTACATGCTTTATTTTATATTCAAGTATTTACTAAGAAGAAAATTGCTGTCTTCAATACATAATAAGTGAAGGGCATGTTTGTTTAAAAATACTTTTCTCTATGATTACCACCTCAGCTTATACCCAAAGTATCATTTACTTTAAATAGGAGAAACTGTCATATACTAGGTTCTTATTAATACTGATAAAACTATCAAACAAATGAACCCTAAGATAAGGATTCAAATGTTTTTTTCTTTCTTGCAATTGTTTCTAACATATGTATAAGATATTTATTTGTTGCTTTGTATGTCCCTCCCCCACGGTATAACCCCTGCTTTCACTGTATTTGGTGTTGGTATAATTTGTGGAGGGGAAGGGGAAAAAAAATCGTTTAAATAGGGATACAGGTGGACCCATTGCAACAATGAGATGTGCAAGTCGTTATGTCGAAAAACGAACTTTACAACTTTGGTGTGGGGTGGGGGGGTAAGGGGATGGGGTGGGAGGGTGGGAGATGGGAAGAGATGGGAAGGGGAAAGAAAGGAGGGAGCAACAATGCTTGATAAGACATGTACTCATTACCTTGCCCAGGTAATTGTAACCCCTCTGTAGGTGTTTTATATAAGGGTTTTATTTATTTATAAATAAATAAAACTATCAAAGAACAAAAACATCATCGAGAAGGACCCAGAATAAACTATAAACTCAAGAGAAGTTATTAATCAAGCTATTCCTATGCTATTAATGATTGTTTATTGCCCAAAAATCTGAGCTTTCAAAACTTTAACAAGGTTTCACTATAAATGATCTCTTAAATGTTTTAATGTTAAAAAGTAACACACTATCTATGTTTTAATGTTTAAAGGTTCATAATGAGTTGGTTTTCAAATAATAACTTGTTGAAATAATTTTTTCAGAGAAGCAGAGAAAAAATATTCTTCTACCGTAACTCTGGGAAAAGAGAACATAAGAAGTATGACTTTTCCTAGCACACATAACTGAATCGTTCTTGGTTCCTGTTGTGCCTCGTACATTTCATCTAACTTATTCTGCCAACTATTCCTCCTCACTCTGGCCTTTATTTTTAAAACTGTATTGCTACCAGGCATTGGTAGCTCATACCTATAATTCTAGTTACTCAGAAGGCTGAGATGTGAGGATCATGGTTTGAAGCCAATCAGGGCAGCAAAGTCCATAAGACTCTTCACCAATTAACCACCAAAAAGCCAGAAGTGGTGCTATGGCTCTAGTGGTAGAGTACTAGCCTTAAGTGAAAAAACTCAGGGACAGTGCCCAAGACATGAGTTCAAGCTCCAGGATCAGCATACAAACAAATAAACAAAAAAAATTGCATTGCGGTTTACATGCCAGTGGTTCATACCTATACACAGGAGGCTGAGATCTGAGGATTAGAATTTGAAGCTAACCTGGACAGAAAAGTCCTAGTATCTCCAATTAACCAGCAACATCTGGGCAAAGAACAATGCCCCAATTCCAGGCCCAAGTACTGAAACAACAAACAACAACAACAACAGACTTATCACTGTTTGTTATCTTACTAGTTCAAGATACTGTTCCCCTATATTAACATTACAGATTCTGTACTTCTATTCTTAACACCATTGAAGACAAAGCAGATCCTATCGCTCAATCTCTTACTCAAAAAGCTGCACAGTTTTTCTTATTTTTGAAGTGATGGGAGCCCAAGACAGGTCTGATAAATGCTGATCTACATTATACCTTTATTGTTCAAAACACCACAGGTTTTAGCATCACTTAGGATAAACTAATTATCATAGCTGAACCCTGACTACACCTCCTGTCACCCGCTTTTTACCCTGCTCTAGTCAGTCAAAATAATCTTGACAATTCCCAGATCTTAAAACAACAACAACAACAAAATCATCATTGTCCCATTTTGGAGCCTAGACACTTGTAGTAAATGTTCTCCATATCTTTAGAATACTAGTTCTCTCATTTATTATGATACTTCACCAATAGATATCGTTAGCTGTAATTTCCATGAGGGAAATTAACAGGAGCACTATTTTAGAAGCTGGAACCCAACAAACAACTGCTCAGTAGTTAGCTGTTGAATGAATGAATGAATGAGATCTGAAGAGTTCCTACTGTGCTATCGATATGCCAAGAGCTACAAAGCATTTAAAATCTGAATAAAACCCAATGTTTACCATCTATCTAGAGAAAGAAGTTACTACAGATAGAGTTTCAGAAACTGAGAAGAGAAGAGAAGAAGAGAGAAGAGGGGAAGAAAGAAGAGGAGAGGGAAGGGGAGGAGGGGAAAGGAATGGGGAGGGGAGGAGAGGGAAGTAGAGCAGAAGGGAGGGGAATGGAAAGGAGAAAAGGAAAGGAGGAAAGGAAAGGGCAAGGGAGGGAAGGGAACACAGCAAGGGAGAAAGAAGCAACAGAGGATAGGAAAACTGTGTTTGTGAATTACAGGTATGAGATGGTGTAGGTCTAGAGTTTCCTCCACAGAGGAAATTAGAAGGCCAAATACATGTTAAATGAAGAAACACTAGGGCTTTCTGTTAATTAAGTACCAGGAACAGGATAGAAAAAGAAAGATTACCTCAAAAGTACTCACAGGATAAAAGAAACACGCAGTGGTGGGGTGGGGTAACTTATTCTAGACAGCAAGTTAAGGTCAGTGTTGTAATGGCCATTTAAATGGAGATGCTAAGGAAAGAAATAGGTATTTAGAATATTTAGGACCTGACAATGTTAAGAAAACATAGTTCAAAACAAGAGTGTGGGACAAGTTCAGCAAAGCACTATAGAAAACATAATATCTAACTGAATCTAAGGGATACTTATAAATAAGAATTATGGGGAAAATATGTATTTTAAGTAAAAAAAAAAGAAGAATTAGAAGAGAAATAGGAAAGATACTAACCAAAAGCAAATGAGAGATTATTTCAGGAGGAGAATATCTGTGTCATTTTTATTTTAAACTGACACAAATATTCAGTGGAGATGAGTCTGAGAATATATTCTCTGGAAACTAACATTTTCTAAATAAACCACATCAGAAGGTAGATGCCACATATTACAGTTCCTTTTGTGCCTAAAGAACTGTTTTCAGTGAATAAATTGCCTGGCATTCTGTTTTCCATTTCAAAAATATGGGGGAAAAGTATGATTTTATAAGTCATTTCAAGAATCTTCTGAAGAAAACAACTGTACTTTGTACTGTACTCTTGTCACTCACAACAGGAATTAAAATTTTGTAAATAACTTGAGAGATCCTGAATTCAATTCCCACTACTGAAACAGCAACAATGAAAAGTGTAAATAGTCTCAATCAAACAACATTCATAACTGGATAAAAAGAAGTAAATGTTCACTTCCACTTTTGGTTTTTTTTTGAAAAATATTATGCCTATAGATTAAAAAAACAAAATGATGATGAATGTGTATATGTATCCATATATATATTCATATATGTGTATGGATCCATGTATGTTTGTGTATGTGCACTTAAAACCTTAACGCTTCTTCCATGTGAAGCTGCCTCCTTTAATCTCAGCTATTAAAGAGCAGAGACAATGAAGACCAGGGTTCAAAGGCCAGCACAGGCAAAAAGTTAGCAAGACCCTATCTCAATTAATAAGTAGGGTAATAGAGTATGCCGGAAGTTCCAACTCTGAAGCAGGCATAGGTCGTAATATGGCAGTCTGAGGCTTGCTCCAGGCAGAGTGAGACCTAACTGAAATAAAAGTAAAGGTCTGGACATATGGCTCAAGTGGTGGAACACTTGCCTACCAAGTACAAAAAGCCCTCAGTTGAAGCTCCAATACTGGAAAGACAACAACAACAACAACAACAAAACCCACACATATACCCCCTAAAGGCATTCCTTCCTTAAGGCAGCAGTTTCTACATATGCCTGAACCACATGCTTGTGACTGAATGAGAAAAAAAAAAGTGAAATTGAAATGACTCCTGAGGATACAGAGAGAAATAGAAATATTAAAGCTTCTCATAAACATTTGAAATGGCTTTTACAAACAAAAGCAATTCTTTAAAATCATGTTGGAACTAGGACATGTATTCAAATTACCTATATAAAAAGCAATGTTAGATTTTATGAAAACAGAATTCAACTAATATATTGGTTATATGCTACTTCTTTAAAAGCCACTATTTTTAGTAAATAGACACAGAGAGACTCAACTGTATTTGCAGAAATATCTACCCATGTTTCCTACTTCTAGCTGTGGGAAAAGAAAACCTTAAGTCATGACATTCTGTCCTGGGTATTTTTCCAGTAATTACCATGTACTATTTCTATTTTTACTCTGACTCTCACCCAAAACAGACAGTCTTTTACACATAATCAATTTTAATATGTTCTCTTAACCTTTATGTCAGTTTCCATATCTACAAAGTACAAATATTTATCTCTACCTAATTCACTGAAAAAAAAATAAATAATCTTACCTAATATTTATCTCTACCTAATTCACTGAAAAAAAATTAAATAATCTTACCTAATTAGTCTCAAACTGAATTAAATAAAAAGTTAAATTCATTTAAAGTAATAATCATGTCAGTTGGGTATTGGGGCTCGCACCTGTAATCTTAGCCACGCAGGTGGCTAACATCTAAGCTTTGAGGTTCAAAGTCAGCAGATCAATACAAGAGACTCTTATCGCCAATTAACCAGCAAAAAGCCAGAAGTGGAGGTATGCCTCAAGTGGCAGAGTGCAAGCCTTGAGCAAAAAAGCCAAACAAAGAGTACAAGGCATTTAGTTCAAGTCCCAGACCACCACACAAAAAATAGATTACAAAATAATAATAGTCACTGTCTTTTCCTGTGTTTGATACTCTTTGGATGGTATAGTTATACAATAAGGAAAACTGGGGCCAAGAGGTGTATTTCAGTGCTAGAGTGCTTACTAATATTTAGATTTTCCAAAATTTAAATATGAAAAATAATTTCATAAATTATAATACTATCTGCAGGGTGTTTAGTGTTATAACCTTGTATTAGGGATATTTCTTTTTTATGGTGGTAGAATTTTAACACAGGGTCTCAAACATGCTAATACCATCAGCTCTACTATTAAGCTAGACCCACAAATCTCATAAACATTTTTTTCTGTATCAGTACTGGGGCTAGAACTCAGGGCCTAGACATTGTCCCTTTGCTTCTTCACTCAAGGCTGGCACTCTACCACTTGAGCCACATGTCCAGCTTTTTGGTGGTTAAAGATAAAAGTCTAACAGACTTTCTTGTCTGGGCTGGCTCAAAACCACAATGCTCAGATCTCAACCTCCTGAGTACCTAAGATTACAGGAGTGAGCCACAGGCGCCCAGCCACAGATTTCCTCTTATAAAACAATACTTGTTTGAAGCAGAGAGCAAGACACGTTGAAATAGAAAATTGCATACAGTGTAAGGGTGATCAGGTGATCTATCTAGTGCCGTGGACTGGAAGTTCGGTAGCAATGGAAATGGTCAGGATCTATATTCCTCACAGCCCACAGCCAAACGTGGCTTATGTTGTGCTCGTGTGATTCAACAATTCATTTTTAAATAATTCTAATTATTTGAAATGTGATTAGTTATTTGTAGCTTCTAGCTACTATAGTAGGTGGTAGAACAAACAGATTTTTCCCCCATGAAGTGCTACGGACAAAACCAGGCAAGTGCAAGGCAAGTGCTCTTCCACTGAGCCACACAGGCAGCTGAACAACTATGCATTTCTGAAACCATACCAACAATGAATTGTAAAATAATCTTTCCAATTATTTAACATTATTTAAAATTTATTTTCCAGCTGCTCTGGGCATGGTGAATGATAGAAGTGTGTGCTTAGCACGCAAGAGGCCTCAGGTTCAATCCTTGACACTAGCAGATACAGACGTTAGTTTTAAGAACTAAGGGTGAAAAAAATCATCTTCAACTCTGTTGGAAGAACATGTTCATCTCAGTAAAATTGTTTTAAATGTGGTGAATTCTTTTATCTTCAAATACATGTTAGGAAGAAGAAATCTATATTATTTTACCACAGAATTTACAATGTAAAATTGTGCTTATAGGGGAATAGTCTTCATTCTGAGGAACTGGAAGACTCTCATCCTGAGGCATAGAGGAGCTTTTTGTTAGTTGTAACAATTCTTTTATGACCATATCAGTCTATGCTAATGGAGTAGTAGATCCAAACTGCCCTCAGGATGAAGTCAACTAGGATCCAGATAGTTTCACCCAACACAGGAAGGGAACTGGAGAAGGGACTAAAGATGAAATGCTATAGAAAGCACTAACTAAAATGACCTGATAAGCTTCCAGGTAGGTGACCAAATAATCCTGCTGAAAGGGTGGGGCCCCAACTCCATGGAAGAATAAGCTTTCACACTTGGGACCCTTCCAGGCATTGCTCCGATACCTCTTCATAGGCTATTCAATTAGATGCTATATAACAATTTTTATAAAACTGGTCAACATAAGCAAAATGTTTCTAAGGTTCTGCAAACCATTCTAGCAAATTACTGAACCACTGTAGTACTTCCAGTTTATATTGTATAAGTCAGAAGGTGGCAACTGACAGCTCAAGTTAGAGCAGTGTTCTGAGACTGAGTCCTTACTTGTGAGACCTGGCACTAACACCAGTGTTTAGTGTCCAATGTGAATCAATCTTCAGTATACACAGCTGGTGTTGCCGTAGTGCTTACTATGGGGAACACTTCAGGTGTCAAAGTGCAATAGAAATGTATAAAAAGTGTCTGCTTTTCTTGGTTATCCTCCACAAATTACACAACCCACTGTACGCAGCACCACTTCAGGTAAGACCAGGTAGTATTTGAAATAATTTCTTATATTAGCCAGGACTACAAATCACTAGAATATATCAACTAATGACGTCACTATCTTTTCTGCAACACCACACATGCGCACGCAGGTGCATGCATACACACACATACATAAACACACACACACACACACAAACCAAAACTGACATTCTCTCAAAATTTATTCTATTTTTAAATTGGAACACTTGTCCTTATTGTTCTGTCTGACTGAAACTTTTCTAGAAAAGTTATCATTCCCACAGGTTGATTAACAAAGTTTTCAGAGAATTTACAAAAGCTTTTCCACATGAAGTTTAGCCAGAGTCCAGAGGGTAATATGTACTGCTGTTTCTAAAAACCTTAACAACAAAAGCCCAAGTACCTGTTAGCCTCTGTAAATTTAAAACAATATACGTACACACATATGTACACACAAACTGTCTGTCTTCCCAAATTTTACCACTGTACTCTTTCAACATCAATTAGCACTTCTCAAAATGTTGACTCACTGGTTCCCAGTTCTACTTTAAGCCATAAATGGGCATCAAGTCAGGGAAGGAGGTGATAATGTTGCCAACTGGTGTGGAAACATTCTTGACGTTCCATCCACAAGTGAACCAATCACTTGGATGAAGTAACACAATGAAGCTTCACTGGAAAATAATTATATGCTGTTTTAGCTACACCCTTATTTTTCTTAACTATAAGCTCTTTGGAGAATTCAAACTGTAGTAACACAGATACAGGGTTTTAAGTTAAGCCTTTAGGAATTACTATTAACTAAATTAAACCACATTATCCAAATAGGAAAAACTTATTTCCTATTATTTGGTTTCATATTAGTTTTTATAGTTATTTTTATATCAAATTAGGTTCCATCTTTATCGTCTCTATTCTTTTTTTTAATTATTATTGTTAAATAGTTGATCAAAAGGATTTCAACTCAACATGTCATAAACAATGCATCTTGATCAATGTCAACCCCTTCATCATAGTCCAGGTTAATGGGCAATTGCCACTATGAATGCCAAGGGTTAGGAGCATAGATGAGTAATGCAGTACTTGAAATAAATAAAGACCCGCAGTTAGATCCCCCACTTCAGGGGGCAGGGGTGAAGGACCTCAACTGGACAAATCAGCAATCAAATCACAAGCTCCTAGTTTATTTATAAAGTTTCTATGTTCTACTTTTAAGAAAAGAAAATGAAGTTATTCTCACCCACACCTTTAAATATTCAGTTAGGAACATGACTGTGAAAACAAACAAGGCAATCATACACTCCAATAAGATATGTGTCAAAGAAATATGTAGTTACATCTAATAACTAAAGTCATCATCATGACTTCAAATAATTGATGTATTCTATTAAAAGTACTTTACAATGAATATTCATAGATACCAAGTAACAATTACTATTAGGTTTTTTTTTCTTTAGAACTATTAGAATGACTTAATTATGAATAGGAAACTGGTGATTAATGCTTTCTGATTTAACAAGGACCTATATAACCCTGGTCCTTACTTAGAACATGGACCAATATTTATTATATGTTTTAGGAAATCTATCATAACTTCCGTTTGCTATACAATAATTATCAACTTCACAGGGATATTGTGACATTCAGTTAGGCATACATACTGATTGTGATGTACTTGATGAAAAAAGCCACTTACAAACTTCTAATGCTGGGCACTAAGAGCTCATTCCTATCATCCTAGTATCCAGGAGGCTGAGACCTGGCAGAAAAGTTCTCTAGACTCCATCTCTAATTGACTATCAAACTGCCAAACTTAGAACATGGCTAAAGTGACAGTGCTAGCTGTGAGCAAGAAAGCTGAGCAACAGCATGAGACCCTGAGTTCAAGACCTAAACTTGGTACCAAAAAATATAATATAACAATATGGATGATTCTTAAATGACATTATGGTAAATGAAATCAGTCAAAAAGACAAATGTACTATGATTTTACATATATGAGGTACCTAGAGTAGGTACCTAGAATAGGCACCTTATATATGTAAGATATAAAGAAAGCGAATTGAGTTCTTTGTGAATTCATAAAGGGAAATGAGGGATAGCAGAGTCTGGTGTTTCAACGCATAGAGTTCCGAAGACATATGATGTTGCTAGCTGCACAATAGGAATGTATTGAATACCACTTTATTTAATACACTTGAAAGTGGCTAAAATGATAAATTTACAGTTATATAGTTTTACATGGTAACACAAAATACATTTGACAGGTGTGAAAATCAGATATAAATTGCAAACCAATCTTAAAACTTTTTCATTCCTAATTTATTCACTGAAGCTCACTTTTCGTTCCTTTATTCAAGCAGTATATATTTGCTGCTATTTGGGGGTGGAGAGGGTCATGGGGCTTTAACTCAGGGCCTGGGTGCTGTCCCTAAGCTTTTGTGCTCAAGGCTAGCGCTCTACCACTTTGAGCCACAGCACCATTTCCAGTTTTCTAGTGGTTAATTGGGGAGAAGAGTCTCTCACACTTTTCTACCCAGGCTGGCTTTGAACCATGATCCTCAGACTTTAGCCTCCTGAGTAGCTAGAATTATAGGCGTAAGCCACTGGTACTGGCTATTTATTGCTTCCTCCCTCACTCTACCTTTCTTCCTTCCATCTTGCTATATTACCCAGATGGTCTCAAAGTTGAGATTCTCTTCTTGCCTCAGTTTCCTCAGTACTGAGATATTGGTGAGTACCACTATGCTTGGCTTTGCTGAATACATTCTATGTGACATGCTCTGTTCTAAACCTGGGAAGATAGTAGTAAGACAAATGTGTCTTGCTTCAAGTGCTACCATGGAGAACAAGGAGATGAAGGAATGGGAACAAAGGCATCTCTGAAAACATCACCGCCCAGCACCCTGAATGAAGCAGGAAAGGATGCCCAAGATAAAGAGAACAACAAGTGCCCAGGCCCTGATGTGTGAATGCTTAGTGTTTTCAAAACATGAAGGTGTACAGGGCTGGTGCACAGTAAGAGCAATGAGTAGAACTTTGCAGAGATCCTGGAAGGCTAAACAAGTATTAGTAAACAACTAGATGTTACTGACCATAAGAAGTTTCAACTATGGATCTAATTTTTTTTAAGTACTGTAACAGAATATTCCTGGGAGGGTAGGGAAAAGAGAAGAGAGTGAAAATAGACCAGCATAAAGACTGTATAGCTCAGTAGAAGTTGGGAGATTCTTATCACAACATTGGTAAGAAGAGATTGAATATTTGGTGGTTAAAAGAGTAAATAAGGGGGCTGGGATGTAGCTCAGTGGCAAAGCGCTTGCCTAGCAAGTGCAACGTCCTGGGTTCGATCCCCAGTTCCAAAAAAGAAAAGACAAAAAAAAAGAGTAAATAAGGGAAAGGCAGTGTAAGAAAGAAACACCTTAGGCCTAGGTTCAGTCCTCAGCACTGAGGGGAGGAATGAGAGCCTAACACTGAGATGTATATTGCACACTGGAGACAATGGGATTTGGTAGTTGTAGTAAGGAATCAAGAGTTCAGAGGGCCAAGATAGTAGTTCATTCCTGTTAACTATAGCTATTTTTCATGCTGAGTTCAGGAGATTTGCAATATTCGGACGACTTGAGCAAGAAATTCACAAGAACTTCATCTCAACCAATAGTTGGGAATGGCGGTACATACCCGTCATCCCAGTTACTCAAGAAGTTGGGAAGGAGAGGGCTGTGATTTGAGGCAAAAAGGGGCAGATAGTTATTGAGATCCTCATCTCAACAAATAAGGGGAATGTTGCCATGTAATCCCAACTATTCAGGATGTACAGGTTGGAGGAATGCAGTGTGATGTCTACGTTCGGCAAAAACTTAAGACCTTGTTCAAAAAAACATCTGAAGAAAAAAGAGCTGAGGATATGAGTCAAGTAGTAAAGAGATTTCCCAGCAAGTGTGAGGCCCTGAGTTCAAATTCCAGTACCACCAAATAAAACCGCAAAAACAAACAAACAACAAAAAAATAGTTTAAGTTCTTAAATGATATGTCAGAAAGATGACATGATACATTGTGATAAATGCTGCAGGGAAAACATTTGGCTAAGAAATGAGCAGATAATTTACCTTAATCAAAGTCAGTTTCACTGGTACTCATGACCAAAATGTTCAGTTGAATCCTGAAGACAAAAGCCTAACTACAGAGGGTAAAGCAGAAAAAGAAGACAAGGCTATAGATGCAGTATATTTGCACAACTCTGAAGGAATTTTGCTATGTAGGATGGCATAGAAATGGAACTGTGGCTGGAAGTAAAAATGTGATAGAACATTTATATGCTGATGACATTATTCAGAGAGAGAGAGAAAATGCTGATGAATAGTACTGCAGAAGCAAAATTAATAATTACTAGGCATTC
The DNA here is from genome assembly GCF_000151885.1 of Dipodomys ordii. NCBI lineage: Eukaryota > Metazoa > Chordata > Mammalia > Rodentia > Heteromyidae > Dipodomys > Dipodomys ordii. The sequence goes on from NW_012267221.1 coordinate 11,478,347, forward strand.
AATAAATATATAAATCTGTCCTTGATGCTAGAAATGCAAAGATAAATAAAACATGTGAGTAATTAACACATTATATGGGAACTATATTGAAAATCATGGGAGGAAATACCACATAAATAAAATTAAATTACAATTCTTTACAACCAATATTATTTTATAATAGAGACTGCCATGTTGAAGATATGATGCAAAGCAATGTTGATGTGTCTCATGATGTGACAGTGATGCCCTTCTAAACTGCATATGTGCTGCTGCACAGCAGAAGATGGTACAATGGACGGTTTTGATTGCACACAGTGGGATTTATAGGTTCAACAGCAGACAGAAAATAGCACCACCAATTTAAATAACTATCACTATTGTACTTTCCCTTCTCCCTCCTCTGTGTCAATCTTATTGTCACTTTTGGATGTCCAGCACCTCCCTAATCTATAATTCATCAATTACTCAAAACAGGAAACCATTCACACATCAATCATTTTAAGAAGTCTTCATAATCTCCAGAATTACCTCCCTTTGCTTATTATTTTAACTATGTTCTCCTGATTCCTTTAACACATTTAGAATTTGAAAGTTACAAAGCAGGCCCTGGTAGTGCATGCCTATAATCCTAGCTATTCAGAAGGCTGAGATCTGAGGATCACCATTCAAAGCCAGCCTGTGCAGATAAATCTGTGACACTCTTATTTCTAATTAATCAATAAAAATCCAGAACTAAAGGCACAATGCAAATAGTAGAGCACAAACTGTGAGTAAAACTACCAAGCATAAGCCCCAAGTATGCACGCAAGCACACGCACACGCGCACACACACACACACACACACACACACACAGAATTTGAAAGGTATAGATCACTGATTAAGTACATATCAGTATAAACTAATTGAGATGTTGCTCAAACACATTGGCATTTTAAGCTTTCTCTAATTATATCTACCATTTTGTGTGTCTTCATCCTTTATCCTAAAATAAAATGCAAGGTAATTTTGCTAAAGTATCTAATTTACAAAATAAGGACTGAAAAAGCCAAGAGAAAATAAGAGGAAGTAGAAAATAAGGTTGGTATTAAAACACATGTCACAATAACCTATAACTTGGGAACCAAATATATGTCTTTTTACAAGGACCTGAAGTCTGGGCCTTGTGCTTGTTTAAGCAAGCATTCTTCCACTTGAGACATACTGGAAGTCCTTTTCTCACATAGAGTCTTGCACTTTTTAACTAGGTTCAGCTTCAGACAGTGATCCTCCTACCTATGTTCTGCGAGGCTGGAGTTACAGACAGGAACCTAGCTTAATTGTTGGTATAGGGTCCTAACTTTTTTCCTCGGGAATTTCTGCCATCTGAGTAGCTGGAAATATAGGCATGGGCCACCAGACCTAAGCTTCCAGAAACATGCCTTTGATGTCCTTAGAAATCAATGCAAAGATGAAATAACTATTGAGTACAGCTACTTTAATATTACTGACAGAATTCATAAAATGAAAATAAATCATTTTAACAAACAGTTTATATCCATTGAAAAATGTTATCTAACACTCAACAAAAACAATCAGAAAAAAGGATGTTTTTTCATAAAAAGCTATCCAAATCAATAGATTATAGACTAGAAAAAAAAACACATATTTTCATCTTCATCTGCAACATTCAGATGAATTAAATTCCAAAAATAATCAAATTTTTTCAGAAACACTCAAGTTTAAATTAGCTAACAAAGTTCTTTTTTAGAGCAAGGAATTTTTCATGCAGACTGGAAAAGTGAAAAATGATCTTATTTTCTCTTTAAAGGTAATGTGCTAGTTTGATTCTTTTAAAAATGGTCAAGGATACATACCAATGCCTGTTTTATTATGGATTGAATGTTTTTCTTTAAAGTTCTATGAATAGGAAGTGGCGCTGTGGCTCAAGCGGTAGAGCGCTCACCTTAAGCTGAAGAGCCAAGGGACAGTGCCCAAGCCCAGAGTTCAAGCCCCATGACCGACCAAAAATAAATAAATAAATAAATAAAAATAAATAAAGTTCTAAGAATAGAAGTATATACATTAATTAATCAGATTCAAGCAGCAGCTGAAATTAATGGTAAAGATGATGAAAATAACATTTCTAAAGTGGGCATGGGGGTGTACATCTGTAATCCCAGGACTTAGATGGCTAAGACAGGCCAGCCTTCATAACAGTAGGACCCTGTCAAGAGAGGTGGCCAGAGGGAGGTGAAAAGAAGGCCAGGTGCTGATGGCTCAGGCCTGTAATCTTAGAGACTCAACAGGCTGAGATCTAGGGTTGAAGTTCAAAGCCAGCTGGGGCTGAGAAGTCCAAGTCTCTATCTCTAATTAACCAGCAAAGATGCTGGATGCTGGATAGAAAGTGTGGCTCAAGTGGTAGAGTACCAGCTATGAGCAAAAAAGCCAAGTGAGCAAGTAAGTATGAAAGGTCCCTGAGTCAGAACCTGTAGCATCCTCCCCCAACACCAAAAAAAAAAAAAGAGGAGAGCAGAGAAAAGGGAGAGGAGGAAGTGAGGGAAGGAAAAGCTATTTCTAAACTTCCTGGTTGGAATTTAAAAATAATAATGGATTTTGCTGGTAGAAACAGACAAGATAATGAAAAGGTATCAAGCTTGATTACCTGACTATCTAAAATTTCATAATTTTTAATTCTTTTCTGTCATAATAAATATGCTTTAATGTCTCATAAAAAATTCCTTTGCCCATGTAATTGTAACCCCTCTGTAAAGTATTTTCACACACACACAAAAAATTCCTATAGGGATACAGGTTGACCCACTGCAACAATGAGATGTACAAGACACTATGTCGAAAAACAAACTTTACAATTTAGGCAGGGGGCAGGGTGAGGGGGACAGGAGTGAGGGGTGGGAGGGGACGTGGGGGGGGAGTAGTTGTGGAGATGGGAGGGAATGGATGGTAGGGGAAAAACAAAGGAAGAGGCAACAATGCTTGATAAGAAATGTACTCATTACCTTGCTCATATAACTGTAACCCCTCTGTACAGTATTTTCACAATAAAAAACTTATTAAAAAAAATTTTTTTTCCTAACGGGGCACTGGTGGCTCATGTTTGTAATCCCAGCTACTCAGGAGGCTGACATCTGAGGATCACGGTTCAAAGCCAGCCTGGGCAGAAAAGTCCCCATGAGACTCTAATCTCCAATTAACCACTCAAAACCTCGAAGTGGCGCTGTGGCTCAATGTGGTAGAGTGAAATGATCAGAAACAGCACTCGGTCCTTTTTTTCTCCCCTTTTACGCAGGTTTCTCTATCTCCCTAATATTACTTGGAATGGTCTCCCTACAGGCATAACTATGTTAACAATGTCTACTACAAAATATACTGCCTTCATTTATAATTTTAACATAGTTGATGATACATTAATGTTACATATTTACTACAGCAGTCAGCCTTGTCCTGAAAGCAACCAAAAAGAGATGATATAAATGAAAAGTAGACTGTTATTCTCAAACTGCTAGTGAATTAAACAAGTAAAAAAAGCTGAAATTCTACAAAAACAATGGCTGCTTTCATTTCTATAAACTTTGAGAGACAAGCTATTAAAGATGAAACTGATGGTTTACCGAGCAGTTCCAAAAATATCAACTCACTGAACTCTGCAGACTGGGTTCTTCCTTTTCCCCTCCTTACACCTGGACAAACAGAAAAGATCCAGATAAAAATAAAGCAGCCAATGTAATGCCAAACTTCTGTTGTTATCCAATTCTCCACTAGCAAGCTCTCTGCTGCTAAACAGAAATACCACACAAGATGTAAATACATGTTCTTTCTTATTCATTGTATTTCTTTTGCAAGATGGTAGCCCTCACCGAAGCTGACCTCTAAGTTCCTTCTGCCTCGGCCTTCAAAGTGTTGGGATTATAGGCAGCCACCACCATATCCAGGATGTCCACTGTTTTTAAAAAGTTGGATGATTTGAGGATTTTAAAATAACAAAATAATAATAACAAAAATAACAATAGGGTAATAAATAAAAATAATAATGTAACAAAGTTATAAAAATATATTTCTTGGTTTCAAACTTTAAAAAATGATTTCACTCTCATCATATTTCAAACTATGTAAATAAAAATCTTCTGAGGGAGGTAATTCATCTGGGAGATAATCTGTCTTGTTGTCTACCATATCCAAACAAACGAGGTCAATATATTGAAATACCAAAAAAAAAAAAAAAAGAAAAAATTCATACTGCAATAATAAGCCCAACCATAATATCTGGCCCATAGTAGTTTGAATACACACCTATTAAACTAAGTTGTATATACTACCTACGTATCAAGTTCCTCTGAGATATAACATTAGTGTGTGAACTCTATCTGAAATCTAAAGGTTACTTTGAACTCAGTTTCACTTTAGAAAAGACAATTTCATTCCAGTATATTTAATGACATTTTACTATACAGAAAATGGTAAGAGCAAAAGTGGATACTCAATTAGAAAATCTTCTTTATATCCCCCAAAGAAAGAATTACCTCTGTCTTGGTGAGCCTTTTCCTGCCATTTTACAGTGCCAGAACATTCTCAAGTCCTTCCTCTCTCTTTCACTGCTCCAGTGACCTTTTTTTTTAATGTTTTTTATTGTGAAAATACTGTACAGAGGAGTTACAGTTACATGAGCAAGGTAATGAGTACCTTTCTGATCAAGTCCAGTGACCTTTTGTAACCTCTCCTTTCCACTTTCAAACCCACCAACACTTGGTGTACCCTCTGCAGCTTGGATAAATTGAGACAATGTTAATATATTGCTTTCACTGAATAACGTACCCTGTATTACCAAGATTTTCTTCTCTTTTCTGGAGTCTTGATGTATAACCCATTTTACACACATCTAGACTTTTCTTTTTATCCTTTTGATTCCTTTTCCTTTAAGGACAAAGCAAATGACTCAATGGTATCATAATTGCCTAGCATTCTCAAGGCCTTGGGTTTGATCTCAACATCAACAAAAATAAAAAATAACAGCCTAACAACACACCTAAGCCAAGTTTTTTCTTTGAGGTTTCCAAATTCCTTAAGAGTAAGGATTATGTCTGGTATTGCTATGAAACTGAGCACCTTGGCATACTAACTATGACTTAAACTGAAAGAATCTGGAAAAACAGCATGTGCAGGAAATTCAGTCATGAACCTTGGATGGATAGAAGGAAAAAACTGTTCTTCGGTATGACATAGAATTTGTGGCATAAGAAAAATTTAAAGCGTGGGAAGGGGTGACATATGCACATCACTTTTATAATAACTAAACAATTTTTAAAAGAAAAACTTCAATCTTTGGAGTTTGTCCATGATTCCTGTTCCACAGCTCCTATAAGCCTTGGAATTTACTGTCTTATGTATGCCATTAAGACGGTGGAAGGGGTAGGAGGGCTTGGTTGCTTCAGGATGCCTTCAGAAAAACCTATCATGAGTGATAAGAAGGAACTCCTGAGAAGCAGGGTGGGAGATCACCACTTCTTTTCAGTATCCTTGTGTTCAACCTTAATAACAGCTAACATCAACCACAGGACACAGTTGTCAAACAATCTCCAGAGTTTAATCACTCCATCTGAGGCATATGGAACAGTGTCAGGGCAACATTACTAAGCAAGCCCTGTCCCGATTCCAAACAAACAGAAATGACTAGCTATAATGAAATCATTTGTGTTTTAAATTTTGGGTTACTCAGTGGAATAATAGGGAAAGATTAAAGAGCAAAACAATAGCAAACAAAAAATGAACAATGTGTGAAGACCTGAGTTTTATCAAAGCATGGGAAAAAGAAAATGAAAAAAGAGGACACAGGAGAGGGCAGGGGAGGATAAGAGGAAAAAGCAGAAGAGGAGAGGGAGAAAGATAAAATATTCTAATGATTTTGAGTACATGAACAACTTTAAACCTATAAAACAAAGGCATTTTGCTAAAAGTAAAAACATAAAACATTAAGAGAAGATCTCTCCAAGGCAATTCTAGAATGTTTTTAGAAGAAATAAATAATCTTTACAAAAAATGATCCAGGACACTATGAACAACAGTGCACAAAAGAAGAAATCTAAATGTATAGTGTACTTATGAAAGATGTTCATAAGGGATGGGAAGGGTAAACAGAGGAGGCTACAATGCTTGATAAGAAATGTACTCATTATCTTGCCCATGTAATTGTAACCCCTCTGTACAGTATTTTCACAATAAAAAACAAAAAAAAAGTGACAGCTGAGAGTCAAAATGCAAATACACTAAAAAGTACTGTGAAAAGCCAAGTGCAGGAGTTCATGCATATAATCCTACCTACTAGGACAGAAAGGATTGATTTTCAAGGTCAGTCATGGGAAAAGGTTGCCTAATAAAAAGGTGTGGAGTGGTGTATACCTGTCATCCCACCTGGGAAACATAGAAAGGAGCATCATGGTCTAAGCTGGCCTAGCAAAGGCAAGACTCTCAGGGCACTAGTGACTCACACCTGTAGTCGTAGCTACTCTGGAGGCAGAGACAGGAGGATCACAATTCAAAGCCTGCCCAGGCAGGAAAGTTTGTGAGATTCAAATCTCCAATTAACCACCTAAAAACCAGAAGTAGAGCTGTGGCTCAAAGTGGTAGAGTGCTATTCTTGAGCAATAATGCTGCCCAGATACTGAGTTCAAGACCCAGGACTTGAAGCTATTTTCAGGTTATGTGATTTAGGTATAACTAGAACATTAATGTATTGTATCTTTAGACTTAGGTCTCAACCTCTAGGATATCTCATCATATATATGCAAATATTTACAAATATGAAAATATTACAAAGTGAAATATATCTGGTCCCTTGCACTGTGGATAAGCAGGCCACTGGTTGCTTTTGGAGAGAAGAAAATGAGACTAAGTTATACATAAGGTTTCAAGAATATGTTTATTTTTTAACAATTAGTTGGAGCCCATGTGGCAAAAGGTAGAAGTTTCTTGATGCACACAAATTCTCATTTCATTTTGTTTTTAGTTGGTGTATTTGCAGTGATTTTTAAGTTTTAAAAAAAGACTGCTATGAGCTGGGCACTGGTGGCTCATACCTGTAATCCTCCTGAGTAGGAGACAGAGATCTGAGGATGGAAGTTCAAAGCCAGCTGGGCAGGAAAGTCTGTGAGACTCTTATCTCCAACTAACCACCAGAAAACTGGAACTGGAGCTGTGGCTCAAAGTGGTAGAATGCGAGCACAAAACAGAAGAGCTCAGGGACAGTGCCCAGGCCCTGAGTACAACCCAACTACTGACAAAAAAAAAAAAAGACTTCAATGCCAGGACAGTATAGAGATTAGGGGCTTAAAAATAGTGAAAAAGATTTAAAATCATCATCATGAGAAATATACTAAATTTAGTTCACTGTGTAACAATACAACAAGTGGGTAACATAGAAGCCATTTATAGAAAGAATTAAAACCATGTTATTTTAGATAGACAGTTAGATGTTCCTTATTGTACTTAATGATGCTTTTATATAAAGTATTTTACTTGAATGTCTCTGTCCTAGGAAGTAGTTTACTGTATAATATTGAAACAACAAATACTTCAAATCAAATGTAAATTTATTCATAATGATATTTTCTTTCTTTTAGGAAAAAATTTCCTGTATGATAGAAGACACATCACTTTGTAGAGACATGGTAATTAAAATGCCATGGCTTCTGAATACCAATGGTTTTAACCATTTGTTTTAAGAAAAAGTGCTTTAATTTTATTAACTAGCACAATTTAAAGAGAATCAATGAAATCCACCTTTGATTTTCTAAATTCTAAACTTCAAAATTAAGTTTTAACTTCAGAGTTTGGTTTAAAAAATTATTTTTAAAAATAGTTTATGTAACAGCCCTCTATTTAAACAACAAAACTGAAACCTATACCTCATCCATCAGACCTTTTTTATCTGCGCTTTGCAGTAATCATCTTACTTTCAAGTGAGTATTTGTCAATCATTCTCTACCCTTTCAAACCAGAGAACAGGTCTTGTGTATCTGTTTTCCTGATGCCCAACCCATAATAGGTGCTTAGTAAAAAAAAACTACTGATTAAAGATATCCATATATGTATAGAGAGTATCTCAAAAATCTCTGCAACAGATGGTAGAGACAAATTGATCACTGTGGGAAAGATTCAGTGGGTCCTTTAGGTTAAAATTCAACAAGCTGCTGAAAGTTCTACAAATATATATATATATATATATATATATATATATATGTACATATACATATAATACAGATCAAGCTGAGAGGTAAATTATAGTATTATTAACTATTTGAAGCAAGAACATCAAAAGCAGGATAATTTTTATAATACGATTTGTTAAATAAATGTTTTTCTGGGTTTTTCTGAAACTGCAGGAAATATCAAAATATTAAAAAAGAAAATTGCTAAGGACTAACACTAAACTTTATGGTAACAAGTGAGAGCAAAATAAACAAAAGTAACAGGATATTGTAGGAAAGACCAGTGCATGAAGAATAAAATTAACTCTGTGCTACATTATCTATTACTTAATATAATGATAATAATTATTAAATATATAATGAGCATTTTTAAGGGATGTACAAGAGAGAAAAAGAGACAGTCATTTGGTAGACACTGTCCCCTGATGGAGTTCACAAGAAATCTAAAATCTGGGTTCAATCTATGAGTATGTTATGTAGTACAATCAATATATAGCAACAAGTAAAAGTGGTTATTTATAGCAAGTATTCTGATCTAGAGTGCATAACCTGACTCCAACAGAAGAAACATCAAATAATGGGAGCATTCTATTAAGTGGGGAAGATTATTTTCTTCAGAGACATCATGTCAAAAAAGATACAGAAAGGCTGTAGAAAAGTTCCATATTGAAGCCCGCTGGTGGCTCACGCCTGTAATCCTAGCTACTCAGGAGGCTGAGATCTGAGGATCACGGTTCAAAGCCAGCCCGGGCAGGAGAGACCGTGAGACTCCTATCTCCAATAAACCACCAGAAAACCGGAAGTGGTGCTGTAGCTCAAGTGGTAGAGCGCTCGCCTTGAGCTGAAGAGCTGAGGGACAGCGCCCAGGCCCAGAGTTCAAGCCCCACGACCGACAAAAAAAAAAAAGAAAAGTTCCATATTGAATAAAAGCAAAGAAAAATAAAAATTATCCAACTGTTAATGGTTCATATTTATAATCCTGGCTATTCAGGAGGCTGAGACCTGGAGGATCTCCGTTTGAAGCCAGAAAAATCCTGAAGACCTCATCCCCAATTATGAGCCAAAAGCTAGACTGGAGGGCAAGGTTCCAGCGGTTGAGCATCAGCTATGAGCAAACAAGCACTAGGCTTCCAAGTATTGCTGACAAAGAAAGAGAAGGATGAGGGAGGAGGAGGAGGAGAAGGAGGAAGAGGAGGGGAAGAAGAGGAGTAGTAGTAAGAGGAGGGGAAAGAGGAAGAAAATTATTATTAATTGTAAAATCTGATCAAAGGCTAGGATCAATATTAAATGGAGGGAAAACACAAAGGACATTATTTGCTCAACTGGTAAAAATTGAAATATAGACAGATTAACATTTTCTAACAATTTTAAATTTTCTGATGTTGATAACTGTACCCTTATTTTTAAGAAATATAAACTGAAGCATTTAGATATATGAAACTATTGCTCTCAAATGACTCAAAACTCAAATAGTTCAGAACAGCATAAAATCTATATAAAGGGATCAAGCCTATTGAGAGTATTCCATTTTTAGTGCAATTCTTATGTAAAGTTTGTTATATGCAAGTTAAAAAGTATGATTAATTAGGTAGAAGCTACATAAGGAATTCTAATTAACAAGACTGAAAAACATAAGAAACTATTGACACAAAACTCTTACAAAAGGAATTTTTGAAAAAAAATGTAGATGTAATCTCATTTTGTTAAGTGTTTACAAAATTTAGTAAATAAGAACTAAATATATTCAAGCTAAACATATCTCCACAATATTAATGCACTCATGTAGACAGCATACTCAGGGTCCTGGAGCAACATTATTTTTTTATTTTTTTATTTTTTTGCTGTTTTTGCAGGGAGACAGTACTGGGGTTTCAATTTAGGATCTTAAACTTGCATAGGAAGGTCCTATACCACTTTTGCCTCCAGCCCCATAGTATTCTATTTCAAATCTGTATATGCCTATATGGAGCTTTTTAAATTAGTAATATATACAGAGAGAGAGAGATTATATGTGACATTTTAATATGTGTCTTTTCATATCAAACATATATACACATATACATTTCCATATCAGTCCTTAACAATTTATCAGTAAGAATTATAAAGCAAGTATTGCAGAAAGGAAAGTGAATCTCCAAGAGATGAAATAACTTACCCAAAATTACAGAGAACAAAGTGGCATCGACATACAGGAGTTAAGTACTAGTTTGACTAAATTTAAACAATTAGAAAAACATCTCCTGGTAACATGTTAGGAACAGGTGAAGGGAAATGTAGAAAATGGACAGGCCAAACCAAAAATCAAAACTATCTTATGAAATCCAAATCATAAAAAGTATCAATCAGATACCTCATAACATGCATTTTATGTCTTTCTTAAGTAAATATGTTCTATCTGCAAACAAAATTTTATTGCATAAAAAATACAGATCGAGGGGTGGGAAGGTGGCTCAGTGGTAGAATGCTTGCCTTGCATGCATGAGGCCCTGGGTTCGATTCTTCAGCACCACATAAGCAGAAAAAGCCGGAAGTGGTGCTGTGGCTCAAGTGGTAGAGCTCTAGCCTTGAGCTGAAGAGCTGAGGGACAGCGCCCAGGCTCAGAGTTCAGGCCCACAACTGACAAAAAAAAAAAAAATACAGATTGGTAAGTCATGTCCAAAGTGTCTGGGCAAGTATGGAAAAAACAGAAAGGCAAATAGTAAATGACATTATACATGCACCACTTCTCACTTTTCTAAGAAACTGCTTCACTGAATGGTTTTAGCCTAAATCGTATCAATTATAATCTAGAACCAGTAAAAAAAAAAAAAAAAAATCAGTAATAAAGTATGAGATAAAGCCTCGGATAGCTAGTCCACCAATTGGAGGGCTGTTTTCCCTTGCCACTGATCCAAAACATTTGCTGCCAAGAAGCATGGTGGTCCTCAGCTCCTCTGACTCCAGGCAACCTTTTTGGAGTTCTATCAATGGTGATGGAATGGTAGCAATAGAGGCTACAGATACCCAGGAAAAAGTCTGCACATTCCTAGTCTGTCTTTTACCTGTGGATATAATTTAACCAGGAAAAACAAAGTCAAAAACAACTGTCATTAAAAGGCATGAAATAAAAATAGTAAGGTAAGGATTAATAAAGAAAACATATCATAGGAAATTAGAATGCCTATTTTTTCCCCAGAAAATAATTGTCTTTAAAAATACAGTACAAAGCTGGGTGTCAGAGGCTCACACCAGTAATCCTTCTTAGGAGACTGAGATATAAGGGTCACAGTCCAAAGCCAGCCTGGGCAGGAAAGTTCATAGGACTCTTAAGTTCAATTAACCAGCAGAAATCCAGAACTGGTGGTATGGCTTGAAGTGGTAGAATGCTAGCCTTGAGCAAAAGAGCTCAGGGATAGCACCCAGACCCCAAGTTCAAGCTCCATGACCAACAAAAATAATATAAAATAAAATGTCACTGTTGTTGATTTGTCTTGTACATATGTTTATCTGATTTCAGGAAGAGAAGGGGAATAACAAAATGTTTGAGACAAAGGACAAACAGTGAATCAATGCATTATGGATACTCACAAGACATTATGTTGGAAATGAACTTTACAACATGGGGAAGAGGGGAGTCAGGAGGGAGGGAAACTGGAAGAAAACCAAGGAGGGAGTAACACTGTTCGACAAGAAATGTATTTATTACCTTACTTATGTAACTGTAACTCCTCTATAAAGCACTTTTCCAATTAAGAAAAAGTAAAAGTGAAACAGGAAAGAAAAAAAAAAGAGTAGAGCCGGGTGCTGGTGGCTGTAATCCTAGCTACTCAGGAGGCTGAGATCTGAGAATCGCGGTTCAAAGCCAGCCCTGGCAGGAAAGTCCGAGAGACTCTTATCTCCAATAAACCACTAGAAAACAGTAAGTGGCGCTGTGGCTCAAGCAGTAGAGGGTTCGCCTTGAGCTGAAGA